>NC_034600.1:45461501-45463328 GCF_900095145.1 Mus pahari | reverse complement strand
AAGCAATGCTAAGAGGAAAGCTCATAGTACTAAGTGCCCTAGTAAAGAAACTGGAGAGATCCTGCAGTAACAACTTAACAGCACATCTGAGAGCTCTAGAACAAAAAGAATCAAACTCACCCAAGAGGAGTAGAAAGCAGGAGATANTCAAACTCAGGGTAGAAATCAACCAAATAGAAACAAAGAAAACAGTACAAAGAGTCAGCAAAACCAAAAGCTAGTTCTCTGACAGAATCAACAAGATAGATAAACTGCTAGCCAAACTAACTAAAGGGCCAAGCGGCAGTATCCAAATTAATAAAATCAGAAATCAAAACAGAGATGTAACAACATAAACAAAAGAAATTCAAAAATCATCAGATGCTACTATAAGAGTCTATATTCAGCAAATTTGGAAAATATAGGTGAAATGGATGGTTTTCTAGACAGATGCACCATACCAAAGTTAAATCAAACTAAACTATCAAAACAAATTAAACTATCAAAACAGGCCCATATCACACAAGGAAATAAAAGAAGTTATTAAAATCTCCCAACCAAAAAAAAGCCAAGGGCCAGAAGGATTTAGTGCATAATTCTACCAGCCCTTCAAAGAAGACCTGATACCAATTTTCCTCAATCTATTCTATAAAATAGAAAGAGAAGAAACACAACCTAACTTCTCCTATGAAGCCACAATTACTATGATACCTAAACCACACAAGGACCCAACCAAAAAAGAGAACTTCAGACCAATCTTGCTTATGAATATCAATACAAAAATACTAAATAAAATTCTTGCAAACCGAATCCAAGAACACATTGAAACCATCATTCACCACAAGTAGGC
This sequence comes from Mus pahari, assembly GCF_900095145.1. Taxonomy (NCBI): domain Eukaryota; kingdom Metazoa; phylum Chordata; class Mammalia; order Rodentia; family Muridae; genus Mus; species Mus pahari. The sequence continues at coordinate 45,462,499 of NC_034600.1, read as the reverse complement.
TTCATCCCAGGAATGCAAGGTTGGTTTAATATAAAAAAAAATCCATTCATGTAATCCAACTATATAAACAAACTTAAAGAAAAAAATTCACATGATCATCTCCTTAGATGTAGAAAAAGCATTTAACAAAATACAACACCCTTTCATGTTAAAAATATTAGAAAAATCAGGAATTCAAGGTCCATATTTAACATAACATAAGCATTTTACTGCAAACCAACACCCAATATCAAATTAAATGGAGACATATTTGAAGCAATCCCACTGAAATCAGGGACAAGACAAGGATGCCCACTTTCCCCATATCTATTCAATATAGTACTTGAAGTGTTAGCTAGAACAATAAAACAACAAAAAGAGATCAAGGGGATACAAATTAGTAAAGAAGAAATAAAGGTATCATTATTTGCAGGTACGATAGTATACATAAATGACACCAAAAATTCTACCAGAGAACTTCTCCAACTGATAAACAACTTCAGCAAAATGGCTGGATATAAAATTAACTCAAATAAATCAGTAGCCTTCCTTTATACAAAGGATAAACAGGCTGAGAAAGAAATTAGCGAAACAACTCCCTTCACAATAGCCACAAATAATATAAAATATCTTGGAGTAATCCTAACCAAACAAGTGAAAGACCTGTATGACAATAATTTCAAGTTTCTCAATTAAGAAATCAAAGATCTCAGAAAATGGAGAGATCTCCCATGCTCATGACTTTGCAGAAATAACATTGTAAAAATGGCCATCCTACCAAAGGCAATCTATAGATTCAATGCAATCCCCATCAAAATCCCAACACTATTTTTCAGACATGGAAAGAGCAATTCTCAAATTCATCGGGAAAGGCAAAATAATAAATAAATAAATAAATAAATAAATAAATAAATAAAGCAGCAATAACAATTTTTTTCCTTTTCTTTCTTCCTTTTTCTTTTCTTTTCTTTTCTTTCTTTCTTTCTTTTTTTTTTTTTTTTTTTTTTTTTTTTTACTTT
>NC_034600.1:45433551-45461370 GCF_900095145.1 Mus pahari | reverse complement strand
ACAGGGTTTCTCTGTGTAGCCCTGACTTTCCTGGAACTCACTTTGTAGACCAGGCTGGCATCGAACTCAGAAATCTGCCTTCCTCTGCCTCCTGAGTGCTGGGATTAAAGGTATGTGCCACTATGCCTGGCCTTGCAAAAAAAAAAAAAAAAAAAAATCTTAACAATAAAGAAGAGCAGGGGGAATAACCATCCCTGACCGTAAACTTTACTACAGAGCAATACTGATAAAAACTGCATGGTCTTGGTACAGAGACAGATATAGTGATCAATTGAATAGAATTGAAGACCCCGAAATAAACCCACACACTTATGGTCACTTGATCTTTGTCAAAGACACCAAAAAATATACAGTAGAAAAAAGTTGAAGTGCCCAAGTGAGGACTTCTCAGTCCCACTTGGGAGAAATAAGAAAGCAATAACAAGGGGGAGGGAAGGAGGGACCTGAGAGGGAAAGTGGACAGAGGGCAGGAGTGAGAGAGGAGAGGGGAACCTGATCTGGTATTGGGTGAGGGAAAAGGACTGAATCCCTGAGGGACAGCAGAAAGAATGGAAACAGGCAACCTCAGGGAATAGGAGGTTGGAGAACCCTCCAGAATGCACCAGAGACTTGGGAGGTGAGAGACTCTCAGGAATCAAAGGGAGGGACTTTAGATTAAAGGTCCAACAGTAGAGAGAGGGAACTTGTAAAGCCCACCTCCAGCAGGAAGACAAGTGAGGGATGGGGTTGCCATCCCACAGTCACAACTCTGACCCACAATTGTTCCTGTCTGAAAGAATTACAGGGATGGAAATGGAGAGGAGCCTGAGGAAAAGAAGTTCCAGTGACAGGCCCAAAGTGGGATCCAGCTAAATGGGAGGTCCCAAGGTCTGACTGTACTTAGGCTATGGCACACTCACAAAAAGTCACCTAACATGACTGCCCTCTGAAAGACCCAACAATCAGCTGAAAGAGTCAGATGCAGATATTTGCACCCAACCAATGCACAGAAGCAGCTTCTGACCCCTGTTGTTGAATTAGGGAAGGCTGGAAGAAGCTGAGGAGGAGGGTGACCTTGTAGGAGGACCAGCAGTCTCAATTAATCTGGACCCTCGAGATCTCTTAAACAGTGGACCACCAAACAGACAGCATACACCAGCTGATATGAGGCCCCAATACACATACAGTAGAGGACTTCTGGGTCTATGTTTATTCAGAGATGATGCACCTAACCCTCAAGAGACTGGAGGCCCAGGGAGTTTAGAGGTCAGTTGGGATGGTGGAATGGGAGCATCCACATGAAGACAGGGGTGGGGTGGGGAGGAGGTGTGAGATGTGGTGCAGATGGAGAGTGGATGGGGGGAATGGAATATGTAGTGTAAAAAATAGATTAATTTTTAAAATAAATTGTTTATTATTATTATTATTGAGCTGTATAACTGCAGGCACAATATTTTTAATATTAGCCATTGCACAAAAGTATAAATGGACAACTCTTCAAGTGTGTAAAGGAAAGGAGTTTCAAGTACAGCTTGTACAAGGGGAAAATGTGAAAAGTACCTCTGCTTTCCCTTTTCCTGTCAGTTCAGGTGTAGATTTGCTCAAAAGTTCAACAAAGAGTAGAAGCTACACAGATGACAGATCTTCACCCCTGGCATCTGCTGACACTTTGAACTGGGCTGAAATTCAGAACTTGCTTGTCACTTTTAAATTTTTTTTTTTTTTATGATAAAAAGTTGTTAGAAATTATATTCACACTGATTAAAAAAAATACAGAGCTAATTTTATAGCACACGATGTTGATTCTTTATGTATAACCAGGCTATCTTTTCAGTGATTATTCATTTTAATGATAAGAAAAAAAGAGAAAAATGAAATCAAAGTATTTCAGTTTTGATTGAATTTTTTGCTGTGTACCACAGAAAGTCTTAACATGGAGAGGTTTTGCCCTTCGTCACTTTTATATTTCCTCTTTAGTAAGATTTTTGTTTCTTTCCTCTAAACATTTTCACGTGTCTGTTATTCATCATACATTTATTTTCTTCATACTTTAGGAGTAGAACAGAATATATGATATTAAAATAGGGATGGATTACTCAGTAAAAACAAAACAAAAAACAAAACAAAAAAAAAAAAGGAAAGAAAAGAAAAAGAAAAGAAACCCCACTAACTAAAAGACATAAATCCATATCAGAAGCATATAAACCAGACGTGTGCTGCCCTCTTTTGGAATAAGTAAGTGAGGCAAGCTCTTTTTGTGCCCTCTGGCACTTTTACAGTTGTCTGCATCTTATCATTGCCACACTGCAGAAGAAACAAAAGGGTTGCCGTCAATCCACCACTTTTTTTTTTCTTTTTTGCTAAGAAAATAAATGGGAATCATTTCAATCTATGGGATTCACACAATTAAATTAGAAGAGAATTAGTGTCACACTAAATAAAAGTATATTTGCTTCAACTACTGTGAAATCCAGATTGGGTGATAGTCTAACAAACGACGATACTACTCTTCTCATCAATGTTTGAGTTTTCATGTAAGCCTTAAAATGGTTATACGTAGTTGTATAAGTGCAAATTTGTATATAAAATGAAATAGACTTGTACATAATTGTTTTGAAAACATTTTGTTCAATTATGAAAAACCCTGATCAAACCTTAAATATACCATAATTAAGAGAAATATTGAGTATATTTTCATTTCTACTATACTCATAGCTATTTGGGAAATGTAAAATCTTACCAAGATTATTACTGCCAACCAAGGTAGTAAACAAATGCTCATTGAGTCTGTAGAGACCTCTAAGGCTAGATAATGAATCTGAGATGAACCTACAACTAGCATATTAGCCTTTCTTCCTACCACCAGACAAGCCAATGCCAGCAAAAATAAATGAAATGCAATATCCGTCTATGCTTTTGCTGAGATGGACAACATCAGTTGAACCTGATGCCTGTCAGATTTCTCAGAAGCATGACCCCGCTTGGAGAGAAAGTGTTTGCAACTCTGATAAGGATAATTTATGTGGTCATCATGAAATCCTCCCAATGTGCAGGTCTTAAACAGCAAACAAAGGCATTAGTGGATTTGGAGCACCACCAACATGGCCCCAAATCTTCAGGTTGGAATAGAATTAGTGCCTAGACAACCCTGCTTTTTGACATCATTTTCAAAGAACTTTTAGGAAATCTTTTTTCACAAAATTAAACTCTTTTGCTAAAGGATGCAGAAATTACTGTCTGTAACCTCCTGTGTAGGGGGAAAAAATCACTTTAGTCATTCCCAAACTAGAGAAAAATTTAAATTCTTGGCTTCATTAAAACATTTCAAGGGCATCTGTCAATAATTCCCAACAACAGCAAGGACCAATAGCTTTTACTATATACTGGATGTAAATAGATTATAGTCATTAAAATGCACAATTACCTCCATACTTAATAAAACCTTAAAATAAATAATCTTCACTTGAGTGTTGTTCTAGAGCCCACTTTTATATTATTTCACACTTTAAAAATATCCACGTAAAAACTACTTATCATATGAATAAATGTTGATAAATATTTTACTGATATCCAAACCTTCATCTCATTTAATATTTTTACATGTATATATTTGATATAAATGCCCACATAATTTATTCATTAATGGTTATTTCAGAAGAATAGCTCAATATATTGACACGGATGTTGAGGAAAAATTATCAACTCATTGACTACAGTTGTATTATCTAAGGTCTAATTTTTAGGTAATAAAGATGTTTTAGAAGGAGTTCATCATGACAAGGTATAAAAGCTAAATTATCATGTGGTCATGTGGGAGTCAAAACACCCAGGTGCAACTAACCATATTGGATATTGAAGAGTGAACCTAGATCTATAGATAAATAATTTGCTTGATTTGGGGTAAGAAAATTAAATAGAGATTGTCTAGACAGAATGACCTCATTGCATATATTAGCTTCTACAGTAGTCTAAATCTAATGAAGATTCTAAATTACTTTATTGAATAAATGTTTTTAGTTATGTATATATGTTGCTTTCTATGATGTGTTGGCAATTGTACAATAGCCATATTAAACTCTCCATTCATAACAAAAAAAAGTTCTATGAAATAAAGGTTAGAAAACAAAATTTCATTTACTCCTTTTTTCTGTTGTTTATTAGTTTTAAATATTCTATTATCAAATAATGACATTTAAGTATGTATTTCAGACATTACTTTCGGAGTATTTTATAATTTAAACAATTAAGAATTAGAAAAATGAGAATATAAGGAAAACCTCAATTTGCAATTTTTCATATTTCTTTATTTCTTTGTGCATTGTGCTGTACAGTTTTAAGTTTAATATATTTCTGTTAAGTTAAATATATTTAAGTTTAATATATTTAGATTGGATTGTCTGCTCTGATTAAAGAATAGAATATTTGAATGACAAAAGAAAAAATGGACCACAGGATTTAAGTGTTAGGGTTAGGATTAAAACTCTCCTTGATGTAGGTGATGTAACACACTACAGATGCCAAAGGAACTCAACAGAACGTGAGGAGCTGGTTAAAAAAAATTAACTTGTAAAAAAAAAAAAAATAGCTTCATACCTGGATCGTTTGCATTGATTTTGTAGAAGAGCAACATTTTTTATTACATATGACATAAAATAGATCTTGAAAATTCAGAGTAAGAACCAATAGTGATTTGGGGGTATTTAAAACACAAACAAACATAGCAACTGACAAATGTCCATGGTGAATGTTCTCAAGCAGACAGACACAAGGAAATCTTGAAGCTGTGCCGACTAGTAGGCATCATTTTTGTGGAACAATTTCAGATTCTTACAGAAATAAGTAAGAAATTTCCACAGCTTTGGTTTGGAAAAAAATAAAGTTGTGAGTGTGTGTGTGTGTGTGTGTGTGTGTGTGTGTGTGTGCATGCGTGCGAGAGAGAGGGAGGGAGAGAGAGAGAGAGAGAGAGAGAGAGAGAGAGAGATCCAGGTCACCAACATTTCAGCATTCCTCAAGGACAGCTACTTGATTACTCTCTTCAATCTATTATTGGCCACTATCATCAACCAGTTCTTATTGCCATTGGCAAATGTGTTGTTTTACATCCATTTCTTAAGTCTTACAGCAAGCCCCAAAGAGAGGACTGGCAATTCTTAGCCTTTGCCAGAATTCTTATGCAAGAGGCAAAATAGAAAGATAAGCATGGAGATTAAGAGGCAGAGCAGTTAAGGAGAGCATCTCTCACCATTTCATGAATGTAACAGCAGAGAAAACTACCAGGATCCATCTAAAGGAAGTTCACATGAAGAGCAGAGATAGGGAAAATGTTATGCACCCAATTCACACCCAGTACATGCAAGGAGCAGACAAAATGTATATCCTTTTCTGTAAAACAGGTTTCCCCCTTTGAGACATCATATTAATCATAGGAGTTAATGATGGATGGTAGAGGTTAGGTGAAAATAAGTGTTTTATTTTTAATATAATGATTTTACTCTTTAAGAACTTCATACACAATATTTTGATCACATCAATCTCCCACTTCTCCACCTAACTCCACCAAGATCCACACTAGCTCCCCAACCCCATGCTCTACCTCTGTATACCCTTTTCTTTTTAATATATCCAGTGCTTCCTATAAATGCAGGGATGTACAGCTGTCTGATGGAGCAGTCAATCTACCAGAGGCCACACCTCAAAACTATACTGACTCTCTCTTCCCCAGAAACTATCGACTTTCCTTAGCTCCCAAGTTATGTGCGTACACATATGTCCCCATCCCCTACAAGCTAGAATGATGACTGGTTTGATCTTGTGCAGGTCTTATGTCCGCAAACATGGCGGCTGTACATGAGGATGGATTCTGTCAGATCCCCTAAGCCACTGTTTCTCTCTGGATCTTACAATCATTCCTCTTTCCCTATTCAGATATGGCCTCAGAGTACTGAGCTGGGGGTTGATAGGGACATCCCATTTATAGACGAGCACTCCATTGATGAATATCCTCTGCACTATGATCAGTTGAGTTTCTTCCTTACCCACTATTCATTGCACAAAGATACCCTTCTTGGGAACCAATACCAATCCTTATAAAAACCTTGATGCTTTCAGCACTTGTCTTTATAACAGAAATATAGAAAATTACCATCTAATACTTAGGCAGTACATCAGCATGGTGTCTTAAAGAGAGATAATAATATATAGGAAGAATACAGGTAGGAAAAGTAAAATGAAGCATCAAAAAGTTCCTTATCTTAAGACATGGTTCTCATGATACCAGCATAGCCCATTTCCATCCATAGAGCAAAAAAGAAATCAAACATACTGACCTTTGGTGGCTTTCTTTATGCTACTTGATGCCCAAGAAAGTGCCTTGACATTATTGCTACAGAGACTGAGATTCTTTCCAGGAAAGGTCTCGCCACCAGCTTCTGGGCACCACTTATTGTGACAACTCAAAAAGCGTTGTCTTCTCTTTCTTACTAGAAGAAGCCCAGTATAGACTCTGTGGCCATGCAATAACCCCAGAGAATAATCATGTTTAGCAATCTTATTCTCTTTTACCCAGGGATTTATGAAGACTACATGTGAAATTCAATTATGGGAAACTAAACTAGAGAGAAAAGTTAATGCAGATAAAGTGGCTGCAGTGCAAACATGCACACCTGAGTTTTTATCCCCAGCACCTGGATAAAACACCAGGCACTGAAGTATGTGTCTGTAACTCAACAGAAGAGTGGAGACACACAGATTTTGTGGGCTCACTGGCCATCTAGTTTGATCAAAAGGGTGAACCCCAGGATCAGTGAAAAACTTTATCTCAAAAAAAAAAAAATGTAAGGTGAAGATTGACAGAGAAAAACACTCAGGATCAACCTCTGGTTTTCACACATGCTCACACGTGCAAACATACACATGCACAGAATTTTTCCCTAATTTTACCTTTATTCCTTTGTTTTCTAGAGAGCTACTGTATAGAGGTTTGGGGCTCGGTGCTGAAGCTCCCTTGATGACTGTGCACAAGGACAATACAATTCCACTAAATAAGGACAGTGAACACTCAGGACTGGGATCCTTGAAACATCAGTGAGCTGTTGAGAAGGCCCTCACAGTCCACACCTTTGTTTATAGAAATTACGTGGCTGCAAAACTCAGTCCTCCAGTCATATTGTATTGGCTCTGAATGTCAGGTAATATAAATCATTCTACTGTATAGGATTCTAGTTAGGCATACGGTAAGTCTGATTCAGGGAAGTAGAAATTATGATCAGAGAATTAGATGGGTTTTTCTTAATTGATATAAAAATTGGTATGCTTATTAGTACCTCATTGATGTGGTCCGTTTGATAACTCATACTTTACACATTGGAATTAATGGATATAAAAATAAAAATAATGATAAGAAACGATTACTTGTTGAAAATTAGTATGTTTCAGACATAAGACTAAGATAATAGTCCTAACAGGAATGACCGCTGAGGAGAGAAACAGTATATCAGTAAACTTCTGATCACTATAAAAACATAAATAAATAGTGTACATTTATTAATACCATTTACCAATTGAAGAAACCACAAGAGAGTTAAAGACTAAACAGAAAGCAGGTGGAAAGGGTAATATTTAAGATGCACTCGTCCTAATTCCAAATCTAGCCCTTTAAGAAATTTGACCAACATATGATGCTTTTATGTTTTTGCTTTTTCTTTTGTTTTGTTTTGTTTTTTTCCGACTGACCAATTTGAAGTGACAAAAGGAGATGATGCATCTGTTTTGTGTGAGCTGAACTTCTTGTGTTTGCCCTAAATGTCTCGTCTATGGTGCTCTGAGCACCTGCGCTTGCTGGCAAGCATCATCAAGGTCTGTCACAATGTGACAATATGAGTCTTGTTCTAACACGGTCAGAGTATGTTTTGCACAGACACATCACTTTGTGCGCAGCCGGTTAGGGTTTCCCAGCCTGCTCAGCGGCGGTTCAGGAGAGCATCTGAGAGGCTGCTGAGTAGCAGAAGCCCACCCCAAAGAATGAAGGCAAGGAGCATGCTTTCTGCTCACAGATGATCGAAAAACTGTCTTGGCTTTCTCTTCCTTCTTTCTCTTCCTTCTTTCTTTCCTCTATCCTTATCTTCTTTCTTTCTTTTTAGTTCTCTCTTCTCTTCTCCTCTTCTCCCTTTCCCCTCACCTCTTTCCCCCTTCCCCTCTCCCCTCTCCTCTCTCCTCTTCCCTCTATCAGCTCTCCCCTTCTTGCCTCTCCCCTCTCCCCCTCTCACTTCTTCCCTTCCCCACCCCCATCACCTCTCCCCCTCTCACTTCTTCCCTTTCCTACCTCTCCCCTCTTCCCTTTCCCCCTCTCACCTCTTCCCATTCTCCCCTCTCCCATCTCCCCATTCCCCCTCTCTCTTCTGCCCCCTCTCCCATCTCCCCTCCCCCTTCTCTCCCTTAACCCCTTCCCCTCTCCTCTCTCCTCTCTCTCTCCCTTTCCTGAGACATTGTCTTTCTTGTAGCCCAGGCTGGCCCTGACCTCACAGCCCTCCTGCCTCAACTCACATGGGCTGGGATTACCAGCATCCACCAGCCACCCTACTTGGCTGTATTTTTGTAATTTAACTTTTGCTTCAAGGATACCATTTCCCCAGGTAAAAAGCAAAGCTTTTCCTGTTGAATACTGTTCATTTCTCTCAGCACTCTCAGCCTTGTCCAGGCTGTTTACACATTTAAGGTATCTTGGGTAAGAAGGACTTCTGGATCTCAATGAGGTTTTGCTAAGGCTCTCACTGATTCACGAACTGTGAGCATGGCTACATTAAGGACAGCTATCTCTCCTATCGTCATGCCACAGTGAAAGCAGGAATCTCTGCTATGAAAGTTATTTTTAAAGTTCTGAGGCCTTTACAGTAAGTTACCAGAGATAAAGCCAGAGTCCCTGGCCAGCCAGGATTTGTGACCCATCTCCTTCTCCAATGAACCCTCACAACTTGCAACCCAAAAGAATCTCTCTATGACGAATGAAATGTTCTCATCCCTTCCATTCCTCTTAAGCATTTTCAAGCTATTCTAAAATTAAGAACTTTGCTGTATCTAAATAAAAGCTAAATTCCTTTTGTCAAAAGATTAATTGTTGGAATAGTTCATAACACTTGTAAATTCAGCTCTAGGGTTTCTCAATAGTATTACTCAAGTATTTAAATAACCGAATATGGAATCACAACAATATCTGAATAACTTTTTTGATAATCAAAGAAGACCCAGCTGTTCTAGAGTGGACTTTAGGAAATAAGAATGCATTTGCTTTTATTCATTTGTTCATAATACTTTGTTTTCCTTTTATTTTGCAATTGTAATATAATCACATCATTTCCCTCTTCCCTCCCTGCAAGCCCTCTTATATATTACCTCTTCTAGATCTCTTTCAGATTCAGGGTTCCTTTTTTATTAATTGTTTTTACATACATATATGTAAATGTATATTGATAAGTATTCCTAATATGCAAATGCAACCCGATCCATCAGTCCGATGTTTCTTGGACCTACATTTTCAGGGCTGACCATTTAGCATTTGGTCACCAATGGTGTGCTCTTCCCTGGCGAAGATGAGTTCTCCTGCTCTCAGCAGCTCCTTGTGAGGGCTGAGGCCTCAATGGCCTTTCTCCCTTCCATTGGAATGCCCATGGTCACGCTCCTTGTTTAGCTCAAGTTTAAGCAGGAGCTCTTCCATGGGGAAGACCACCTCTTCCACTTACAGCTTTCCTCAGTTGATGTAGTTCTTTGTGTCAAGTTAAGGCCTCAGCTATGAGTATAACGCCATTTATTACCTTTCTTATTTTGTGTGATTCAAAAAGTACTGTGTAAAGAGGCAAATTATTTAACTGTGTTAGGAACATGTGTAAAGGTACCCTTTGAATAATAACATCACAGTAGAAGGAAGAAAAGAACAAAGCCACATCAAGGAAATTCCTTCTCAGTGCTGGTGTTCATTTCCATCAATTCCACGTAACATTTTCTAGGCTAATGTTCATTGTAATTCATGAACAAAGCACGAAGAATTTTACTCAAGAAAAAGTAAAATGGCAATGTTAGTAAAATGGTACACAAGAAAATATAGACCTCATTTAAAATAGAAAAGAATTAGGGAAGGCAAGATGGTTCATCAAGAAAAAGCACCTGCTGCACAAATCTAAAAACTGGAGTTGGTACTGGGTGAGGGAAAAGGACTGAAGCCCTGAGGGCCAGCAGAAAGAATGGAAACAGGCAACCTTGGGAAATAGGTTGGGGGACCCTCCAGAATGTACCAGAGATCTGGGAGGGGAGAGACTCTCAGGATTCAAAAGGAGGGACCTTAGATGAAATGCCAGACAGTAGGGAGAGGGAACTTATAGAGCCAACCTCCAGCAGGACAACAGGGCGTCAAGTAAAGGATGGGATTGCCATCCCATAGTCATATCTCTCACTCATAATTGTTTCTGTCTGAAAGAACTGCAGGGATGGAAATGGAGAGAAGCCTCAGGAAAAGAAGGTCCAGTGACAAGTCCAAAGTGGATCCAGCTCAAGCAGAGGTCCTAAAGCCTGAAATTATTACTGAGGCTATGGAGCATTCACAAAAAGGAACCTAGAATAACTACCCTCCGAAAGATCCAAGAAACAACTGAAAGAGTCAAATGCAGATATTTACACCCAACCAATGGACAGATGCAGCTGACCCCTATTGTTGAATTAGGGAAGGCTGAAAGAAGCTGAGGAAGAAGTCAACACTGTAGGAGAACCATCAGTCTCAATTAATCTGGTCTCCTGAGATCTCTCAGACACTGGATCACCAACCAGGCAGTATACACCAGCTGATATGAGGCCCCCAACATACATACATTAGAGGACTTCCGGATCTGTGTTCATTCAGAGATGATGCACCTAACCCTCAAGAGACTGGAGGCCCCAGGGAGTTTAGAGGTCAGGTGAGGTGGGGGTGGGGACATCCACATGGAGACAGGAGGATGGGAAGGAGGTATGGGATGTGGAGCAGTCAGAGGGTATTGATGGGGGGAGGTTTAAATATGGAGTGTAAAATAAAATAAAATAAAAAACTGAGTTTAATCCCTGGAAGCCACACAAAGATTCAAGGAGACAGAATATTGCGCCTAAGCTGACCTCTAACCTCCATGTATGCAACATAGCATGATCAGAAAAAAAAAAACCAAATATATACACATAATATTTAACAATGATGATAATAATAATAATAATGAAAAATAATGGGTAAATAGAAGATCAAAATAGACCAAGATCATAAGCAACACAGAAAAGTGTCCAATGTGAATTATGTTTTCTCCATAATTAGGTTGAAGGTAAATAGACTATATACTCTACTGGGAAGACAAATTGCCAAAAGGAATGTAAAAGGAGGTCCAATTATATGCATTATGATAAAAACATGTGTCAGGGTTTTTATTCCTGTTGTTTGTTTGTATTAACTATGAAATGTCAAATGAGATCTGGAAAGGTTCTTCAAATACCACACAAATTATCCTCAGGACAAAAACGTTACCTGAACCCAAATAAATATATCTTAGGATGAGAGGATCACTCTTTTGGGAAGACAAGACCTGGATACTAATGGAAATGAGGGAAGAAGCGTGCTACCTAGGGACAGGACACTTCCTGTACTCTACAGGCAATGGTCCATAGACTACACACCATTGATTGACAAGAAAACAGAAGACCTCGAGATCACTACGCTAACCACTTTCAGACATTGATAGGATACAGCATCTTCTTCGAAACTCTCCAAGACAGATCCAAAATGTAAGTTTCAGCAGAAGTTAAAATATTGGACTCTTGTGAATAAGTCCGCCAGGATTACTGTGGCATAAAATGATCACTGAGATCTTGCTTTCAGCTCCATTACACAAATACCCAAGATGAGAACTGCTGAATTATACAGACATTGTATATTTTTTTACAAAGGCACTGTCTTAATTCTGATCAACTGTGAGTTTCAGTGTCTCCAAATCCATATCACCATGTCAACGCTTTCTTTTTTATCACCTTCCTCTTTACAGTAGTCATTTTATTGGATGTAAGGTGGTGTCGAATTCTAGTTTTGATTTGCATTTCCAGAAAAAATGTCAGCACATTTTTTTGAATACTGGTGTTGAAAGGTGACCCCATTTTCATGTCCCCAAACTCGTGTGGGAAGCATTCTGTAATTACCACTAAATAGCATGCTTGTGGTCTTTTTTAGGAATTCTGTGTGACAATCATCAAATATCAGCATGGGCTGTCAATGGCTGTTTTGTGCACTTATTGAGATGACCAAGTCATTATTCTTCTATTCCTCTAGAACAAGACATTGAATCTGGATATTGCGATGACTTTAAACTCTTGGGAAACTTTCCTGTTAATTGTAGTGTCATTTGCTGCTGTGTTGCTGTGTTGTTTGTTTGCTTGTTTGTTTTATGAGATACTAGGTGCGAGGTTCAAATATTCTACTATTTCCCTTATATTTTATTAATTTCCACTTGGAATTATGTCTTTCTTTCTTCTGCCCATTGTTGCATTTAATCTTCTTTTAAAATGTGTTTTTATTTCTCAAAGTGGATGACTAACTTCCTAATTAGGAGCCTTTTAGTTACTCTTATATAAGTACTCAGTGTTATGCATAACTGGAATGTCGGCTTGGCTCTTGGGAATAAATTTTAGCATGTATTTTTATTGCCACTACATTTAGAATATTTTTAACTTTCTACTGATTTCTTCTTTGGCCTAAGACTTTTAGACAAATGTTTTAAAGTTATCAACTATTTAAATTTTTCTTAAATTGCTTTTTTGTTTTCATTTCTAAATGTGAAAGATAAACTTCTTAATACTTCAGCCTTTTAATCTTACATTTACTGATTCTTATTCTGTTCCCTATCAAATGTTTAAATCATAAGGAAGTTATGTTTTTAAGGATATAAAATGTGATGCTAAATATATTTCTAAAACTATTCAATTGTTTATTTGATGTATTTTTTTAAATTCTTGATTCTTACAGATTTTATTTATAATTTTCAGAATCTTATTATACAAAATTTGGTTTGTATGTATACGTTGATAGTTGTCACATACATCTTATATGTAGACAGTTATACCATTCTAAACTAAACTTCTTTATCACTAGCATTTTACATATTTACATGGTATATCTTTTCATATTGTTTTTTCCTTCACTTCAAATTTTATTCAGGTTTCATGTAAATTTTAACCTTGTATCCACATATGTGATATGTCTTCAAATTTGAATATGGCAATCTATCTATATTGTGTTATGTATTAGTACATTTACAAATAATCATAAATATGTCTAAATCTGTATCCCTCCCTTTACTACATTTTCTGCAATATTTTCTTTACCACGGAAATGTGGTCATTACTTTGTATTTTACATGTTTTTTATTTTTATTTTATTTTTTTATAAATACCAAATTAATTGAGATAATTTTGTTGTATTTACTACTCTAGATAGGTGAGTGTTATTAAAAACAAGAAATTTGAGCGCATTTTGCTTCAAGGAAGATGGTCAAAAATGTTGTATCTCTAAGTACATAATATATTTATGCTCACAAGTATATATGAAAAATAAGACAATGTATTCCTTTCATAATTAAAATGACAACACTTAAGTTGGTGGAAAATCAGTCTAGACAAGATAGAAAAGTATTTAAAAAAAAAAAAACTTTTCAAGGGTGGAACTATGAAAAATATCAAAGCAACTTGACCACAATAACCATGAACATCAAGAGAAGTTCAACTCTAGACTCTTCTCTTGAGGGCCAGTATGTCTAACCACTCAGGTCAGATGGCATGCGTGAATGCACGGAGACAAACATTTTCTTGTAAGCACTCTTTCTCTGGGAGAAACGAACCTGACCTGGGCTTAGAGGGAGAGATTCTTGGGATCAACACATTCTCACATAACCATAACTGCCAGAGCTTCAACCTGAAATAAAACAAGGTAATTGCTTCTCAAATATAGGACATTTCTAACAGAAGTTCTCTGGACTGATACACTGCTCTTCTTTCTCTACAAAACACAACTTTGTCCTAACTTTTTGCTTAGAGTCACTAACTCATGCCTGTAGCATGTTATTTGCATGCTTGCCACAGAATGTAGATCTCTTTGACATCAGTTTTCAACCATTTTATAGGGAAACAAAGGTGGAAGACTAAGTCTGAGCAACGGGTTATGAGTGAAAATGAGTTGTTAATTCCAAGTAAAGGAAGGGTGAGCAGAGGCTTAACCAACCAACTGATCAGTGGTCCAGCAGTCCAAAGGACAGGGCCAGGGGCTACAGAGAAGAGGGCAAGCATTTAGCATTGGTTTATATGTTTACCTGGTCTCCTAACATGCTTTGAGTGCATAAAACATCATCTCTGCTGTCCTAAGCAGTTTAGATCCAGAGTCTATCTAAGCACAAGCTTGCCCTGCCTGCAACAACGTCCAGTTGTGCAAAATGATCTTCCCAAGTGTCTGGTAGCTGTGTAAGTCCTACTTGTGGCTACTTATAGCCATGGTGTCCATGTTTAGGCAGATGAAGTTTATTTAGCCAGCTACGCAATAATAAAGTTCTAAAGAGTACATACCAGGGGATGACCCAATGACACTGACAAGTACATGAGCAGTACAAACTGGAATTTGTAGGTTAGAAAGGGAGAGAAAAGTGGGAGTGGGTCTGGGGGGGGGGAGTTAGGAAAAGAGGAGGAATAAATATCAATAAAATGCGTACGGGAAATTCTCATGGAGTTAAAAATATTATCTTTTGAAGTTCTATTGAATGGAACCTAGAAAAAAATTAAAACCCAGATTCATATGAACAGATTTTAGAAAGTTTCAAACAATTTGCATTAGACGGTTTAATGTTCCTTTCCTGGCGGCATTTAGTGGTGGGATGAATTGGGAGATTTTAATTCTCCACAGTCTTTCTCATAAGTAGTGAAATATTTCCTCTGTAAAAAGGAAAAGTATAGGGTGAAGGGTGGCATCTGTCATTTGATTTAGCATCACAGATCCTTTATCTGGGAAAATGTGTGCACTGGGAACTTGTCCTTCCCAACAGCCTTCCATAGCATCCCCATCTCCACCATATGCTCTAACTTTCTCAGGGAAAACTCAAGGGGTCAGCGAATCAGAAAGGTTAGAGCAAAAGGCCGAGGGTGGGAGACGTGCCTCTGCCACCAGCTACTTAGCTACCAGTTCAAGTTTCTTGTGGGTTTAAAACTGTCATTCTGATCAAAGTTTAAGCACCTCAGGGTAGCCTGGAGCAGCACAGAGGACATGGGATTGCTCCTAATAGCACAGCAGTGTTCATGATGTATAGTTTGCTGAATGTGTAGGGATTTCTGGTCTAATGGGACATATTTTCCTACATTCAAATATAATAACAACTCTTGGCAGAACTGTCACAGTCGTGGCATATGATTTTACATGCTTAGAAATGCTTTTTCTTTACCTCATTTCTGATGATGCCGTTGCTTCTTCTTCCTTATTTCTTTCCTTCCTTCCTTCCTTCCTCCCTTCCTCCCTCCCTCNCTTCCTGCCTTCCTTCCTTCCTCCTTCCCTCTCTCTTCCTCCCTTCCTCCCTTCCTTTCTCTTCTGCCTTTTGTTCTAAAAAGAAAGCCCTTTAAACATAAAATATAGTTCCATTTCTGAAATATCTTAATGATGCTTAGAAAATTATGAAGTGCTAGCAATGAAGACAAATCACATGCCCCAAGACAACTATGAAGTTTTATATACTCTGCAATGATACACTTTGTTCTGTAAGAGTCATCTGCCATAAATTTCTATTTGAACATAAGAATACCTTCATAAATTTAGAGAATTAAACAAACCAGCCTAAATATTTACATTTACCTTGAAGGGATTTCATTTCCAAATACAAATTATCAGACACTTACGACTGCTTTCTGCTTTTATTTAATAATTCTGTGCAGTAGGCATTAATAATATCATACTTCCTGATTAAATCCATGTTTCCCTGACAAATAGAAATGTTAAAAATAATAACACACATTTCCAAATTAATTATAGTTCATCTGGAAACATAGATTAAATATAAAACCACTAGGAAAAAAATTTGTGTTTCTTCGGTAATTGATGTAACCTGCATGGTACAGTAGGGTAATACTACAAGGCCTTGCCTGCTAACTGTGTATAGTTTTCAGCGAGAGAAATGTTTGTAAAGAAAGGCAAGAGTTACATAGGAATAAAATGTTATTAAGCGGAGCTACACCTTAATGACAATTTATAAAGCTCCATCTCTTCTTGATAGGTAAAAGTTGATGATAATGGCATAGATTAATTGCTGAACTTTATTTGCTATTACAAATCCTCAGTTGAGGATTCTTTGTTTAGCTCTGTACCCCATTGTTAATAGGGTTATTTGGTAGAGTTTTCAACTGAGGAAATCTGAATGGTCAAGAAGCACCTAAAGAAATGTCCAACATCCTTAGTCACCACAGAAGTGCAAATCAAAGCAACCCTGAGATTCCACCTCACACCAGTCAGAATGGCTAACATCAAAAACTCAGGTCACAGCATATACTGGCAAGGATGTAGAGAAAGAGGATCACTTCTCCATTGTTCGTGGGATTGCAAGCTGGTACAACTCTGGAAATCAGTCTGGCAGTTCCTCAGAAAATTGGACATAGTATAAGCTGAGGACCCAGCTATACCACCCTTGAGCATATACTCAAAAGATGCTCCAGCATATAACAAGGACACATGCTCCACTATGTTCATAGCAGCCTTATTTATAATAACCAGAAGCTGGATAGAAGCCAGATGTCCCTCAAGAGAGGAATGGATACAGAAAATGTGGTACATTTACACAATAGACTACTACTCAGCTATTAAAAACAATGACTTCATGAAATTCTTAGGCAAATGGATGGAACTAGAAAATATGATCCTGAGTGATGTTACCCAATCACAATAGATCACACATGGTATTCACTCACTGATAAGTGAATATTAGCCCCAAAAATTGAAATACCAAAAATACAATTCACAGACCACATGAAGCTCAAGAAAAGGGAAGACCAAAGTGTGGGTGCTTCAGTACTTAGAAGGGGGAACAAAATACTCACAGGAGCAAATAAGGAGACAAAGTGTGGAGCAGAGGCTGAAGGAAAGGTCATCCAGAGACTGCCCCACCTGAGGATCCATCCCATATACAGTCACCAAACCCAGACACTATTGTGAATGCCAAGAAATGCATGCTGACAGGAGCCTGATGTAGCTGTCTCCTGAGAGGCTTTGCCAGTGCCTGAAATATACAGAGGCAGATGCTCATAGCCAACCATTGAACTGATCGCAGGGTCCCCAGGGGAGGAGTTAGATAAAAGACTGAAAGAACTGAAGGGGTTTCTAACCCCATAGGAAGAATGAAAATATCAACCAACCAGAGCTCCCAGGGACTAAACCACCAACCAAGGAGTACACATGGGGGGACCCATGGCTCCAGCCATATATGTAGTAGAGGATGGCTTTGTTGGGCATCAACGGTTGAAGAGGCCCTTGGTCCCCTGTACGGGAGTGCAAGGGTGGGGAGGTGGGAATGGGTAGGTGAGTGGAGAGCACCCTTATAGAAGCAGGAGCAGGACAGATGGGATAGAGGGTTTCTGGGGTTAGGGGGAAATTGAGAAAGGGGATAACATTTGAAATGTAAATAAATAATATATACAAATAAAAGAAAGAAAACAAATAGGGCTTTATCGGAGGAGGTGTGTCACTGGGGACAGGCTTGAGATTTGGAAGAATTCATTCCATCCCTGGTGTTCTCTTTTTTTTCTCCTGCCTTTGAACCAAAAACGGGAGCTCACAGCTGTCACTTTGTTACATCACGCCTTAGATCCATGATCATAGACTCTGTCACTCTGAAACCGTAAACCCAATAATATTATAAGTTGCTTTGGCTGTGGTTTGTCCCCAAAGTAAAAAAAAAAAAAAAAAACAGTCTTAGGCAGTCTGTAATGAAGAACTCTACAGAAACTTAGGCATCAGTTTTCAGTTGGTGGTAAATGATAGTTTATGGAGAGGAAACACTGACCACCTAGAAATGAAAGAAAGTAGAAAAGATTTTGTAGGGGAACACATTCCAAAGCAATCGCTAGTTACACACTGCGATGGAGCACAAGACCTCAGAGTTTCTAATTAAGATCCCATCCACTAACTCATTGGCAAGTACTGTGCTAAGGTGGAAAAAAGGAAGCTCCAGGTGAATCCTACTGCATGCAGGGGACCTGCTTCTGTCTCATCACACAACAACCATCTTGGATTGAGCATAGACTCCTTGTCCACAAAAAGACAGGGCTTTGCCACAACCACGTGTAAGAAATGTCCTGTAGTCACAACTCTTCCGCCCCCTGGGAAGAGTCTAAGCCAATTCGATTTTCTATCTCAACTCCCAGTTAAAGGCAGGGCTCTTGACTCTTCTTGTGATTATTACTGTTTTCAATGACTCAGGAATTTTGACAATAAACCATAGCACAGGCCCAAGTGTTCAGAACTCAACTCAGCAAAACTGAGCTGAGTGTGGCTGTTTTAGTGTGTTTAGTAATATTTTAATATTTTAGCCTCACTCCTATTAGTTGTTTTTACTTCCTCATATTTTATATGAATAAATGTTCTGATTTTGAAATTTAGAACAAAGAGAACCTTGTGAGCAGAGCTCCACGTACCATAGCATATCTTGACTCTTATGTATGTGATCATCCACGTGGAATTTGTCAATCATTTCAAGGTAGGCTGCTGAGGCTCCAGGGTTCTGTATTCTGCTTCTGGGTTATTTGCTAAATAAGTGACATTAGCAAAAATGAAACCTTCTGGCATTTAGTTTTTCTAATAGTTACATTGCCATAATAATGCATCTGTTATCCTTTCTTAGAGAGTGTGGAAGGATTAAACACAATGGAAGAATCAGAAAGGATGAGGAATAATTTGCATGGTATACCAGGATGCCCCAGTGTGCTTGTTAAGTGGGCAACTCCCTTTACAGCAAAGATGATTATTATGCCTTAGTTTCACTCAGTATCTGCTAACTATATTCTTAAATGAATGAAAAAAATCATCACTATTTTTGCTACTTTTGCCAAAAACAAGGAGTTTAGGAAAATAGGCAGAAAGGGTCACTAAAATGTCTCAGTGAAAAATTCTTGCCACCGATTTCTGATTGCCTGAATTCATATCCTAAGAACATGTAAAGGGGAAAGGAAAGAACTAACTCAAAGTTGTCCTCTGGCTTCTCTCTCTCTCTTTCTCCCCCTCTCTCTCGCGCACACACACACACCCACCCATACAGACACACTCAGAGACACACACACCATGGCATGTGTGTTCCCATACACACAATACTAATAACATTAAATGGAAATATTCTGAAAACATATTTTTATAGCAGACACCCAGAAGCAAGAAATAGTTAGAAGCAGAAAGCACCTTTTTTTTTCAGTAGGTATGAACTATTCTAAAGACACACATTAAAGACATTACAACATACATACACCCCCGAAAGTTCAAAGAATTCCTTCCTTCCGCGTTTCTAAGAAGGGAAAGTTAGGGCTGCCTAGGAAGTGGTGAGGAGAGAGAGAGAGAGAATTTCTCTGTGAACTAGATGGATAATTTTTTTCAGCTCTTAGGAACTATCTCAAGCAGCCACCATAAAAGCCTCTGGCTGAGATGTTTAAAGGTGAGCAGTTCCAGCCTTCAGCCAGGCAGTCTGGGGGAGGGGCGAGATGCTGTGCAAAAGGACAGGGAGTCATGTGGTCCAACTGTAAAATAGAAAAATTGCATGCAATTATTTTACAAGCAGAATGCGGTGATGTGAAAGGAAGAAGCCGCGATGATGCTCTCAGCTTGTTAGAAGCTTCTCCTTCTGGGGAGCGTGGGGTTACAAGGACTGCTGCCCACGGGTCCTTTTCTCCTCCTTCCCTCTCTGTACATAATGTTACAATAAATCCTGCACGGAGGGGGTTAATGCCGCAAGGATGTTTTTAAATAATTTCTGTGACCAAAGCCAGAGATACAAGCCTGGCAGTAATTCTCCCTGACTCCAAGCATCCTGTATTGATTGATTAATTATTCCACCAATGAACTAACAGGTATTGACCTTATCTGGTTGAGTAGCATTTAGCCAAAAGTCAGTAATCTACATCGACCACTTAATGGAACATCAAAGCTCAGCATTCTGACAGGTTTATGTCATTCAGCAAAAATCTGTCTACGTTTTTGCTGATACCATGACCTTTTGTATCAAGCCGTCTTTATAGCAAACGAACAGCAACGACAAAATTAAATCTTGGAAATAATGCTTTCTTATGTAAAAGAAAGTTCTTCTCTATTGCAAATAGCTTCAGCCAAAATCTTACTGAGAGCTTTGTTTAGCTTTTTTTTATGTATTTATTTTTCTATCTGAACAGTGGTTTTCTGCGTGGTGGTAATCTATGATATTCTCAAGCAAGAAATTATCAAAACAATAAACTATGAGATAACTCACACTCCAAGGATGGATTCACATAAAAAAGGATCTTGGGTCAAAGATGCTGAATGTCCAACAAATAAATACTGTGGATTACTGACCATCTAAGTACCATAATTCTGATTTAAATATTCAATAAAATCGGCAAGTCCCTGTACGTACATATTTCTTTCAGATTAGAAGCAATTTTTCCTTAAAAAAAAAACTCAAACTTGTCCTAATAGTAATTTAATGTTTAATATATTAATATACAATTAATATGAAAATGTACAATAAATTCTTGTTCCAATTCTGTTTCTTCTCATTGAAGAATATCTAATGAAACCTGGTAAACAAATGCCCAGCAATAGTTTCTGCATCACCCCATCTGAAGCCTTTATCTGGAACTCTAGCTTTGCTCCTATCACGTGAGGCCTGTCTACATGAAGATGCCCATGTCTTGTTTTAGAACTCTTACTTTTTAACTTTTAATTAAAAATAATTAAAGCACCGCTATTTATGCTAAGACATTTTAGAAATGACTTCTAGGAATATGCCCATGACATAGTAGGTTGAGCTTGTAGGCCTGCCCTGCAGTGTGCAACTCAATGAAGAGTATTTTTTCTTTATAAATTCTTTCTGAGAGCTAAAGATCCTCCTGTGAGCCTGCCATCATGATCAGCATCTGGATTTAATACTTTCTCCTCCTTCGTGGCTGATCACTTTGTTCAGTCTCATGCAAAATAATCCTCACAGTTGCAAAGCAGAATCCTGAGCTTCCATTTGCAGTGACCAGTGCGCTTTCTCTGTCCCCATTTGAACTCCCACCATGCACTGTAGCTCTCTTACAGTTAAATAAACTTAGCTTGTGTTCATAACTCCTTTAATATAAAAAGTAAAATTTCCACAGCTCATTTAATATAAATGTTAAATTTTTTCCCTCTCTAGTAATGCTTTTCAATAAATGAGGAATAGCTCCCATATATAAAAGGAATAATCATTGATTATAATTAAATGGGAAAACAGATCTTAGCCCAGTGGCAATTTCTCCTCATCTTTATTAGCTCAGTGTCAAGCAGTAAATCAATAAGCCAAAGATAAACTCGCTTATCTGAAAAAATATGTGTTGGTATATATCTATTACTTAAATTCTATTATCCATGATTATGCATTGATAATTTATTTTACAAATTGCTAATGGAGAAGAGTACCAAATCAGAAAAGGATGTTTGGTATTTTTTTTTTTTTGATCTTAAATGCATCAGAAAAACAAAAAGAAATAAAAAAAATGCAAGCATACACTTACATTAAAGTGTCAAATAGCCATTTAATTGCTTACAGGAAAATGCCATAGAACTGAGAGGATGTTTGTTTGTTTGTTTGTTTGTTTTCATTAAGAAACTGATTTAATAGAGGTCTTCCTGGTTTGACCTCAGTGGAAGAAGATGTGCTTAATACTCAAAAGACTTGAGGCCCCCGGAAAGGGGTTGTCTGGTGGGGGGAGCACCCTCTCTGAGGCAAGGGGGAGGAGGAATGAGATGAGGAACTGCGAGAAAAGGGACCAGGAAGGGGAACAATGAGTGGAATATAAATAAATAAAATAATTTAGAAAAAGAAACTGATTTAACAGAGACAATAAGATTTTTGTATCAAGTATTTAGTAGAGACAGTAATAGATACAAATTATGTCAACAAACATAGCAGATGAAAAAGAAGAGAAAGAAAAGAGAAGATGCTATAAATCTCTTAGTACCTTTATGAGGAGAGGGGAATACACACATTTACCTAGGGCTTTTGTGCTTCATAAGCAACAACAAAATTGAGGGAATTAATGAAAATGGAAAATGGTTAAATCTCCAACAAGAGTTGTTTTCCTTTAGATCAGAGTGAGTCACAGAGCCCAGGGAGATGTCCACTAGCCTCTGTTGGGATTTCTCAGATTTGATGACTGTCCTAGCTGACGAATCCACTAGTGCTGTTGATTGGCACCTTGCTCACTTTTTTGAACTTCATCTTTACCTTTTATGAACTGGTATATCTTGTCTTATTTTTATATACTTTACTGTGCAGCATACACTCATTGGTTTAGTTAACCATAATATGCATTGGTTTTATACCAGATTTGTGATATCTCTAAGCTCTGGCAAAGACTGTTCAATCCAAGTAGCAAATGGTAGTTCCTCTTCCAAAAGGATTAAGGGGGGGTATTTGTTTGCTTTTTTGTTGTTTTGTTTGTTTGTTAGGTTGGTTGGTTGGTTGGTTGGTTTTTCTTTGAGAAAGTTTCTTGGACTTTGCTTTGTAGACCAGACTCAAACCTCAGGAATCCATTTGCATCTCCCCCCCCCAAGCTAGTTTTAAAGGCATGTGCCCCCACACCTGATCAAAATACAATGATCTTGAAGCTGGTGTTTTGAACAATAGCATATAACTTCTTTGACAAAACAAATGGGTAGATTAAACAGTAATGCGGGTGAGAAGACCTTACTGTAGGTAGCTTAAGAAACATTAATTGGTATATAGTTAGTATATAAAATATTAAGTACACTTACAAAAGTAAATGAGCACATCAGAATGCATATTTCAGACTTTAAATCACAGAAGTAAATGAGCAATCTGTCATTTCAACATGTAAAGTCCAATGAAAGAGGTACTAGACTAGACTAATATGTAAGGCATGTTACTCCTGTGTGGTTCTCAGATTTAAATGTGTTTTAGTGTAGGAAAATGTTTATAGTCTGAACAGTTATAGAGGACACAAAAGATCACTGGCTCATATCAGTTCTGTTCATTGTTCTTATAACTTCTATGAATAATGTTAAATTTTAAATGTACATTTACAATTTTGCCTCATAAACTATAACAAACACTTAACATATAGTTTACATAACACCAATAACTATGCTTGTCCTAAAAAACATGCAAAAAGTTTGCACTGTCTTCCTTCTGTTCTTCAAACTTCCTTAACGATTTCTGGTTAAATATAGCTAGATTCCTACCTCTTCCTTTAAGCTTGATCTGTTACAAAATGTTTGTGATGGAGTAATTGCAGGAAGTAAGATGTCACCCAAGTTTGTAGTGAGAAATGAAAGGAACATGTTATTAGATTTTTGACAATAATGAATGTTCCTTTTTCATATCACAACAAAATTTAGTAAATGATAGTTACCCAGTCTTGACTCCAGTACAGCAATGACAATATTTATGAGATTTCTACTCTTATTATTCTTCCCTCATCAGCTCCCAGAACCTCCCCTTCCTGACCTCCCTCACTCTATTCCTCCCAATATTACCCACCTCCCCTTTGCCTTAGACCCACTGCTCTCACATTTCACTTCAGAAAAGAGAAAGCATCCAAATGCTATCTACTGAACTCCCCACAACAAGTTGCAGTAAGTTAGGTATATGCTTACGTATCGAGGCTGGATGAGGCAACGCAGTAGGAAGAAATAAAGCCCACAAGCAATCAAAAGTTTTAGAGACACACCCACAAAAAAAAAAAAAAAAAAAAAAAAAAAAAAAAAAAAAAAAAAAAAAAAAAAAAAAAAAACCCAGGCTAAAGAACCACAGTGTATATGCAGAGGGCATGTTGTAGAGCTATGCAGGCTCTGTTGTTGCTGCTTCTGTCTCTGTGAGTTCTTATGGCCCCCTGCTTACTTATTCTGGTGTCTTCTATCCCTCTGGCTCCCATAATCCTTTCTGCCTCTCTTCTTCAGAGTTTGCCATGCTCTGCCTAGTGTTTGGCTGTGGGTTTCTCTGTAACTGAACCCAAAGAGGCTGGTGGAAGCCTCTTTGATGACAATTGGGCTAGGCACTGAACTTATGGCTATAGCAGAATATAATTGGAAATCATTTCCTTGACTTTTGTTTCCAGTTGTGTTTGGGTCTACCATAAGTCTCTGAGCCATCTGGCTTCTGGATCCTGGCCATCTCGCAGTGTCAAGCATGGCGTTCCTCTAGTGGTGTAGACCTCAAGCTAGGCCACTCACACAAGCTCTAAGTCAACTTTGTCCCAGCAAAACTTGCAGGCAGGACAAGTTGTGGGCCAAAGATTATGTGGCTGGTTTGGTGTCACAGTGCCACCACCAGGAGTCTAGCCTGGTTCCAGAAGATAGCTGGTTCAGGCTCCATATTCTCCATTATTAGGAGTCCAATTCCCAATAACTACGATGTGTTGTTATTCATTCTCTCAAGTGAAATGGAGTCTTGGCGTACATAAAAATGAAAATCATTTAGCCTCCACTCAAAGGTGAGAACAGCATCTTTACTCTGAAGAAAAGAATCATTGATCTTTTGTATGCAGCATGAGTTAGTTTATGCACATTTCTGATTACTCATGCAGTCTAGAAAATAGAAACAAACATACTAAATGTCCAGGGCTCAATCAACTCAACAGTGGTGAGCTCCATCTCTGGTAAGATGACCTAGACTTTGAAAGAAAATGTTAGCTTGTGGCAGTAGAAGGAATGTCGACTGTGGCAGCTCACATCTCATTTGCCATACACTTGCTTTTGCTGATGACCTATCAGTTTCAGGCATCATGAATTTTACACCATACAAAACAAAGTATGGGTTCTCAGATGGATAGACTTGGGCATTGGGTCTCTACAAAAACAAAAAGGGGTTTAGGTTTGCCTAGAAATTCATAAATCACACTTGAAAAACTTCACAGTATATGGTTACCTATCAATTATAAAAGTCTTGGTGACTTGTTGAAATGTTCATATATTCTATGTGGGAAGATTACCAGACAACTTTTGGGGTTTGTGAACAACCACAAGGCTCCTGTGGGCAAGAATAATATTGTCAAAGGATTTCCCCTTGAGACATGGCTTTCATCATGCTGCCGTGCTGATGTGGAATTTTGTGTCACAAAACTCTAAAAGGGTTTGAAGCTTCAATACATTGTTTTAAAATACATGATTCTGTGCAGATACTGTGTAAGTTACACATGAGATAATAAATTAGAAGGGACTGATTTTGATAAGAATGCTGTTAAAAAGCAAAGTTTTAACCTGTGATCCTTTATCTCATCTTGTTTTGTATTGGAGTAGGAGGCAAGCACTTGCCCTGACGGATATGTGGTGGTCAGAGGCCAACCCACTATCTAAGTCTAGGGTTGTTAGATATGGAAGTCAGTATTTTTCACCAGCCCAGAAACATGACTTTTTAAATCATTACTTCTGCTCCTTTAATGTCTTCCTTCTGTTAAGAACACAACCTAAATTATCAATAAAAGTTGTTTTAATGTAGGTGTAATTCACCTCAAATAAACTGACCTGATGGCTCTTTTCCAGAAATCTCAATTTTTACCTCCACCCTATTTCAGTACAAGGAACAGAAATGAGGCCATCTTCCCTTTTAGCTTACTGCTACGTTGATGAACCCAGGAGAGTGTCCCATTTAGTAGTTAGCCTAAAGTAACCAGTTTCAGAAGCATGCATGGAAGATTAGTCAAGCCGATGGTGCCCGCCCGGACTCTGTAAAATTGTAGAACATTACTGATATCTGAAAAAATTTTAAAAACCCTCAGCATGGCACTAATCTTACTCATACAAACAGACACACATATCATACCTTAATAGATGCATTATCTAGGAAGGAGGAAGGGAGCTTTTTAGTGCCACGTTGCACATAAACTGGGCTTTATGTACAGAAAGTTACTTTACACAGATAATGAACCTAAAGTAAAATGGTTATTTCTGGCAGCTAATTCAGCTTTATAGTATAGAGAGGTACATTCTTCATAATGGTACCTTCTGATTCTACTTCCTCTGAGTTCAGTAATCAGTGTCAATTACTGCTGGTTTCCATAGAAACAAGACAACTAACGGTTTTTAAATCTTCATTCATGGAGTACTTTCACAAATAATGTAGACTTGGGAATGACTGCTTCCTAAGGACATAATGCAAAAACAGATCCCAATAATTTTTAACCCCTTCAAATGGTGTTTAAAATTTTGTGTACGATTCCCTAACATTGGACCCACATATTTAAACACAGCGATCTGTATTTCACACAGTAAGAAGAGATTAAGCCACCCTTCCCTGAAGGGATGTTGAACAATTTGCAAGCAGCTGTTGAACAATTGGGAGACCTCTGTTGTTAGAGCATTGATTACAGTAATGTAGGAACTTAGCATCATTTTCCAAGATAAAGATGATTTAGATTTTCCTTTAAAAGATTTTTGGCATTTAGAAAGCCTTTTTTTATACTCGTATTACTTACATTTGTCCCGGTGAGAAACTATCTGACAGACGTATTACAGGGTAACTTCAGATTTCCACCCAAAGTCCTGGGCTCTGGTGAGATGGAATGGTATAGGAGCAAGAGCACCTGAAGGAAGAAAAACAGTCCCCACCAGACAGGGAGCAGAACAAAGTTCCTAGACAAGGAATCAGTTATAACTTTCAGTTAAACCCCAGTGATATTCCTCTACCAAGTCTCCATCTCCTAACATTTCCAGAGGGATCAGAAGTACTACTGCTATCTGGGGATCAAGAATTCAACTCTTGAACTTCTGTGGGACATTTTCTATTCACATTATAACAACTGTCTATGCTGTCATTAAGGACAAAGGAAAACAAGGCAGGCTCGATATTGCTAATTACATGGTTTTGAAATATATTTGAATTATTCTGCATTGATGCCTATTATATAAGTAATTGTCTTCTTTGCTGTGTTAGAACAACCCTTACTGCTAATATAGATTTAATGTGTGGAGTTCTTTTTCCATTTGTTTTCTTTATGCATGCCGCAGTGTTACAAGGATAATGATTTCACACTTTGTTTATAGAATTGATTATTTCATTTAGAAATTAAAATTTGATGACAAAGGATTGTACCAGCCAGGGTTTCATCCACTAATGTGTTTCCTTGTATTGGGCATTTCTTTTCATCTCCACAATGTCTTTTAAATAAATGGTTTCCCAGGTTCTGAATGTTATAATTTTCACTGCTTCTCAATGTTGAGATCCCAGAAACCATGTTTGTTCTTATGCTGTCTCTCACATCAGTTTGAAGCAGCAATGCAAGACTGAACTTCAGGGTGTTCAGTAACACGTTTGCTGGTACTGTGACTCACCTGAAAGGGGAGAAAGCATTTTACTATAAACTCTAATCCATTTTCTTGAACAACAGCAGAAGAACCTAGCTCCCTTCTTTCCTTGAATGGATGATTTTACCTCTCCCATGTAGGACCCTAACCTCCAGACAACCCTCACACTCTGCTGCAGGATATAATTTATAATAATCAAACATGATTTACCTGTGAAATGCAAGTTAAGTTAAACCTCACTTACCCTTAGATTGAATCACCTCTCTCTCTCTCTCTCTCTCTCTCTCTCTCTCTCTCTCTCTCTC
>NC_034600.1:45426309-45433491 GCF_900095145.1 Mus pahari | reverse complement strand
TCTCTCTCTCTCTCTCTCTCTCTCTCTCTCTCTCTCTCTCTCTCACACACACACACACACACACACACACACACACACACACACACACATACATGTGTGCGCGCATGGTTTGGAGTAAAATATCTGCATCACTGTCATGTGCCTCAGTGTGGTTATTTGTCCCACATCTGTTAATGTCAGTTTGCCATAGATTGAAGTCATTGTTATGTCTCTTTCAAAAGCAACTTAAAGAAAAAAAAAAAAACAGCAGGACCCAATTGAAATATTTCCTTTCAATACAGCCAAGCTGCAGGCATAAAACACAATAGTAAAATATACAATGGAGCAAAGTAAAAGGGCTGCAGAGTGGATCTTTGTCATGCCACAGCGAGTATTTCATAACATCAGCAACTGCTTTTCTCAGCTGACATCATCTAGGTCCCAGCTAATGAAAAGAGACACAGAGCATATTGCATCAAATAGATTCCGGACAGGAAACAGAAAATGGATCATGAATCCAGGCCCCCTAGCTAAAGCCGTCAGACCTCTGAATCGCAGAAGGGCTAATGTGCTTTAGCTGTCCTCCCTTCCAGCCATGAAGCCAAGAGCTGTACTAAAAGTGTCCTCTTTGCTAGGCTGCACACTATCCTCCCTACACACACACACGCACACACACACACACACACACACACACACACACACACACACACACACGTCACCGTGAAAGCCAGTCAGCAAGGATCAAAAACATTTGCTTTTAAATGAATCATGGCCATCCAATAAAGATGCAACATACAGATTATGCTCAAATCAATGGCAGAACCATAGCCAGTATCAGTGAGCCTCAGGGAAGAAAAATTGCTCACGGTCAGAGGGTGTCCATCCAATAATGAGCTTTGGGGCTCAACACAAAGCACATGCTGTGGTCTGAGCAAAATCCCTCCAGATTTTATAGTTGCCATTTCTTTAAGTAACTTTTGAGTGCTGTAGTATCGGCTTCACTCACTTCCACGGATGGGCCAAGACAGCTTAGCTTAGCTATGCTAGGGGTGTCTGCAGTGATGTAGTTATATGCAGTAAGCATTACTGAAATACTAATATGTATAAATAAATATTAAAATAAATAGGGGACATAATTGATTTTAAAAAATAGGTTGCTATATACTGCCATTTGGAGTCCTGAGAGGTAAATGCAGAGACGTTTACATATTCAAAACGCTGGCCATCAACTCTCATAGGTTTTCCATGTGCCATTTACTTCAAATTTGTGAGGAAGATCTTTTTTTTTATTACAAAGGGTGAAACGCACCCCTCTCCATATGAAGATATATGGACCATATTCCCCACAACCTTTTCTGCAATCTTCCAAGTCTCCTTTGTTCTCTAGACAGCTTTGCTTCCATGTTCATGTCCCTGGTGCGTATAATTTTATGTGTCTAGAAGATCTAGGAGCCATAAATGAGAAAAAGCATGCTATCTGTCTTTCTGAAGCTGACTTAATTTCCTTAATATCATTATGTCCACTTGCATCTATTTTCCTGAAAATGACAGGGATTTTTTTTTAATGTTTGGGAAACAGAACGATAGCCAGAGTTTGGTTCTTGTGAGTGTAATCTACTATGTTCTCCTCACCCCTTCAGCTCCCTTGGCTTTGCCCGTTGTTTCTTTCCTTCGATGCCTAGGATTAGAATAGAAGCTTTGTGCTTGGTCAGCAAGCACCCTGCCACAGAGATAAGGCCCCACCCCTTTTCATCATTTTAGAATATTG
This sequence comes from Mus pahari, assembly GCF_900095145.1. Taxonomy (NCBI): domain Eukaryota; kingdom Metazoa; phylum Chordata; class Mammalia; order Rodentia; family Muridae; genus Mus; species Mus pahari. The sequence goes on along the minus strand of NC_034600.1, from coordinate 45,431,744 downwards.
AGTCTGAGCCCAACATAGTGACGCATGCCAGGAGTCTCATTACTCACGGGGCTAGGAGAGAGGATCATAAATTTGAGACTAACATGAAATACATAGTAATATATTGCTTGTTTTAGTTTTCCTTTGTGTTATTTTTGAGATTATATTTTAATTACAACATTTCTCTTCTCCCTTTCTTTTTCTTCCATCATATGTGTGTGTGTATGTAGGTATGTATGTATGTGTGTGTGTGTGTNTATATATATATATATATATATATATATATATANNNNTNNNANACACACANANACACACACACACACACACACACACACCTCTGTTGAGTCTATATAATGTTACTTGTATGTGTGTTTTCAGAGCTGGCATTGGCTTTGGACAAATCACTGTTCTGTTCTTCCCACCACTCTCCTTCCCCAGGCCCTGCTCAGTTGTGTACAGTTCTTTGTATAGATCTGAGGCCTCATAGACTCAGTGAGCTGAGGCTCACTTGTTCAGTTCAAATATGAGCCGTCACGTTGTTGAGGCTTTACAGGTGTCATTTCAGATGACACTAGGACTTCTTCCATCTCTAGTAGCTGTATAGATCCTCCCCTGGAGCACTTGAGAGTGTCCATTCCATAAAACAGAGTCACTTTCATATTGGTTCTGCAAATCTACAAATAACAGTATGAGGTTCAGTCTGCTACAGTGAGATGAGAGGGAGGGAAGGTCAGACATCCATCAGTAGAATGGAGATCTCACTTTGGAAGAGGTGGGTTTTCACAGAAAGTTACACCGACTTGTAAGATTTCACACGACTCATTTAATCCTTTTGAAGTGGCAATTCTTCCGCAGCAAAATTGTTTCATCTCTGCATTTTTAAATCTAAGAGTACATTTCCAATTAAGAGGAAAGCCATCCCAAGCCTTTCATAGTTAATCAAAAGAAAGTTTATAGCCTTCAAACCCCTTACAAGGGCATCTTCTGTGCTGTATTAAGATTTGACAACAGTTGATCTACCATAGGCCATTTTTCTTCTTTCACATTAAAAAAAAATTATATGACTATGAGTCACCTCATTTAATCCATTACCTGATAATAGCCTCCTTTATGATTAGCCTAGAGGTCTAAAATAATAACTAATAATCATCTGCTTATTAGAAAGCTATCTTAGCTGGAGACACTCCTTCGTCTAAACTCAGCGACCCATTGTGTTTCATGGGCAGACCCCCAGGGTCTGCTGATGTCTGTGTGCAGTCGGGGCATATGGCATAGTTATCCTCTCTGGGAGGATAGAACCAATTTATTCCAAATAGAAAGGACTTATCAGATCTAGACAGATCTTTAAAACACCTGTAAGATAATTTGGATTAACAGCAGTCATAAAACAGCAAGCAAGTTTCCCTCCCCTTAAAATGATAAATGGCTGTGTTTCATTGAGCAGACTTTTCCTTATCTGATTTGTTTTTAAAATGATAAATAGGTTTCCATAAATCTAAAGGAAACTCTGGAGTCACCATCTACCTAATTGAATCAGAGCCTATGTGATTCAAAGAGATAAGAACACATTAAACAAATGAGGAGATTTTACATGCCCAAAGTGGATATAAAATTCACCTTTGAAGAACACAGACAGAAACCTGAATATCTAAAGCAGATAAACTATCAAAATTAAAGTGACGTTAGTTGAAACTATCCCCATTTATGAGCAGAGTCTGCTTCATGTCTCAGTTTTATCATTGGCAGATATTCTGACCAGTTTTATTACGATTTCCTCAAAGATTCTTTTTTAACCAATTTTTCAATTCTTTTTACTTTATAGTAAACTTTTTTTTGTCAGTAAACTTCCCTTTCTGTTTGTGACATTACTGTTTCTAGTGTCAACCATCAGGGCTTCTGTAGCCTGAATTCTCATCTCTTCAGAGAGAAACCCAGTGTGAGCTATGATTTTCTGGTCTTTGCTGTCCACTCCGACTTGTCTTCCATTTCAGTTTATTCTCCTTGTGATCTGTGCCCCCCGCCCCCTGTCACCTTGGGGCTGCAGCCTAACTGACTTTCAGACTCTGCTTTCATCTTGTGTGTGTTCCTGTTGTTTGGGGGTTTCTTTGTTTGGCTTTTTCTTTAAATCTTTTCACCAGAAGCACCACCATCCACACATGTCAGTATTTCTGCTCCTGAGTTATTATCATTCATACAGGTAGATGAAAATCTGAAATATTCATGGTATTTAAAGAGGAAAAGGTTGGTCTCACTGGACGGACAGAGAATGGGTTTTCAAGTGATTTTCATGAGATGAGACATAAATATCTTTTGGAATCAGGAATACTTGTCACAGCGTCTTCAGACATGAGAACAAACCCGCTTGCCATGAGAGTGGAAGGTAATTGTTTCAATTCATATTTGTAAATCCTTCAAAACAAAACAATTCATTTTTTCTAAGATGGTTAAGTAAATACAGTATGAGATTAGTGAATGCTTTTAGGTTTATGGCTATACTCGTGCACCTTTTCATATTATCAGAAAGAAGAGAAAATGACAGTGTGAAACTTTTCTGAAAAATCTAATATACAAGGAATGTTCTCAAACAGCTAAGTGTGTCACAATAGTTCAAAGTACTAGGTAAACGAAAGGAAACAGCTAAGATTATGACTTACAGGTCCGATGCCAATCTCTTATTCATAAATCTTGGAGTTCAATCCCTACCACTTCAAAAATAAAAGTTGAAATATATGATAATGCAACATTCTTTATTTAAAATTCTTCGTTATTTTATAGTATTTATAGCAAAATCCAAAACTCTTACTAAGATTCCAAAGGCTTTTTATCAATTCAATTTTTCCAGAACCTCCAGGTCCTCACTATCTGTACTAAGCAACCAACTTCTCTGTTCCCTATGACTCTGTTCTTGAGCAAGAGAGAGACATTGCCACCTCCGTGTGCTGACGCTGGAAAATCTTTCTTTATTTCTATATCCAAATCTAGCCAAAGGTCACCCTGCTTAGAAATATGTTCTAACCTTTCATTAAACAGATATTTTGTCTTTATCACCACTTCCTCTTCTGCATATACACATAGTAATTATATGTGGATGGATATAGAAGCATAGAAACTATTTGAGAGCACAAAATGATTATCAATATTTTCTTGTGAAGATGTGAAGATGGCCGAACCACAAAAGTCCCTGCTGTGCAAAGTCAGATTCCCAGCATGTAAAAGGCTGTGTATCGTGGCACTCGTCTGCAAGCTGACTGCTGGGCATTGGGGAGCAGAGGAAAGCAGATCCCCAAAGCTATATGGTCAGACAGTCTATCCATCCAGCGAGCTCTAGGCTCAGGGAAGGATCCAATTCCCCAAAATAACATCAACATCAATCGAAAAGGGCATCGGATATCAACTTCAGGCATATACGTACATCATATGTACACATGCACACACATGCTTACCAAATATACATGTACACACACACAAACATACATTCATTAACACATGCAGTACACACAGACACACACATAAAAAAATACATGAACCACACTTATTAGAAAGCCTCAGATGAGACCTCCAAAATATCTACTTCTATTTTCACTTTCTGTCTTTTTCCATATATATCAAGCTTGCATAAAGCTACCTGCAGACCCCTGCCATATCTCTTCGTAACCCCAGTGGAGGCCACTGAGCGCTCCAGAAGACTCTCCACACCTCAGGTCCTCGGGATCATGGGTCCTTGGGATCACTGGTGAGTGGAACACAATCAACTCCAGAGAATCCAGGAGGGGCTTGTGCCAGCAGGAACAGGGACAAAGGAACACCGCCCACCCAGAGGTGGGATTCTGGTCAAGTCGGGGCCACCCCTGCCATATCTCTTCATAATGCCAGTGGAGGCCTCTGAGCACTCTGGAAGACTCTCCACACTGCAGGTCCTCAGGATCATGGGTCCTTGGGATCCCCGGAGGAGAGTCTGCCTACAGGGAGGGCTCTGAAGGATAAGAGCTCCAGACTCCTGGACACCTGATTTGCAAGAGGAGAGCTTGCCTGCAGAGAGTGCTCTGACCAAGGGGACACAGGGGAGAGTTGGATTCCCAGGAGTGCTGCCAGAGGCTAACAGAATCACAGGAGGATTAAACTCCAGCCAGAGACAGCTTGAACATTAACACCAGAGATTTCCAGATGGCGAAAGGCAAACTTAAGAATCTGACTAACAGAAACCAAGAACATTGGGCACCATCAGAACCAAGTACGCCCACCACAGCGAGTCCTGGATACCCTAACACACCCAAAAGGTAAGATATGGATTTAAAATCATATCTCATATCTCATGATGGTGGTAGAAGATTTGAAGAAGGACATTGATAACTCACTCAAAGAAATACAGGAGAACAATGCTAAACAAGTAGAAGCCCTTAAAGAGGAAGCACAAAAATCCCTCAAGGAATTACAGGAGACCACTGCTAGACAGGTAGAAGTCCTTAAAGAACTACAGGCAAACACTACTAAACAGGTAGAAGAAACACAAAAATCCCTTAAAGAATTACAGGATAACACTGCTAAACAGCTAGAAGAAACACAAAAATCCCTTAAAGAATTACAGGATAACACTGCTAAACAGCTAGAAGAAACACAAAAATCCCTTAAAGAATTACAGGATAACACTGCTAAACAGCTAGAAGAAACACAAAAATCCCTTAAAGAATTACAGGATAACACTGCTAAACAGCTAGAAGAAACACAAAAATACCTTAAAGAATTACAGGAAAACACAACCAAACAGGGGATGGAATTGAACAAACCCATTAAGAATCTGAAAATGGAAGCAGAAGCAATAAAGAAAACCCAAAGGAAGAAAACTCTGTAGGTAGAAACCCTAGGAAAGAAATCAGGAACCATAGATGTGAGCATCAGCAACAGAATACAAGAGATGGAAGAGAGAATCTCAGGTACAGANNANTCNATAGGGAACATGGACACAACAATCAAAGAAAATACCAAATGCCAAATGCAAAATGCAAAATGCAAAAAGATCCTAACTCAAAACATCCAGGAAATCCAGGACACAATAAGACCAAACCTACGGATAATAGGAGTAGATGAGAATGAAGATTTTCAACTTAAAGGGCCAGCAAATATCTTCAACGAAATTATAGAAGAAAACTTCCCAAACCTAAAGAAAGAGATGCCCATGAACATACAAGAAGCTTACAAAACTCCAAATACACTGGACCAGAAAAGAAATTCCTGGCAACACATAATAATCAGAACAACAAATGCACTAAGTAAAGACAGAATATTAAAAGCACTAAGAGAAAAAGGTCAAGTAACATATAAAAGTAGGCCTATTAGAAGTGCTCCAGAATTCTCACCAGAGACAATGAAAGCCAGAAGATCCTGGACAGATGTTATACAGACCCTAAGAGAACATAAATGCCAGGCCAGGCTACTATACCCAGCAAAACTCTCGATTA
>NC_034600.1:45420154-45423048 GCF_900095145.1 Mus pahari | reverse complement strand
AAGGAAGACCAAAATGTGACTACTTTGCTCCTCCTTAGAATGGGGAACAAAATACCCATGGAAGGAGTTACAGAGACAAAATTTGGAGCTGAGACAGAAGGAAGGACCATCCAGAGATGCCCCACCTGGGGATCCATCCCATAAACAACCACCAAATCCAGACACTATTGTATATGCCAGCAAGATTTTTCTGACATGATCCTGATATAGCTGTCTCTTGTGAGGCTATGTTAGTGCCTCACAAACACAGAAGTGGATGCTCACAGTCAGCTATCGGATGGAACACAAGGCCCCCAATGGAGGGGCTAGAGAAAGTACCTAAGGAGCTAAAGGGGTCTGCAACCCTGTAGGAGGAACAACAATATGAACTAACCAGTATCCCCAGAGCTTGTGTCTCTAGCTGCATATGTAGCAGAGGATGGCCTAGTAGGCCATCATTGGGAGGAGAGGCCCTTGATCTTGCGAAGATTATATGCCTCAATACAGGGGAATGCCAGGAAGCAGAGTGGGTGGGTTGGGAAGCAAGGCAAGGGGAGGGTATAGGGAACTTTCGGGATAGCATTTGAAATGTAAATAAAGAAAATATCTAATAAAAAAAAAATAAAAAAGGGTTTTAGTGAACACCTGTTAGGAGGAAGTTGGTAAAAATGACACATTGTATTTTTGTTGATATTTGCATGGATTAAACAAAGACTTTCCCAATTAAGCAGGTTTTCTCTTGTCATTTATCATACGGTATGGTCTTGGTATACAAGCCTGGTGATACATTCAAAGGACTCTGTATTTAATTTAAAGTTAAATTTTGTATAGATTAGCAGTTATCCTATGACTTTTGGGGGGAAATGTATATATATAAAAAGAGTAGCATGATTTACTTAGTTATACTTTAGTGAACTCACTACACTTTGAATTATCTTTTCATAATTCCTTTAACAAAACTTGTAATAATTGAAAGTCACAAATTCTTATGAAACTATATTAACTGTGATTCAAATCTCAAACCACTGCTAGAGGAATCAATTTAGCATAGAATATAACAAGTAAAAAAAATAGATAGATAGATAGATAGATATCAGGCTTTTCTAGAGGAATAGAGGGTTACAATGATACATATATATATATATATATATATATATATATATATATATATATATATATATGCTATAAAGTATTAGAATGATTAGAAATATATATATTTCTTTTATTTTTTTATTAAAATTGATCAGAATGGCTTATAGGCTGTTATCCAGCTTGTTCAAAAAAAAAATGGCTTTTCTGCATCAGAATGTCCCATAATACTCAGTAGCTGTTCAAGTGATTCAGTCCGTGTAGCTGGATGTGTCAGTCTGTCTTCAGTACGGGTCAGGATCTCAGAGAAGTAAGCTTTAATGCCAGCGAAGGAATGCATTGACCAGCGAAAGCGAGACAAGAAACCAAAGATCAAGCTTCCTTATTTCACATCCTTTATATAGACTACCAGCAGAAGGTGTGGCCCCAAATAAAAGTAGATCCTCTCACCTCAAAAAACTCTGGATTAAAGTAGGATTTCCACCTGAAAAGATCCAGATTACAAGTGGGTCTTCCCATTATCAAATGATTTAATTAAGAAAAGATCCCTCACAGGTGTAACCCAGCTACTTATGTTTCAGTTAATAACAGCTACAATCAAGTTGACAAGCAAGAATAACCATCACACTATGTAATGTACCTGTAATCAAAATGATTTGTTTTTTCTTCCCCATCCATCCATTTAAGCTTTCTTCAGGGGTTGGAGGATTTTTACCATCTGCCAAAGGAAATTTCTGAAGACCCACGTATTAAATAAATAAGCAATTCTAAAACTTCATGGAACTTCAAAAGGCCTCAAGTCAGAAGTTTGATATTTTCGTTTCTTTGTAAATACCAAAGCTGATATTAAATTATACCTCTTTTTCTGAACTTTGAAACCTGAGGCCTGGAAGCAGCATCAAGGCCCTTCCTTCCTGTATAGCATGATTGGCTGTTGGAACTCTGCCTGCCAATGGCAGACAAGTTTGCCTTCTGTGCTCACAAGGCTTGGGTAGGGAGTCTAGGACAAGCCCTGGTGAGCTTACGAAGTGAGACATTCCAGTTCTAGGAGTATTCTGAGCTGAATCTACAGAGACAAACCTGTGGGGTCTCCTACAAGATTCCCTATTAACGGGCTCTAGCATCGTCTTTAACCAAAAATGGCTCTTTCACAGATTTTGACATTCAATAAACCCCAGACTTACTCTGCTGACACAGTTTCAAACATGATGTGGAAGAACCCAAGCTGGTTTCTCCCTGACTGACTCTCTAGTCACACGCTTTTAACCTGTTTTAAGCATTAGAGTACTCTTTTAAGATAGCAGTTAAACCAATCATTTTTTTTGCTTTTCCAATTTCTGGTAAGGTGACATCCTCTGTACTTCCCAGATTCCTCCACACTGAGCTTCAAAGCTATCTGCAGTGAGCTGGGCATTAGCATGAGCCCAGCCAATTCCTGTTTCACAACTGGAGCTAGAAGGTCTTTATAGCACAGATTTTTCTTGCAAAGTAAAGCAGTCTTACTGTCTCTCTGCCTGTAAAAGCATCTGGCTGGTTCCCTTATTATTATTTTGTTTTAAATATCATTGCTCCTGTTCTGCATATATATGAAGGAGGTAAAAAGTTGGGCATGTTGTCCGATGTCACAGTGTAATCTAAAAAAAAAAAAAAATGAAGCCAGCTACAGTAATAACTTAGGTACCTCCAGAGACAAAATTTAGAGCTAAGATGAAAGGATGGACTATTCAGAGAGTACCCCATTCGGGAGTCCATCCCATCATCAGCCACCAAACCTAGATACTAATGCTCATGCCAGCAAGATACTGCTGAAGGGACCCTGATATTGC
>NC_034600.1:45412158-45419879 GCF_900095145.1 Mus pahari | reverse complement strand
GAACAGAGGTGGGGGGAGGGGTATGGGAAACTTTCGGGATAGCATTTGAAATGTAAATAAAGAAAATAATAATAATAATAAAAAAGATTTTATTCAAGAGAGAAATAGAGAAAAACTAAAAAAAGTGATACTAGAACAGTATATAGAAGATGTAGAATATGTTCTATGCCATTAAAAGTCACTGAAAGCAAAAAAAAAACAAAAACAAAAACAAAAAAAAAAAAAAAAACAAAAACTTAGGTACCTCACAAATGATAAGTAGGAAAATATAAAAATATAGCACACACACACACACACACACACACACACACACACACACACACGCAAACACACCTGCACATATACACATTGTACTTATTCCTGGTCTTTTTGATGCTCAGATTTCCAACATGAAAATCCTCTCCACAGTGGTTGTACCTCTACATAATCTATGCAAAACACAATCAGTTTTTCAGCTCTTTCTACATCTACATCCGTTTGCACTGCTGAGGAAAAGACATTAAGTATTCTAAGCTTGGGGCTGTGCCATTGAGGTTATCTATTGTCAATTATGTATCAAGTGACAGCACAAACCTGTGTTGGGCATTGAACTGCTTTGATTCTCCATTAAGTGTAAATTCAAAGCTCAAATGTAGATGTAGTCAGCCATGATTTAGGTAGAATAGAACAGGGGTTCCTTTCAGTAACCAGATTTCATTCAAATAGAGTCACTTTTCAATTTGTATTCTCACTTATTCTATACAACAAGCAATTGTCATTATAATAAAGAACCAAATGAACTAGCAGGGACTACAGGAGAAAAGGTTGAAGTGTCACCAACATTTTTGTCACCTACAATTATGGATTTATTGAATTCATTTTTAAGTCTCCTGTCGATGATACTAACATATATGTGCTGTCTGATCCTTTCTTTGTATTGATCATCTGTTCCCAAGTAAGTAGAAGTAACCAACACACAGTGTTGTTTTGATAAACATCTGAAGAGTTGAATGGTACTGAATAAAGAATGAATGAGTAAACAATAATCTGAGTGAATATTGGAATTGATTCTAATGTAGAAGAGGTTTGAATTTCTTTATATTTTCTAGTTAATGTGCTATTTAAGATGCTACTTAAATTAGGTATAGTTATTCTAATCATAAGATACTTCCATTTGTAATTTACTCCCAGAGCTTAAGAGGGGCTGGGTAGCTATTTGGGTCTTCAGTTTACTACAGGGTGACTCAACACGACAGGGATTTGTCTTCTGTGAGTTCTGCATGCTAGAGAGGCAACTACAAGGTTTAAGAATAGTGCTTCTTCAAATGCTGAGTCAATATGCAGAACCACCTAGACCCTACTGCATTCCAGCAGACACTGGTAGCATTTGGCTTGTAGCTGCATAATGCTAATTTCTGCCTCTATTGTTATAGAATAGTGTCTCTCTGTGTCTATAAATCTCTTCACTTATAAGAATAGTTTTTGTTAGATTTAGGGCCTATTCAAAATGAAGAATGATCTTACATTAATAGATTTATGTTATTTACATCTGCAAAGACTATTTTCAAATAAGTCTATATTCATGGATACCAGAGACTGTTAATTAAACATTAATTTTTCAATATATTCAAAACACTATGGTAACTTTTAACCACTAGTTACTGGAAACCAATACCATTGGTCTCTAGAAATATGAATTCAGCTATGCTCACCTGTGTTCAGGGCCTGGGGAATACGATCCAGGACCTTGAGCTATCTCAGTACATCTCACTTTGATCTTCTGTATTGTCTTCTGAAGTAAAAGACCTCAGATTCCTCCAAATACCAAATTAATATGGTTTGGTCATTAAAAACAAAGAATAATTAGATTCCAGCCTATGAGCTCTTGCCACTCTGGCCACTTATAAGAATGACTACTCGCGTTTCCAACACTCTATGCCAATCATCTCCTGCCTGCCACTGAGCAGAACCTGTCTAGCTTGGGTGATGTACCAGCCTCTTTAGAACCCTCTGTAAGTCACAACAGAAGTATGAACACAGATTTACACAACCTTGGTTTTCTGTTCTGTCTCCAAATTAGATTTTGATCCACCACAGACAACTCATTTGACTCTAGCCTATGAACTTTATCTGTCCTGTGCTGAATGGAAAGCCACATCATTGCCTCTTTTATACTACAGAAACCAAAGTTATGTGAAATTCAACATTAAAATGTTAGATTCTCAAATTTTCATTAAAATTGTTAATCTAGACTGTGTTCTACCACTAGAGAAGGGAAGCTCAAAGCCTGTGTGGAGTGCCATGAAGCAGGAGGGGCCACACAATCCTGGAAACAACTATAGGCTTCCAAGGTAGAAGAGGAGGAGAAGGACGAGGACGAGGACAAGGACGAGGACGAGGAGAACGAGGAGGATGAGGACGAAGATAAGGACAAGGATGAGGACAAGGATTTATCTTGTTTTAATGTATCCTATAACTGTCCTATCTTCACTTGTAAGTCTTAGTAGTAATTTGAGCAGCACTTTTCTATTTAACTCAAGTTCATGGTACATATCACAGAAACATAATGTCATATTTTCCCCCAAATTCAATTAGCATATTATAGCAGTGATTACATAAAAAGTCCTATAAAAATTTTAGTGTGATAAGCACAGCTCTTGTTTTGTATGTGAAAAATAATTTTTTAGAAGATATGAAATTCAGTTGGAAATGGAAAACCATCATATTTTTCTGCATAATCTAATGAGCTAGATTTGAGAGTCCTGACTTTTTTTGTGTTTTGTTTATTCTTTAATTCTTTTTTTTTTAATTTTCTTTATTTACATTTCAAATGTTATCCCATTTCCTAGTTTCACCTCCAAAAATCTCCTATCCCCTCCCCCCTCCCCCTGCTCCCCAACCCACCCACTCCCATTCCTGGTCCTGGCATTCCTCTATACTGGGAGAGCCTTCCCAGGACCAAGGGCCTCTTCTCCCATTGATAACCAACTAGGCCATCCTCTGCTACATATACAGCTAGAGTCACAAGTCACAAGTCATGTGTTTTCTTTGATTGGTGGTATAGTTCCAAGGAGCTCTGGGGGTACCTGTTAGTTCATATTAATGTTCCTCCTATGGGGCTTCAGACCCCTTCAGCTCCCTGGATACTTTCTCTAGCTCCTTCATTGGGAACCTTGTGCTTCATCCAATGGATGACTGTGAGCATACACTTCTGTATTTTTCAGGCACTGGCAGAGCCTCCCAGGAGACAGCTATATCAGGATCCTGTCAGCAGGCTTCTGTTGGCATCTGCCTAGTGTCTCAATTTGGTGGTTGTTTATGGGATGGATCTCCAACTAGGGCAGTCTCTGGATGGTTGTTCCCTCAGGCTCTGCTCTGGACTTTGTCTCTGTAACTCCTTCTATTGGTATTTTGTTCCCCCTTCTAAAAAGGATTCTGAGCTTCTGGACTAATATCCACTTACAGTGAGTGTATATCATGTGAGTTCTTTTGTGATTGAGTTACTTCACTCAAGATGATATCCTCCAGATCCATCTATTTGCCTAAGAAGTTCATAAATTCATTGTTTTTAACAGCTGAGTAGTACTCCATTGTGTAAATGTACCACATTTTCTGTATCCATTCCTCTGTTGAGGAACATCTGAGTTCTTTCCAGCTTCTGGCTATTATAAATAAGGCTGCTATGAACATAGTGGAGCATATTCCTTATTACATGGTAGAGCATCTTCTGAGTATATGCAGGAGTGGTATTGCTGGATCTTCTGGTAGAACTATGTCCAATTTTCTAAGGAACAGCCAAACTGATTTCCAGAGTGGTTGTACCAGCTTGCAGTCCCACCAGCAATGGGGGAGTGTTCCTCTTTCTCCATATCCTCACCAGCATCTGCTGTTACCTGAGTTTTTGATCTTAGCCATTCTGACTGGTGTGAGGTGGAATCTTGGGGTTGTTTTGATTTGCATTTCCCAGATGATGAAGGATGTTGAACATTTTTTTAGGTGCTTCTCAGCCATTTGGTATTCCTCAGTTGAGAATACTTTGTTTAGCTCTGTACCCCATTTTTAATAGGGTTATTTAGTTTTTTGGAGTCCAACTTCTTGAGTTCTTTATATATATTGGATATTAGCCCCCAATCAGATTTAGGATTGGTAAAGATCTTTTTAACCCACACACCTATGGTCATTTGATCTTTGACAAGGGAGCCAAAACCATCCAGTGGAAAGAAGACAGCATCTTCAACAAATGGTGCTGGATCAACTGGCAGTTAGCATGGAGAAGAATGTGAATTGATTCATTCTTATCTCCTTGTACAAAGCTCAAGTCTAAGTGGATCAAAGAACTCCACATAAAACCAGAAACACTGAAACTTATAGAGGAGAAAGTAGGGAAGAGCCTCAAAGAAATGGGCACAGGGGAAAGATTCCTGAACAGAACACTAATGGCTTGTACTGTAAGATCAAGAATCAACAAATGGGACCTCATAAAATTGCAAAGCTTCTGTAAGGCAAAAGACACTGTCAATAAGACCAAAAGGCAACCAACCGATTGGGAGACCTGACTTTTTAATCTTAGAGAAATTATTTTCATAGTTTGTAAACTCAGATTGTTGAGAAACTACTTCCTTTATCAATAACAACTACTGCAAGGATTAGATTCATTCGCATTCTAAAATGTTCAGATACAGTCTTCAGACAGGTTCCATACTATACAAAGAAAGGTGAGCCTACTCTCTATCAGCAGTATTAGGCATTAATGGCACCCACCTACATGTTGACACTGGTACTATAACACATGTTGTGCCACCAGATTGAAACAAGAGACTTGGATTCATTACATCATAAACAGAAATAATAATTTCTGAGATCTATAGGATTTCAAGTGATTCCATATTAAGTCCAAATTTCCACATTTATTTTTAAAACCAAGAACAAGCTTCACCGAGGATGTACGCACACAATGCATTACACAACTTGAGTTGGATGTACTGGCCACTGCCAATGGGTCTTACCCTAGGCAGTCACTGGGTAATTGGGCATTGCCTAGTTCCTACTACTTCCTGTGTCCTTTAAGCTGGGGTTGAGTATCAGTTGCTTTTCCTAAATTATTGCTGCTATTTATGGCCTAATTCAGACATTTAAAATGCAAACCTATTTCTCTTGGAGGAACTTAAATTTGCAGCTTGTGGTGTGAGTAGTCCCTGGACACCTCCTGACTGGGGAAGTGCCAAAATTGTTTGGGCAATTTATGAAAGAATGGGTTCTTTAATACATAGACTGTGGAAAGAGGAAGGCACATGATTATAACCTCTAGTCTCTAGCTACTCAGTCTCAGCCTTCCAGATGCCAGGAGCTTGGAACTCTAGAATTTTTTATGTTTCCAATATTCTTCACACTATGGCCCCCATCGTATTCTGAGAAAGACGATGCAGATAGAGAAAAGAATAAGTAACTTGTTCATCTTTGCTCGTGTAGCACCCTTTCTATGCTAGCCACAAACTGTCACTGCTTCCTTCAAGGTTAACGTGAGAGCTTTGGAAATATGCCTTGTATTGTTCAGTTACCTCTGTGGTACTTTAAGGTTGGCTGCCTTCTTCTATGTTAAAAAAAAAAAAAAAAAAAACTAAACCTGCATCTTCAGGGCAAGTTCTGCCTGTGAATGCACTTGTGCTTCAGCTGCCTGGAAACTCAGTTTGTATTCATTTCCTTGCAATACAATACACCTCAAGATGACCAAGGATAAAATCTCATAGAGGAAAAAAAATCGAACCAGGTTTCATCTAGACATTATCAAGGGCTTGCTAAAAGTGCATTCCATATACCTTCTCAACCCTCTGTTATTGTGAAGATTTCTCATGTAAGAACTGAAAAAAAAAATCTGTAATCATGACGGAGTCTGACGGAAGGCCATTCTGTCTCCTAATAAGAGAGAATATGAAAGAGAAGGGAAAACAATGCAGATATAACATATTTTGATCACTAAATGCTATATCAAGCAGTTTCCAGTAATTTACCATATTACCATCAGAATAAGGAAGCGTTTGCTCTCTCTTTGTGTGAGCATTATTGGAGAGTTAATATGCTGTGAGTATTTTGTGAGTCATGAAGGCTTTCAAGTGGTAGAAACAGTTAAAATCACAAGGGTTTGCTTGCACAAGCACACTGACAAATGTGGTAGGACCTTTGTATCAATGCACTATTTTGAATGATTTAGACAGTCTTTTCTTCAACCAATGGGAAGAATATGAGTTTCATAACCTAATAAAAGCATAGGGGGGGAAGATCCTGAGAGTTTTTAAACCAGTGAAGTGGTTTCTCTGACTTCATCATCTTCCTTTAACCTTTACTGGTAAAGTTCTGGGATTCATCACAATTTATACTTTCCATTAATTCTCGCCTTGACTTCAGACTCCTGGGACAAAGGTGACTTTTCTAATCCTAAAGAAATTTTGCTGATAGGATGACTATAAAGATGATCACTATTGATAATGGTAATCTTTTTGTCTTGTTTTAAAACTCATCATGAGTACCATCCACAGGTATCATGTTTGTTAGGATAATGTAGTTGTTCCATTGGTCCAACTCCAAACATTAAACTTAAATATAATTTAACTGTTCCATGGGTCAAACCTCAAATACTAAATATATATTGTCTGAACATTGTTTTTAAGTGGTAAGCAAATATCAAACGCTTTTATTAGTAAAATCCTCCACATTTTACAGAATAAAAAGATTGATGATTAACTAAAGGGATGATGGATATATATGTGATTAATCAAATTTGGGAAATTTAATCAAGAAATTAATATGAGAAAATAGGTCTAACGGTTGTAGAAACTTTTGACTTTTTGTATGTTATAAGTTTTTTCATAAAAACATTGAGAAGTGTAATTCCGCTGAGTTATTAATATAACCTTTTTCCTCCTTAAGGTATAATCTTAATAATATTTAATAAACACAGGAACTTCAGGTCTTAATAATCATTTAATAATCAGCCTATTAGGTACCTGCCAGGTACTGCCACTTACTGATGGCCCCTTTTCTTTCCATCTTGACTCCCAGAGCACAACTATCCCCTCACCCAGGACCCACCCCACCATCCACCTTAGGTAGCCAGAGGCCGTGGTCAAAAATGAAGACCCACACTTTGCTGTCTCCCAATGGAATTATTCCCTGGTACTGATTCCAATGGACCACTGACTTGTTCTGGCTACCCCT
The DNA here is from genome assembly GCF_900095145.1 of Mus pahari. NCBI lineage: Eukaryota > Metazoa > Chordata > Mammalia > Rodentia > Muridae > Mus > Mus pahari. The sequence goes on along the minus strand of NC_034600.1, from coordinate 45,412,688 downwards.
TCTCCTTTTAGAACCTTCCAAAATCCTGATGTCTCCCTCTCTGGGAGCCTCCAGCTGCCCCATGAGATCTTGAGATGCCAGAATCAGCATGGTGTAGGGGAACTCATTCTAAACAGCCTCAAGCATTAGACAATAGCTGGTAACCATGAGAAGACTTGGGATAGAGGGTATAACCCTCAATACTAGACAAAATAAAGAGGCATTCCAACACTCCTATGAGTTAGTCCCCTCCTGAACATTGTAAACACTGAAAACAGAAAGGTAACTTGAAAGAGAAAAGACTGATAACATCAAATAACAAACTTCAGATGCCCAAATCCCAGCATAGAAACAAAAACAGCATGAATCAGTTGGGTTGGAAAGATGCATGCTGCGCCTAATTTATAATAGCCAGAAGCTGGAAAGAACCCAGATGTCCCTCAATAGAGGAATGGATATAGAAACTGTGGTACATTTACACAATGGAGTACTACTCAGCTATTAAAAACAATGAATTTATGAAATTCTTGGGCAAACAGATGTATCTGGAG
>NC_034600.1:45356771-45411719 GCF_900095145.1 Mus pahari | reverse complement strand
CAAGAAGTGGGAGTGGGTGGGTAGGGGAGCAGGGGCAGGGGGAGGGTATAGGGACTTTTCGGGATAGCATTTGAAATGTAAATAAAGAAAATATCTAATAAAAAAAAGTATATAGGGAAAAAAAAAAAAAGAATGCATGCTGCTCTTGCAAGGATCCATTGAGCTTCCAGAACCTAGGTGAATGGCTAGCAATTACCTATAACTCCAACTTCTGAAGATACAAAGACCTCTTGTGGCATCTATTGGTAACCACATGAATACCTACTCACACATAGACCCACAGAGATACACATATATAGACACATTTTTTAAATAATGTAAAACACGAAGCAATGAAAATAAGACAAGATAAAGTGTCTCCTCCAAAAATTACAACTCCACAGTAATGAACCCATAGGAAAATAAGTTTTCAGTCAGAGAATTAAAGGAATACTTATAATTACAATCGAACAACTCAAAGACAATGCAAATATACTCCAAAAGAACAAAAGCAAAAGGTGGAATAAGAAAGTCAATCTAAGACAAGAAAATAAAATTCAACAATAGAGAATTTCCAAAGAAACCCCAACCTATAGTGTGTTGGAAATTACAAATAATTATTAAACAAACAAACTTGGTAAGTAAAAAAAATATCAAGTCTAAACAAACAAACAAACAAACAAACAAAAACTCAGAGGGAAGTCTAACAGGTAACATAGATCATGCTGCTGGAGGACAGAGCGGGAGGAACTCAGGATTGGAGGACAGGATAGAGGATGTGGATCATGCTCTAAGGGTCAATATCAAGACTAGAAAAGCATAAACGCATCAGCGGTACAAGGCTTGCCCAAAATCAAGGCTGGCAAAAGTGCCAGTCTGAGCATAGGAGGGGCTCGTGAAGTCCCGCCCCTAGTTGAACTAGCTATTAACAACTGATGGCTGTTGGCAGACACTTTCTTCAGAGATCTGACCCCTGAGAAACTACCCATGTTCCAGCAGATGGATCTTCATCCACACAAAGGAGCACTTAATATGGGAGGTTGGGGGGAAAGGGGAGGGTGGTGACCGGTGGACAGATTGAGGGGAACTCGAGGGGGGGAAGAAAACAAAAGATGTGCCAATGAGAAAAATTGAGCCCAAGGTTCTTTACACAGCAACTTCAAGGCTCTTGGTGCTAAGTTTTGGGAAGGAGATATCCCACGCGCAAGAACAAAACGCAGGGTACAGAGGCAACCGGCATCATTTGAGGAGACCAGCTAATGCATCCCAGCTTTATTGCCAGCTCTGAGACTTTCCATTAGCTCCTTGACTGCTAGCATAAGCAGGTGCCCTCATATGTAGAAAGCAGTGGCACGGTGGATCACTTTTAAAGAACCCTTCTGGTTCCAGTTTTCAGTCTCCAAGGTTTTTCATGGAGACTGTATCAAAATTGCCAACCCTTTAACATTTAAAGGGATGAAAAGAGAAGTCAAAGGCAAAATGCCATGAAAAAAAAAATTCAGTAATTAGTCTTGAGGGAGAGGGCTGCCTAGCTTATAAGATGTATCAAGAAAAGACTAACAGGTTTGACCTCAGGAACACAGGAGGAAAATGAGGCTAAGTATACAATATGTGGTGCTGCACTCCACCAATGTGTGTGTGTGTGTGTGTGTGTGTGTGTGTGTGTGTGTGTGTGTGTGTGTGTGTGTGTGTGTGTGTGTGTGTGTGTGTGTGTGTGTGTGTGTGTGTGTGTGTGTGTGTGTGTGTTTTGCATATTCTTCTCCTCTTGTGTGTTTAGCTATCAGGTTAATGACATTGTGGGGATTATGAGGGACCAATTCAGGGCAAAACGAACTCAGAGGAGACCTGCTGTCATGGTTCCTACTCTGCCTGTGGATCTGAAGCAATTAGCCACCCAGAAATGGATAGCTATGAGCGCCAAAGGAGAAGAAGAAAAATGAGGGGCATTGCTGAATCTACCTCGTTGCCTTCTGCCTTCCGTTTTCTGTTAAAGGAAGGGAATGTTATCCATCACAGGAGGACAAATTCTGAGGCACAAGTACCAGCTTAAATCATTTCTTTTGTAACCTATTTTATAATATTAAGAGAATAAGGCAATATGTAGGAAAATGTGACCAATTTAGATAGCAGAGCAAAATATGCCATTTGGTCTCATTTATCATAATAGGATTTTAAAAGCACACTCCTGAGCCATGAGGACCCATGAGTTAGGGGAGCCGAACAAGTGGTTTTTACATACGATCTATTCCTAAATCATTTAGTGCCTCCTTATACCATTCAAAGCAAATGAATTTTTAAATTTAAAATTGCAAGTCGAGTGTAGTGGCGCACACCTTTAACCCAGCACTCGAGAGGCACAGGCAGGCGGACTTCTGTGTTCGAGACCAGCCTGGTCTACAAAGTGAGTTTCAGGACAGCCAAGGCTATACAGAGAAACCCTGTTTGACAAAACAAAAACAAAAACAAAAACAAAAACCAACAACAATAATAATAATAATTAAAATTGCAAAAGTCATAACAACTGATCATGGAAATAATTTCTGTAGACTCAGCATGCTTGCAGAGGTCAAGAGGAGTACCATGGTCCTATGTCTCAATCTCTCTGAGATGCCTTAGTGGATTGCCCCCTCACCCTTCTCATGAGGAAACACAGCTGGCTTGGTCACTTTCCCTCCTTCTTTTGCTATAGGACTGCAGATAATCTTTCAAAGGGACAAAAGGGAGAAGCCACCTACGTGCCATTCAGAGATACAAAACAAGGAACACAGAACACAAGCCCCAGAAGAGGAGAGTGGGGAACAATGTGGAGGTCTGTGTGTGGCATGTGTTATGAACAGGATCTGGCTTTCTCATAGGTACTGTGGCATTTCCATGATATCTACAATAGGAAGTGATGGCACATCTACCCATCGTGGATATGGTTGCACTTCCTTTATCATTACTGTAGAAAGAGATTCCTATCTCGAGGATATCAGAACCCAGGCTAGCGTGTTGCACTGCTATGAATTAGTGTCTTTTGTGAATAAGGAAATGGAGCCCTGGGATGAAGTAACAATTTGAGCCAAAATGCTTCTGTTTATACAATGTGCAGAAATGTAAGTAATCATAGACACTATGTCGGGTTATGGGGGACATAGGTGTATACACATTTGTTTTTGGTTTTGGTCTATTCATGATAAGTCAATAAGATAGGCAGTGGTACATTTTATAGATGGGACACTGAAGCACAGCAAGGAGAAGCTATGGTAAGCAGAAGACAATGGATATGAGATAACAAAGAGAAGCCATGAATATGTGCTGTTTCACTCAGCAATACCCACCATACCCTATTTCACCACATCACAAGACTGCCACTAGTATCACAATGAAAATATTGAAATTACTTGCAAAACAAGATATGAGAGTATAAGTAAAATGCATATTGATAGCAATTAAAAACTGAAAGTGATGTTTCATGCCTCTGAAGGTCAAACACTGAAGAGAATGTCTGTCGCTTAACCAAGTTCCATGTTAAATGTTTGCCTGACTACCTTGTGTCCATCTGCTGGCTACAAACCAGACTTCTGTTTGCCTGCTTCCTTGATAATTCACTGTGACATTTGAGATGCTTTCCTAAAATAACTGTTCCAGGATTCTACTCTAACTTCCAATCAAGTTCCTCTTGTAAACATGTGCAATACTTTATTTTAAATAATATTTTATTTATACTTTGGGAATTCGTACATGTCTATAATGTATTTTACCATGTGCAGCTCTCTACTTCCCCCTGACTCTCCCAGTACCCTCCACTGTATCCTCTTCTCACTTCATGTCTTCTTTATTTTATTTTCCGATATTATAATTACACCATTTTATCCTTTCCTTTCCTCTTTCCAAGTTTTCTCATATACCTCTCCTTGCTCTTTTTCAAATGTATGGCCTGTTTCTTCATTAATTGCTATTTCATATATATATATATGGTTTCTCTTTTTTATCTCATATTCATTGCCTTCTCAGTCTAAATAATTGTACTTGTGTGTCTGTTCTCAAGAATGACCATTTGGTTTTGGATAAATAATTGGTGAGCTCTCTTCCCTAGTGAAGATCATTCCCACCCCACCCCCTCAGCCATTTCAATGTGAATGAGCCTGTTTTTATTAAATGCATTTAGAATATCTATGAAATCTAAGCGTGTATATGCTTTGCTGATTTATATCATCATATCAGTATTCATAAGCTATTGAAGTTAGTGAAGGAGTTTCTTGTAGATGTAAAGGATTATGGCACTAAAGCACAGTGTATTTTTGACTACTAACAACAGAAGTTTGCATTAGCGTTCACCCAATATGTTTCCAATTAGGATATTAAAGATTTTATATTTTTAAGATTTTGTAATATTTGCCTATATGTAACAACACACATTTTGTAGGAGTCAGAAACAACTGGTGTTTTTAATGCATCTTATACAGAGATCCTGAAGTTATTTTTACACATTTTTTTAGTGAACCTGTGTTTGACTGTCACATAAAACCAGGTATCGAATTTTTCACTACTGGCATCATGTTGGATGCTCCAACATTTCTAATTTTGAGTCATTTTATATCTAACTATTAGGAATGTCCACAAAGTAATATCATGTAACACAAGATTTCAATCCATATGCACCTTTGCATTTAAAAGAACATATATAAAATGAGTGGAAAAGAGAATGAGCCATAATGTGGCTAAAAAGGACATCCCAGGAAAACATGATATTACCAAAGCAGTTAATCAGTAACATTCAATGTGGCAAAGGTTCTATATCAGCTGTACCTTTCATTGTTAAAAATGGTAATGCAATTCTGTCACAATGCTTGTATACCACATCTCTTCAATAGGTAGTTCTTAACTGATAGCTTCCACTAGCATTTGATAAGAAATATTCTAGCATCCAACAAATTCTTAAAGGAGATTTTATTCAATTCCAAGAGACCATCCTGATGGAAATGCACAAGTTTAAAAGTGGTTACTGTTAATTGTTTTCTGAAATGATATTGTAGTCAGTTCTTGAGATGCCAAATAAACTGAATCTAGTTGCCTACCACAGTCCCTACACTATCTGAACCAACACTTTCTGAAGAGTATATGACTATAATAAATATATACTATATATACTTATAATACATATAGCCTCAAAAATTGTAATCTTCAGAAATTCTTCAAACATCTCATCAGCAGCACGGCATCTGAAAAGCAGACGGTAATACATGGTGTCATATCCATAAATAAATTGGCATGACTGCTCCAACGGATGCTTGTAGAGAAGGGCCTTATTGTAGATGTGGGGGAGAAAACAATCAGAGTCATCTAGAAAGATCCAGACTGAACTGGGCCATCAGAGGAGAGAGGAGGGGGAAAGGGAAAGAGGGAGAAAAGGAAAGAGGACCCAAAGGACCAAGATGCTGAGTTGTGTAGTAATCAGATGTTAGGGAAAGGGAAGGGAAGCCCAGTACTTGGGCTGCAGAAGTTTAGGTTAAGGGGTGGGACAAGAAGTGCTGGGAGAACCCACATGTACTGAGTGGGACTTGTATCTGGTTTCTTTGGGATCTGGAAATATACAATCGCAGAAAGAAGAAACTCGCGTTCGTTGTAAATAGGATACAAACTTACTGAAGGTACCAGATCTTAATGGCACCTTCAGAGAATGGATAGCACCTACTATGCCAACTCCCATCCCACAACTCAACTCAGAGCCATTCAACATACACAAAATCATAGGACGCAAATGTTTACAAGTTGTTAATTTATGGGCAGCACACCGGAAGGAGACATTTAATAAGACAGAAACCCCACCAGAGGACCTCAAAAGTCACTCAGGTAATGAGATATCAGTTTGGCATCACACTGATCAACCCTCAGGTTCGGGAACACCCAGGAGTGGATGAAGAAGACCTCACATCCGTTGTGCCTCTCAGCTATTCTCCGAACATAAGAACTGCCACTAGGACCCAGAGACCTTGAGGCTTAGAGGCACACTTGCACAGGGATAGCCGGTGGGGTTTGTTAAAAAAGATACCAAAAATCATTCATTCATTTAATCATTCATTCATTTAATAGGCCTTTAGTATATGTTATGTGCCAAGCATTTTTATATAGGATGGGGATATACACAGTGAGGGTTGCTACTTAGTAACAAGAGAAAAGCTGCATTGCTATATGCACTGGGTCTGTATGTGTGAATTGTGACTCAGAATGAAGCCTTAAAGAGACATAGAATGCATGCTAAGCTATGGTAATCTCTTTCAAGGTTAAAAAAAAAAAAAGCACAATGAGTAGATAGACTTCATCATACTAAAGAAGGAGAATGGATTCTTTTCAACAAAATTCCACTAAAAGAATCCTCTGAGGTTTAATTGATCATCTCCTGAGCAATGTCCCTTTGATAATACTGGATAGCTGCTTATTCCCTGCAAGCTAATGACATCTGTCAACTTAGCTGATTAAATATCAATTTTAAAGGAGGCTCAAAATTATACATTTGAAATATGCATGTGTAGCATTCTGGTAGTGCAGTATGATTTTTTAATTTAATTTTACTTTTATTTTTTACACTCCATATTCCATGGAGGAGCACCCTCTGTTGCTCCACATCCCACACCTCCTCCCACCCCACCTCATCTCCATGTGGATGTCCCCACTCCACCTGACCTCTAAACTCCCTGGGGCCTCCAGCCTCTTGAGGGCTAGGTGAATCATCTCTGAATGAACACAGATCTCGCAGTCCTCTACCGTATGTGCATTGGGGGCCTCATATCAGCTGATATATGTTGTCTGTTTGGTGGTCTGGTGTTTGAGAGATCTCAGGGGTCCAGATTAATTGAGACTGCTGGTTCTCCTCCAGGATTGCCCTTCTCCTCAGCTTCTTTCAGCATTCCCCTAATTCAACAACAGGGCTCAGCTGCTTCTGTCCACTGGTTGGGTGCAAACATCTGCATCTGTCTCTTCCAGCTGCTTGTGCAATACGATTTTTTAATAAATCTCATGCTTTGCATAGCCTCTAGTCAATCCTCTTTGATTATAATTTCTCAAAACCAAGACTTGGGTAGAAACTGAACTGCACAAAATTCAAAATTACAACTTCTAGTGCAGATATTCTGAGCAGCTGATTGAAAGCAAAAATCCCATTCTTTGACAATCAGTGAGTAGGATTCATGTAGTAATTAAAACACCTACTGAAGATGTTACTGAATAGATGATACCCCATCTCCACACTGGGGTAGGTCACAAAAACCCTTACTGGCAAAAAGAGAGAAATCCCTCAGAATGTGGTTCTGGGCCTGCTCCAACACACCAACAAGAGCATAATCAGAACCCAAAGACTCTGTGCCATAGAGTGTGGGCAGAATAACTTTTCCTTGGAACGGTGGAGCGCAGCATTCTGTTCTACTCCTAGCTTGCCAAATACCCTCTTGTGTGGAGTTTGATCTGTTGAATAGAATTGCATGGTCTCAAGCAATGACATACTGGGTTACCTTGGCTAGAAGTGCCGATTTTTGTTTTGAAATCGTCCAAAGAGTATCTTCAAACACTGTCTCTAGTAATTAGAGTGCAGGGACGGCACCCCTCAATATATCCGTCACAGGGAGAAGAAGGAGTTTCTGTTCTCCACAATCTGAAGCCACTAGAGCAAGGAAGATGGGTTCTTCTAAAGGCTGAACAATTCCATAAAAATGTGTCCATTCTGTGCTTGAAACGTTTGAAGCAGTAGCTTGGTTTTACCAGACACGGAGCAGACACCAGGCATATAACACCACCGTTTGACCACTCGACTCTCTGTTCTTCCCTTATAAAAACAGACAATAGGAAGTCTAAGACCAAATACTAGTTTTCAAGCAACGTGGTGAAAGTAGAGGTAGAACTAGTCTCTCTCAAAAAGGACAGAAGATACGCCTTTTTTTAAAAAAGGAGTTGCTTACTTTATTTTATGTGTACGTGTGGGTACCTTGCACATTCTTATGTGCACTGCACACGTGCTTAGTTTCCTCGGAGATCAGAAAGGGAGATCTGATTGTCCGAGGTGCAACGGGAGGCAGCTGTGGGTCATCACCATGTGGATGTTGAGACCTAAACCTAGGTCCTCTGAGAGAACAGCAAGGACTCTTAATTGCAGAACCCTCTCTTCCAGCCCATTTCTCTTCTGTATCTAAGCAATCTTCGTACAGATCCAGTGAGAACTCCAGAATTGTATAAACCACGTTCATGAGAACAAAACGACTGGAAGTAGTCTTAAAGGTTAGCTTTAGACCTAGTATTAGAGATTATCCAGCACAGATCATTGTTGTGTAGTCAGAAAGCCGAGGAGCCCGAATCTATGCTGTTTTCTGTTCCCAGGTTATTCCAGATCTTTATTTTTTGAATTTATGATGGCTGTATTCCAGTTGTAAGAAAATAAAAAACACCAACCTTTCTGCATGGAACTATCTCTTCCAACAGTGGATACTAAGTTAACGGGACTTTGGCTTCATTAAAGCTTCATTCTTGTGTTGAAGCTATTTTTGTTCTTCCAAAGTTAATTTGCCCTTTCATAGAAGAAGAAGAAGAAGAAGAAGAAGAAGAAGAAGAAGAAGAAGAAGAAGAAGAAGAAGAAGAAGAAGAAGAAGAAGAAAAGAAGAAGAAGAAGAAGAAAAGAAGAAGAAGAAGAAGAAGAAGAAGAAGAAGAAGAAGAAGAAGAAGAAGAAGAAGAAGAAGAAGAAGAAGAAGAAGAAGNAGAAGAAGAAGAAGAAGAAGAAGAAGAAGAAAAGAGATAAGAACATGTACCCACCACAGACTTCATCAGGAGAACAAAAGGCATTAATGGGAAAAAATGTATAATACTCTTTGATATATATGGTATTCATTTTATACCTTTCAGGTTTTTTCTATCATTTAGATAGAGTATTTATTCCCTTATTTTCTAAGAGTACAGTCTAATTATATAGGTTCAATTTATTAAAAGCAATTCGCTTTGAGATTTTGTTTCTATCTAATAAAACACGAATTGCATCAACCAAAGTGAAAATTTTGAAGTATATTTCTCACTCTCATCTCCATATACAATTACGAAGTCTGAAAAGAAATCCATTACCCGAGACGCATCATGTCGACGCAGAATGGGAAAGGGGGACTCAAAATTTGTTTTCAGAAGAAACACAGTTTTGTGGTAAATTTGCCAAAATGGTGACTTCAGCAGCGTTGAAGTGGGAGAACGCTTACGGACTGGGTGTAGACAGATCCACAACACTTAAAACTGCTGTTCAAGGGACCAAACCACTTCTCCAAAGAAGCAGCCGAGCCAAAACAAGACAGAACTCAATTCCTCCAGCAGCTTAGAGAAGAGAAGCGTGACTCCAAGGTAAATACTCCCCTCTGGTGGTAGTGATGGAAATAGCATCCGTGAACAGCCTTTCTTGTAGCAAATGTCATTTATCAGTCCCAGATACCGTTGTCAGCGCCAAGCAAAATATCTTAATGATGAAAATAACGCAAGGGGATGTGTCCGGTTTTACCGTAAGTCATAAAATGTTATAATAGTGCAGCTGCAATCCCACAGGCTACGTTCACTCATTGACAGCCACGTGACCCAGTGGTGTCAAAGCTTCATTTTCTGGTCTCAAAAGTTCACCCCATCTCTTGTATCACACTATATTTACTCTTCTGTAAGTGGGAGGTTTCAAACCTCTAGTTGCAAACCTGAGTCCTGCATGTCCTTTCTGTTATTTCTTTCAAAGTAAGTGATATAATTTGATTTTTCTCTATTCATAACTGAGTCCGAATTACTGTTCGCCTCTGAGGAGGTTGGCTCCTGTGTGAATGCTGTAACATATAAGTAGGTGACAATGCTAGTGGGAATCAGTCAAAGGTCAATTAAAAAATAAAAACTAAAAACCTTCACAGAATACAGAACAAGTGCAGTAAGTAGGTCTCAGGTCAAATGGTCCAAGCTCAAGGAGACCATTGCATAAAATTCCATGGCTAGGAAAAAAATATGTTATTAACAAGTTTCATGGAAAAAATGAATCAATGTCTGTGCTATGGAGATGATGAGAAACTGGCTTAAAGGCCTCTTCCCTGGAGAATGAAAAGCCCCTGAATACTGATGCTCAGTTTTGAAGACGACTGTGAAGGGAAGAGTCACAATTCCTTGTTTGGGTGCTTCCAGGCCCTTACATCCCCCAGGTGCTGCACTCCTGGAAGTGAGAAACAATGGAAGCCTGGGTGCTCTCGTCCTGGTCTGTCCTACCCCAACTCTACAGCAACCAGAGCTCCCTTCACACTGTCACAAGAGGGAAGGGTGGAGCTTGACAATCCAGTTTCGTGGCCTTATTGGACAGGAATGCTTTTTTTTCTATCACAATTGATTCGATATCTTTATAAATTAAGAAAACAGAGGCCTCTGTGTCCCTAATAAATGGAAGGTAAAAACAGAATTTTACTTAGACCAATATAATAAGGTTTGAATTTTAAGTAATTTATGTTAGAAAGATACATCTCTTTTAAAAAAAACTTTTAAAATTATGTTTTTTTAAACCCTGAGCTCTTTTTAATATTTTAACATCAAAAGCATTCTGTGGGAAGTAAAGGGGTCAACCAAAACCAAATATGTTTGAGAGTGCCTTACGTGGACCTGCTACTTTGAACGGTAAAGTAAAACACTCTGAACATCATGGCAAAGCTTCCTGATTAGGCAAAATACGATTTCATTTTTTTTTTTAAATGAAAGCAGCATTATGTATTATAGCAAAAATAAATTTAATCCATCTTCATAATTTAAAACAAGCTCATTTTTCTCTTTGGATGTGTGTCCCTGCACATGCGAAATTCGTCGGACAACCTTCTTGCTCATAATTTGGTCATACCACGTATTCGGATCCCATTCTTTCTCCTTCCCCAGGTCTCCCAGCTCTTCCCCCACCTCCCCGAGGTGTCCTCACCTGCTTCCTCAAATCTGTCTGGATACAAAAATGAAAAGCAAAACAAACACAAAAAGGCAGTGAGACAACGCACCAACACGGATAAAATGATAGGGAACGCCCCTCCCATAAATGGAGTCCATTTTGTCTTGTCCAATTAGTCCTGGGCATAAGACTGGAGTGTGATTGATATGCCAAGTGACACTGCATCTCAGGGATCATTCGCAAACAGCGTCTTGCTTAGGGGTCTGTGTCTCCCACTTCTCCTCAGTGCTGGAGTCAGAGGACAATCTTAGGTGTTGACACTCTGCGCGTGGTCTGAGACACAAACTCTCTCCTGTTCATCACTGTGAGTAACACACAGGCTAGCCGACAAGCTGCTCCTGTCTCTGCCTGACACTTCACCTTACCCGTGCTAAGGTGCAGACGTACACCGCTGCAGAAGTGGGGCTTCCTGTGGTTTCTGGGGATCCAAACTCAGGTTTTCAAACTTGCACGGCAATTGTTTAACCTACTGGCCTATCTACTCAACCTGAAAGCCGATTTTTAAAAAGTAGACTTTCATCCATGTATATTTTAGATGTATGAATATATCTCCGTAAGTATAAATCTACATCTATGAAAAGTATGTCTCCAGACACACTATATACACGTCTGCGTATATGATACAAGCAAACTGTCATTTTATACTCTCTAAAATAGCATAAGTTGTGTCTAGAGACCAACACTCCCATTTGAAAGCCTAACTGTAGGAACTGTGTCTGTTCCTACAGACACCCTTGGCCCACAAGCTGTACAAATTAGCTGCTGACTGAGGAGTGAACCTCTTGGCATTAAATGCACTTGGTATAATAGTCTTCACAGCCTGAAAGAGCCCCTGAGGTTATGTCTTCGACATCTGCATGCATGACTTAACACTTTGGCTATGGCTGAAACTGAGATGCCAAGCTGCGATATGTACAATGACCAAATTAGCACACCACTGCTTCTTACTTCTGTCAAATCCCACGAGGCTCTCTTCTTCGTGAATTATGTCATTAACTCCTTCAGCTAAGAATAGCACCAGAATAACACAGACACATAAGCACTTAGTGTCAACCCTGAATGTCCCCATCTATATTCAAGCTCTCAGAAACAGAAGAATGCCTACAGAACGGTTTGGAGACAGCAACATGTAGACAACCAACAGGGTTAAATTTATGAAAAAATAATCTATTAGTAAAAGTTGTATGACCTGATGATCCACGGGGACTGTTAGAATGTCTGCTCATTCCCAGTTCACTCTGCACTAAGGAGAGATGGAAGACACACAATACCTGTCTTGAGACAAGGGGACAGAGCACACACAAAGAGAAAGGAGACAATACGGTACACACACAAGAATGGCCTAGATAAAGTATGGTCAGCCACTGGACCTCGAAGGAATAATGCCATGGTCCTTCAGAAGTATTACATTCTCTTGGGAGTCACTGATTGACAGAGGTCTAGACTCATTAGTATTTTTTACTTCCTTACCAAAAATTAAAAAAAAAAAATCCCATTACCAGTGTATGTGACAACATTCCCCTACACTTAGCATCAAACTTAAGGCTCTGAAATTTTACTAAAAGGATGTTGAATAAGATGGTTTTTAGATTACTGAGGGAAGAGGCAAGAGAGTGTGAATAGAGAAAGTGCAGCTTTCTTTTCAAGTACAATTTGACTGACATCTAACTTTTGGTAGGGTTCCACCCCTATTAAAGGCATGATGTAAGTGTCCCCTCTAGGAGTTAGTAGCTGTGAATGCCAAATAAATGCCAAGGCTTCAAATAATGGTTCACATTCTTCCTAGCTGGCAGCTATGTGATGCGTTTGGCATTTGGGTAACTATCATTGTGATCTCTGCCACTGTGATGTGTGCTAATCTAATCATGGAGAACATCATAACATTTTTTTGTATTTTATATTAAAAAGCAAATACATCCCGAAACAACCAAGAAGTTGGTGAGGGACCTTTGTTTCTTGATTCCTTTTGTAAATGTTTTGCTTAAGATATGTTTCTCTAGCTGCTTTGTTGGGGACCCTGTGCTCAGTCCAATGGATGGCTGTGAGCATCCACTTCTGTATTTGTCAGGGACTGGCAGAGCCTCTCAGGGGACAGCTATATCAGGCTCCTGTCAGCAAGCACTTGTTGGCCTCCACAATAGTGTCTGGGTTTGGTGATTGTATATGGGATGGGTCCCCAGGTGGGGCAGTTTCTGAATGGTCATTCCTTCAGGCTCTGCTCCACACTTTGTCTCTGTAACTCCTTCCACCAGTATTTTGCTCCCCCTTCTAAGAAGGATCGAAGTATCCACACTTTGGTCTCCTTTCTTCCTGAGTTTCATGTGGTTTGTTAATTGTATCTTGGGTATTCTGAGCTTCTGGGCTAATATCCACTTATCAGTGAGTGCTTATCATGTGTGTTCTTTTGTGATTGGGTTACCTCACTCAAGATGATATCCTCTAGATTCATCCATTTGCCTAAGAAAGTACCCAAGGAGCTGAAGGGGTTGGCAGCCCCATAGGAGGAACAATGGTATGAATTAACCAGTAGCCCCCAGAGCTCCCAGAGACAAAACCACCAACCAAAGAGTACACACGGAGGGACCCATGACTCCAGCCATGTATGTAGCAGAAGAGGGACTAGTTGGTCATCAGTGGGAGGAGAGGCCCTTGGTCCTGTGAAGGCTCTATGCCTCAGTGTAGGGGAATGTCAGGGCCAGGAAGTGGGAATGGGTGGGTTGCAGAGCAGAGGGAGGGGAGGAGACATGGGGGTTTTGGAGGGGAAACCAGGAAATTGAATAACACTTGAAATGTAAATACAGAAAATATCTAATTTTTAAAAAGAAAGAAATGTTTCTCTTTTTTTCCCATCCCTCCACTTGATGCCCTTTTTCTACTGATGGTGGACTCTATGAGTTTCTGCTCCCCACTGTTGGGCATTTCACCTAAGGCCCCTCTCTTTGGGTTCTGAGAGTCTCTCACCTCCCAGGTTTCCTTCGAGGTACTTTTGAGAGGGTGTGCCCCCACCTCTCATTCCCTAAGGTTGCACATTTCCATTCTTTCTGCTGGCCCTCAGGGCTTCAGTCCTGTTCCTCCCACCCAATACCTGATCATGTTCCCCTCTTCCCCTTCCTATCTCCTTTCCCATCCAGGTTCCTCCCTCCCTCTGCCTCCCATGTTTCTTAAGCACTCATATTTTTCATTCATTGCATGTCCATTCGCAAGGGCAGCATGGACCATTTGGCTGCCCTCTGGTCTCCTATGAGCATGAGAAGGGACCGCTGGAAGTGGTGGAAGCCGTTTCTGTTAGAAAGAAGCTTGGAAAAGGAGAAGCCACCACTTAGCCACGGAGTCCCACCTTTGTGACTTTCAGCTAGTGGCAAATTTCCTTTAGGTTTTCTTCTTTACTAAGTCGAGTTCTTAAAAGGGCCATACATGGTCTACTGCTTTCTGTGTCTCAATGTGAGAAGAACCTTTGATGAAGCCAGTGGTCTCAAACATTCATCTCACATTTGTCTGTTGAATAGACTTCATGAAGTGCCAAGACCTACCACAAATAGCTCATTAACTCCATATTACTGCACACTTCCTTTGAAATGTGTTCTGTCACTAAATGTGTTTCTTTTTCCCATTAAATTCTGAATTCAGTTTTGGTAATTGACTTTATTTGATATATTCCAAGTAAGAATAATTACCAAAGCCTCTAAGATCTGGGTAAGATTTCTTTTCCCCTCTGGACTGAAGCATTTCTAAACTATGTACAACAGACTAGACCAGTCTCTTGCTGTTTCAATGAGGCACGTACTCAGTATAGGTTTGAATTTCCTTGATTTTTAAACTTTTTATTATTTTTATAAATTTGTAATTCTTCTTTGAAAATTGTTTATCTTCTCATTTGTTACGGACTAAATTTTGAAATCTTCATATATTATATTAATTCTCGGTCAGATGAATATCCAGCAGAAATTTCTAATCCGCACATTCTTTCTTCTCCTACTTTTTCCTTTATTGTTCAGAATTGTATAATTTTTAAGTTAATACAATCACATATATCAATCCATATAGAAAGTTATTGACTATACTTACATTTTCAAATGCTATCTGGGGATCGTAGTGTAAGCCTTTTATCTAAGCACTTGGGAGTCAGAAAAGAGGTGAGTTTAAGACCAGAAGCTGATGAAGGGAGTTTCAGGACATCTAGGACTACCCTGAGAGAGTCTATATCAAAACACACACACATACACACACACACAAACACACACACACACACACACACACACACACACACACATCTTCAGTTATCCGCCCCCCCCCCCAGTACTTCTAAGTTTTATGTCTTACATTAAGGACTTTGATCAATGCTGAGTTAATCAAGTTTTTAGAAAGATGAGAGCTGAGGACCCTGGTTTCAGTTTTCTACATGTGAGTACCCAGTTTTCTTAACACGTTCTATTAAAAGACTGTCTTTCCTCCAATGTATGCACTTGGTGTATTTGTGGGAATCGGGTGTCTGCAGAAGCAGTTCTGAGAACTGCTTTGGACTCAATGCCCAGTGTTACATGAGTATCGTGATGTTTTTCTGTCACTGGTTCTGCAGTGTGTTTTGAAGAGGTATTGTAATACTTTCTACATCATTCAATTTTGGACAGGTGACTTTAACTGGGTTGAATATTTTGTGTTTCTTTCTGCATGTTAAGTACTTCTTTCCTGTTTTCTGAAGACCGTTATTGGCATTTTGATGAACTGCATTGAATCTGGAGAATTCTTTCAGTCACATGCCCATCTTGAGAGATTATTCCCAAATTAACATATCCCTTGGGTAAAAACTAAAGACTTAGTCTATAATACATAAAATTTCGGAAACAAAAGTAGTAAGTAATTGTTCAGATTAGAAAAAAAAGTATTAAAAACTTCAAAGTTTAAAATGGTGTTTTTAGATTATTTCACTGGTCAATGGAGAAGATACATGACAGCCATCAATATTAGACTGAACTGATTAACACATTAGTAACTTTTAAAGTACATGTCATTGTCATTGTTGCTGTGTGATGAATTCCCTTAGATGGTGAGCTCACACTCCTCCAGGAAACTTCCACTTTGCTGTTCACTCATATTTGCTTTTGGCAAGCGTTATCTTTGCTTTGTAAAGAAACACTTGAATAGTCTTAGAACCACCTATATGTCAAATGGTTTCTATAGATACTGTGGGTTTTTTTTAAGCACACCTTAGATGTGCATGAGATAATTAATCAGAATGGAGAAATAGTCAGAACAAAGGCAACAGCAATCCAATCAATTCTTGCATATCTCGAAGCTGTCTTGAAGCATTCACGAAGTCAGTGTTGCATGTGAAGTTTCACTTGCTTCCTATAACACTATCTTGGCTATAAAAGCTTACGTTACTTTCTGCGAAGGTTATCTGAGATCAAACCAAGAAATGTAGTCCATTTAAACTCTAAACCCTAAACTTCTCCAGGACACCTGAAGCACAAAGATCATGTGAATGAAGCTTTCTACAATTTAAAATTAATACTCTTTTTTATAAATTGTATATAGAAGCAAGTGACTGGAGAGAGCATGCAGATGTTAAGAGCACTTGCTGCTCTTCCAGAGGACCTGAGTTCAGTTCTGGGCTTGCATGGTAAACAGTTTAAAACTGTCTATAGTCCCAGAACCAGCAGTTATGATATACTCTTCATGCTTGTATAGATATACCACACACATATTCAGACACACATTAACATAAGTAAGAAGTAAAAATAAAACTTTTCAAATTGTGTGTCTACCATTACACATAATCCCTGAACGGTCTGAGCATAATGGGAGAACCTCAAGCAGGTGTGTATCAGAATCTAAACTCTGCAGTTTCAAAGAAATAGAGTTAATACCAATTAATGAATCTTCATGCTGGGGACATTGGATTCAGCCTTAAGATATGGAACTATCCGATATCCAAAGAGGTGTTTTTCTCATTAATCTCAGCAGAACATCAAACAAAGAACACCAAATGGACCAGCTCCAATCCATCTGGAGCAGCTGATCTATGGGAAAGGTTTCTATTCACACACCGAAGATCAGAAACAAAAGCTCAATCAAGAAATATAGTCATCTCCTTCCTCCATAGCCTCCCCTTTCCACCCACTCCCTTACCCTGTGACCTCAAATAATCCCAAATCTGGGAAACATTAGTAGAGTTCCTCTAGCTGACCCCATTACTGTGCACAGTAGGTGAAGGTAGTCACTGAGGTAGTGAATGTCAAGGTTTAGTGTGAAGTATAACATTCATTTTAGACACAGAGATACTCCATAGGAAATAAAGACGCCATTGATGGAGAAGAGCGTAAATGTCTTACAAGCATAGAACAGTGTCCTGGGTGAGGAAGTGATAAATAATAAGGCTTTCTCACCACACCTGCTACTCATTAAGAGACAGAAGCCTCTTGGCCACCATTAATACTTTCAGCATCTGCCAGAGGAAATAGAGGGCTTTGCAAAGACAAAGATGTTTTTTAAAAGGTGGTGGTAGAACTGAACAGATGCGTGTCTATTTTGCAGATTAGATTATAATGAACTTTAGTGAATAAAGGTTCAACGATTAAAGCAGCCACATAAACAACATTGATCAAATACAATCATATAAGAAATGGAGGGTGGTCATTTCATCTCAAAAAAAGCATGAATGCTTGAAGTATCCACTTTGCTGTTAATATTGCACGAAATAAAAAGACTTTTTTCTTAACTATAAAGGTGTCTTTTGCAACCCAAGAAGTAAAGTGTCTTGCTAGGGGAGTTGGGCTTGAGAGCTGGATCATCCATTAAAGGTGAGACTCACAACCAAGACATCAAGTTGGGGAGTTAAAGGAAGTGATGAATTATAAGTGCTAGCTAATTGTTTTACAAGATGAAGCCTGAGTCGTCGCCTTAAGGATCTAAGCAATAATGAGAAACGCCTTCCTCCTCTGTTCAAGTCCCACTCAGCCTGGGGAAGAGTAGAGGGAGGGAAATGATGTCACACTCAACATGGAAGCTATCCCATGAATAGGCTCAAAGTGCAGGGACTCCGGTAAGGGGAACAGCAGCCTCAAAAAATGCTGAAGGCTGTGGTTCAAGAAACCTACCTCTCCTTTTCTAACAGGGGTCTCTGCCAGAACCAAAATAAAATCGACCCTGGAAAACCTTCACAGCACTGTGGCTCCTGGCCTTCTGGGGGCTAAATCGAAAGGCTGATTTCACTTTACCTTGAATGAAAAGGAACAGAGAATTTTTCATATGTGCAGATGCATTGTGTTGTTTATTAGAAATCCATTTGTTTCCATTTACCAGAATCTGACTTTCTGAGAGAAAAATTACCAGGAACTTCAATTCCTTGGCGTCTCTAAGGAATCATTAATTCCTCTATTACATCTCTGCTATCTGCCCTAAATCCATCCCCAGTCACTCTACAGCATGAATGGCATCTTCTCGGTGTCTCCCTGGGTAGAAAGGAAGATAAAATTGATAACCACTGAGGTTTCTACTTAGATCAAGTGTTCTTTACAGGTATTGATTTTGTTTTCTTCTCTTAACTTAAGCTAAGCTTAAAGTCTTAAATCTTAAACACGCCATTTGCTATTTCAAATTGTAGCCACAAGGTAGCAGAATGACTTAATTTTAACTCCTTCTAGAACCTATTAAGCAAATCAGGAAATATGTTGGAAATATGATCATGATGTAGTACAGGAAAAATATAAAATTAAATACATGTTTTTCTTAGGAAGAACAACTTTTAAAATGTAATGCAAAAATAGGTGGTGGGGGAATCAGATATTCTCTTGTTTATGAGGGGCACTGAATGTGTGGAACTAAAATTACAGGCATGTTTGGCTTTTCTTAGTTGCCTCATTTGCTAAATCCCCAAACCAAAATATCACAATTAATAAAAGAATGTCATACACAAATTTATGTTTATTAATAGTTATCAAGGACTAGCATATAGGAGTATATAAATTTCCAAACAAGTGTGCTTTTATAAATTAATGACAGTAATTAATATTAAAACTGTTCAAATCTTTAGAGATTGAGATGATACATATGCATATATGTAAATATGAGTTTCTCAATAATTCCCTGCTCTTATTATTGTGAATAAATCATTAAGATTTGTAGCTGGATTACGAAATGAACATAAAAAGGAAGAGAATACTGTATTCTGTTTTGTTTACTAGTAGATGTACTCAAAACGCAGTAATGAAATATATTTAAAGAACGTGAAATGCCTAATCTTAATAGCTGTGGATGAGACTTCTCAGAGTCAAGCTATAAACATGTCTCAGGAAGCCCGTCCCTGGAGGCTTCCTGGCATTCCTTTGTATGTCTGCCTAAGAGCAGAAGTCTGAGAAAACAGATAAGCCTTCCTCTGTGGTGGTGAGACTGACACCCCAGACTCAGGGGAGAAGTCTATGAAGAATGCCAGGGCCAAGGGCACTTCTCACCCCCTCCAAAATATGCCTTCTTTTCTTTACACCAGGACTTCAGGCAGAACCCTAATTCATGCAGAACCCTAGTATCAAGTGTGTTACAGTCTGACAAATGCTAAATATCCCATTAGACTCCCCATAAAAGACAAAAGAGAAAATGTAGATCACACTGGGAGAGTAGACAGACACATAAAGGGAAGTGCCATAAGATATACCTATGTATAATTATATAATTACAGAGTGAGAGCAAAGAGGGTAACATGGGAAGTTAATCCTTTGTTAGTGGTAGTGGAAAAGAATGCAAAGAAAGGATAGTTAATACCTTTTAATAGGTTCATAGTAAAAAGTACTCAATCTAAAGTGTAATGACACAAAAGATGTCCTCAATATGAGGAATTTTGTAGTAACTACATAAGTACAATAATTTTTAAAATATAGAAGTACCATATGCTCTAACTATATCTCTCCCACATCAGTACCCAAAGGCACTAAAGTCAGCATATAATAAATTTATCAAGTTAACATCAGCATTGGTTATTACAGACTAGTGGTAGAATCAGATCAAGTACTCATGAACAGGTAAATAGATTTTTAAAATCATAACACATATTTTTTAGATTATTATTCATCAGTTACGAAACAATGGCAGTTATGGGGAAATGAATGAAATTGGAGACATTCATGTTAAGAAAAATAGGTTGGTTGCAGAAAAACAAGCATCACATTAAAAATAGGTTATTAAAATAGGATGTTAAAAAATAGAAAGAGATCCAGAAACAACAAGAATGAGGAGGAAAATAAAGACAGAAGATGTAGAGAGGTGACGACAGTCAAAGTATCTTATACACACATATGAATATAGCAAAAGGAAACCCAGAGTTTTCTAAGGTTGATACACAACAATAGAAAAGGACAAAAGTATCTGTAGGAATAAGTAGATCTCAACACCTAGGCTTAGGGGAAAAGTTGGATTCCAGTAAGCAAATGTTAAAGTGATTCCAACCACCTTAATTTTTATTTTTGTCTTGACAAAGTCTTAAATTCCTAAGGGAGAAGTAAAAGCAATACAAGAAATAGTTGCAGCTTTAACCTGCTTTACAGCACCACAGATGGAAGTTAGAAGACAAATGATCTCATTCCACTTTCACTAAAAATGCTGAGATAGGGTCTCCTAGGGATTTCAGAAGCTACACCCATAAAGTCTCATTAACATAACGGCACGAACATGAGCCAAACAAGAATGGTAGCAATGGACATGCCAAACTGGGCAGGGAAAATCCTGAACCTTACACAAAGAACTTCAGGCAACTGAGGGATGTTAGGGGAGGAAGAAATAGTCTTATCTAGGAGAGAGCGCATCAACTGGTTATCCGATACCAAATGTTCATCCCTGAAACAGTCTATACAAGGGGCATGATTTGGATTGAGCAGATTATATTTAGGAATTCTGTATACATGCAATAACAAATTAATGAAAAAAAAAAAGAGGCTACGGATTTGGAAGAGAGCAGGAAGGGGTGTATGGTAGGTCTGAAAGGATGAAAAGGAAGGGAGACATGTTGTAATTATAATCTCAAAAAGTTGTAAAAAATATTCCCAAACTGCTTTAATATACTAGTCCTCAAATACGCATGAACATATGTGTATCGTAATAATAGAATGGGCATTGCACCATCAATCAGTGCTGTGTCTTTCCTTTCTTTCCTATTTGGCGAAGAAAAGAGAGGTGAAATTGCTTTCTTTAATTAAACAGATTCTTCTTTCCATAGAGGATAAGAAATGAAAAGACAAATTATTTGGGAACTCTTAGGATTGCATCTCCTTGTACGATTTTCCAAGACACGCGTAGGTTTTAACCTAAAGGATGATGAATGCTGTTATGGTCCAGTCCACCCATCGATTGATTCTGGAGTTCTGTCTCCATCTGTTTTGTGTTTGCCTGCCTCTTGCACTCATTCTCAATGGACAGAGATTTCCCGCCAACTGCCAATCCTGAGAGCTAAGTGTTCATTCTCTCATTTTCTTCCTCTTCCTCTTCCTCTTCCTCTTCCTCTTCCTCTTCCTCTCTCTTCCTCTTCCTCTTCCTCCTTCTCTCTTCTTCTTCTTCTTCTTCTTCTTCTTCTTCTTCTTCTTCTTCTTCTTCTTCTTCTTCTTCCTCCTCCTCCTCCTCCACCACCTTCTCCTCCTCCTTTTCCTCTTCCTCCCCCTCCTCCTCCCCCTCCTTTTCTCCAGAAAAGGAAGAAATTTGCCTCCACATCCTCATCTGCTCCATTATCATCAGTCTGCCAGTCATTCTCTGTGCCCTCGATCTCACTAACACTGTCTTCATTCGGGATTTTATCCTACTTGTATATTGCTAGTTTATTTTTAAAAATGTTTCTAAATTACCGTACCACCTCCAATAATGAATCACCTCACTTTTCTTCCAATAACAACTTTCTGAAAAGCAAATCTAAAGAAACTATTTATCTGTCTTAAAACCTCGATGACTAGCTGGGCGTGGTGGCGCACGCCTTTAATCCCAGCACTCGGGAGGCAGAGGCAGGCGGATTTCTGAGTTCGAGGCCGGCCTGGTCTACAAAGTGAGTTCCAGGACAGCCAGAGCTACACAGAGAAACCCTGTCTTGAAAAAACAAACAAACAAACAAAAAAACCAAAACCAAAAAAAAAAGAAAACCTCAATGACTTTGCTAAGACAGAAAGCTGAAATTTCTCAGGATAGAATTCCAAATTCTCCAACTCTTGGGTCAGGAGGCAAAGGTAAGTCGGGCACCCTAAGTTTTAACCCAGGAACCCACATGGTGAAAGGAGAGAACCAATTTCCATCTTCCTCAGATTGTCCTCTGACCCACGCTTTGACACATTTGCATACATAGATAAAATAAAATGCAGTGAAGTTTGATTTAGAAAATGAAGCAAAATTCCCTGTATGTGCTTAAAACCAAATGGTTTATGTCTAACCTCTTCCGTTTCGATTCCACTACCTTTTAACTATGGGTCACCCTCTGTTCTCATTATTCAGAATTATCAGTAAGCTTCAAGGCCGTTCAGAGCTCTAAGCCACAGTCCTGTATTTTACCACTGGAAGACGACAACATAAAATTTCCTTTAATTTCTGAATGGCCTCTCAAGATTTCTTAGCTAGCTAAATTTTCCTTCTTTTTAGGTATTCCTAATTTTTCTTCTGTGACCAAACTACTGGCAAATATTTTTTAATATTGCATGCTAAATTTTATTATCAAATGGCTTTCTGAATATCTATATTACTATAGATTAGAAAAAAAGTTATAACAAGAAATACACCCCTATCCACTCACCTTCTTTTTCTCAACAACTTAGAAATATTTGGTTTACACTAAATCCTAATAATAAAATTTTAAAAGTAGGTAAAGGTCAAACTAAATAACATATGTATCATTTGTACGTCATTATTCTAGGTGTTGGGAACATACAAATATCTATAAAACACTGTGGAACCATTAAGTGGATACTGGAAACAACCCAACAGCTCTGTGCATAATACATAACAATATTCAAAATAATAGTGAAATGCTAAATCAGATTAACAAAAGAAAAAGAAAAACTTTTCCAACCAAACAGACCTGAAAGTTTACACATAAAGCAAAACTGGATGTATGAGTTAGGAGAGTCTTGACAACACACTGACAAACAAATGAGGAGCTCTCAAAGTTTCACAAACAGGAAAAGAAACACTCGGGGCTGGAGAGATGGAATCAGTGGTTAAGAGCACTGACTGCTCTTCCAGAGGTCTTCAGTTCAGATCCCAGCAACCACATGGTGGCTCACAACCATCTGTAATGGGATCTGACGCCCTCTTCTGGTGTGTCGGAAGAGAGCTACACTGTACTTACATATAATAAATAAATAAATCTAAAAAAACAAAGAAAGAAAGAAAGAAAGAAAGAGAGAGAGAGAGAGAGAGAGAGAGANCATAGTATTTCAAACCTTTCATCACAGTACTCCAGAGGCAAAGGCAGGTGTGTCTCTGCAAATTCATAATGAGATTTCATCTAAAAATTTACAAAAAATAAGAAAGACAGAAAGAAAGAAAGAAAGAAAGAAAGAAAGAAAGAAAGAAAGAAAGAAAGAAAGAAAGAAAGAAAGAAAGAAAGAAAGAAAGAAAGAAAGAATTCACTCAAGGCAGGCTTCACTATGACTAACCTTGGCTCATTAATTAAGCTGACATGAAACAATGAATGTTGAGTTCAGAGTAGCCATTTGGAGAACGGTTGTAATATATCCTGCAACCCATTCTGAAGGAATTGAAAGCTACATCTCATAAACAAGAACATATCTAGGAAGTAAAAGAGTAGATACCTTGAGCAATGCTATAGTCGGTTTCATAAACAGATGTAAGTGACATTCACCCACCAAGAATTAGAGCCTTTAAACTCACAGAAGATAAAGGCTGGAAACGGGGAGGGAGGATGTAAAGATGCCGAAATGGAAGATGACTTGTTTGGGTCGCACGCTTTGGTACAGAGGTGTGTCCAGCTGAGTATATTCAGTAAGGGAAAGAGAGGTGTCTGAAAAGTCAGGGAATTGTGATTGAAGAAAAAGATGTTGGACATTTGTGCAAAGATATTCCAAGACACTAGAATGAGCGCTAATGCCAGAGATAAATATAGGAAAAGAGGAGAGCTGGAAAGGAACCGGGAAGCAATTTGCAGGTACCAAGTTGAAGATATAGAAGAACACAAGGTAAGATCACAAAAGAAAAAAATCAATAAGACTGGGCTCCCTGCCGATAGTGAAGGCATCAGAATGAAGGAGCTATTGACAGGGTCGAATAGGATTGAGGGACTAAAGCAGCATATGCTTACTGAAATTTCAAATAAAATTAAAACTCCACTTCTTTTCACAGCTGTATTACCTGCATTCCAAGTGTGGAACTCATATTTAGCAAGTAACTTCTTTGAAAAGTAGTGCATACACAGGAAATTCATTCTGGCAGAAAATTCTCTGAAGTTATACGAGAGCTAGGTAATGAATGTAGCCATGATAGTTGAGGTTTTAGCACTAGATCCGGGTTAATTTCTCCTTCCATGTGGTTCTTTGCACTGTTTTATAATTTCAGTGTTGAATGTCTTACTCGTGGCCCATTCCTTTAAAGAATTGCTCCCCAAGATGGAACTACAAAGAAGTACTTGGAAGTAGAGCCTTACATAAGATGTATATGTAACTGAAGACCTGGTATGGAGGGAATTTGAAGATTCTGGCCTCAAACTCTTCTATCTGTTTCTAAGCCCATACACTGAGCTATCTGTCATGTGCCAGTAGCATAGTGCACCATCCTAGCCAGAGGCTCAAAACAATGGGTCGCCTATTCTCGGATTATAACTTCTGTGGCTGTGAGCCAAAAATAAATATTTGATCTTCATAAGCCAGTTATCTTGGGGACTTTGCTCCAGTAAAGCTAAAGTGACTAATAAACCCAGTTATTTTTTTACACTTACTTCTTGACCTGATGATGCCTTTTCTCAACTATCCATAGACCACCATTTTTTTTCTCCTAAGGAAAGGAAAAATTGAGTTCTGTGAAGGATTCTGCCTGCTAAGCACGAAGGAGACATAACTGATCAACCTGTGACTATATCAGGCCTAGAGCACACTTGAATATCTACAGGAGCCCAGTCCACAAAAGTGATTGTGTGGGGAGATTATTTTAAGTGTCCTACAGCAAGACTGAGATGGCTGAGCATCACTGATGGTAGCTGAGGAGAGGTGAGAAAAGAAGAAAGCTGAAAGAAAGTATTGCCATCATTTTAGCCTTCTGGTGTTTGAAAGGATGGGTGTGTTGCCTGTTGAAGATATCATCACCCATTAGTGGAAAGGTTAAATAAGATAAATTTTATTAAGGACATTGATGTCATGATGGGTGGCAGGTAGTATGAAAAAAACAAAGACTAATGAGGCAAAGTAATTAATCTTGATGTTTTTCTGCTTTGTTCATCTCCATGCAGGAGTAGACAAAAACAGTGAACTGATACTAACTAGGAAATGACTCATTAATTTAGTGTTACTAATTGAGAACTAAGAAGAGGAAGATGGAAATGTTTTGGGGGTAGTCAGCCCCAAATACTGTTCAGGTCCCTTGAATTTTAGGCATATGCTCATCATAAATCATTTGACATTTATTGTAAAATTATAAGTAAGATGTGACTTCTAACTTAGAGGCAAGGAAGGTCTTATGCATAGCAAGGACACAATTTACAGTGGTTTTAGGTGAGTTGATTAAAAAAGAGAAAAGGACAGTACTTACAGCCATCATGTGGACTTTGACATCTGTTGTGTCTCCAAACTTCTTAAAAACAATGATTGTGATGATCAGTAAATGTTTGAGGATAACTAGTTTATATATTTGATTAAAATACTAACTCCGATTTTGAAAATTCACTATGAAATTTTTAAGGAGAATGTGGTTTTTACTCATAAAAAAATGAGAATATCCTCTATATCCCAGATTTCATCTAAATGTAGTACCTGCATTGATGCATATGGCCCACCTATTTTCCACCCTCCAGAGCAAAAACTTGGGAGGAATATAAAGTTTGACCTGAATTCATTCAAGGTTTGCCAAAATTCCAGTGACCAGACATTATCAACCATTTGGTTGCTAGGCTCTAGTGTGATCCCTCTTCCATAAGCTGATCGTTTACGAGAGGTTTATGAAGATCTTGGAGCAATGTAAAAGAATGATTGGGAATGGCACAATTAGTCATGGGGGTAGGTGGGGTCCTGGCAAATTGCTAATCTTTCTATTTGCCATGATGTATAACTAAGACATTAGAGGACTTGGAGACCCAGAGAAGGATTGTTTAAAGTGATACAGAGACTGCTCATGAATTTGTTGGACTCCATCCCCTCCATAGAGTTAGAGTAGCCTGAAGTGGAGAATTTTGCTCTCTGAATTACATGTGGACACACAGTAGTAGTGTGGCTTCTGGGGTCCAATATAGCCTTGGGTTTCTCTCAGAGGTAAATGTTGCTGTGTAGATATGAGAGCTCTCAATAAATCAACAATGGCTTCCTGAGCAGAAAGCTAGTTCTCTCCCTTCTGTTTATATACAGTAAGCATGTGCTTCCTGTAACTCCTTCAAAAGAAATATAATTTTCTTCAACAGTATCTAAGGGCAACTCTATAGAGGGAAAGAAAGCCTAGTTGACTTTGAATCTTTTACTACATGAGTGGAGAAAGAAGGAAGGAGAGGTTGACATGTTACACTGAGCAGCCTAGGAAATGGGTAATAACTTGTGATTAAATACAGATGTCAACCTGGAAAATTCCGTTAATCACAGATATGAAACCTTCCTGGGAGCCATAAAAAGGCAGGCGGTGAACCAATGAATGAGTGGGGTTGAAGTAGGAAGTCACATCAGGGGAACACATAATGGACAAATTTATATTACTTCAACTTTTCCATCTTATACAAATGTTTATGCTCAAATGAACAGACTGTTACATGTGATAGTAACCAGGAAACTCTAGCAACATGAATAAATAAAAGTCAGAATAGAAAGATAGGTGAATGACAGATGCTGGGAGAAAAGTGAATATATTTTTCTATTTGAGAAAGGACAAACCACACTAGAAATGTGTTTAGAATGCATAATGCTGGCTCAATACAATGATGGTGCAATCGCACAGAAAAAGATATTAGTCTGTACATGCATGGTCACATGATCACAGCATGGTTTTGCATAGCTAAGGCTCTACAGACCGGGACTTGGCATTCCATTGGCACATAGTATGGGTTGGTTCTGATTTACAGCTAACAGTGAAAGAGAATGCAGGCTGTCATAGACTGAGAAGACTTGAAACAGAACTCAAGTAAGTGGGAGTAATTGCTACTATATGGATCTTCATGCCCCTTGCCAGGAGTCACCACTTTCTGCCACCTCCAGTAACCAAGGAAACGCTGAAAAGCAGCTGCATCTCACTCTGAGCTCCCATGAGTTTCCTGTTCGTCATTCTCAGTTGTTGGTTTATCACACTAAGTGACAGGTTCTGCAGAGCTAGTTTCAGGAATTTGCTGCAGGATCAGCAAATTGTACACACAAACACAAGTGTGTATTTTTAATTTGTACTTTTAAAATTTTTTATTTCTAATATTATTGATCTTATTGTTCATATTTTCATTGAAAAGATTGAAAATCTGATAGATTTTTCCTGGGCTCAAGTGTTTTTCTGTTTGTTTGGTTTGTTGGTTTTGTTTTTTGTTTTTGGGGGTTTTTTTTTTTTTGACAAACAGAAAAAAATTAAGGGATTTACAGAAGGAGAAATATAAAGCCTTCCTAATAAAACACATAATGCAGCTTAAAAAGAGAATAAGATTGAGAGCAGTTTGTAATTGTAATAGTCTGGTAATGCGGAAGGATACATATCTTCAGGAAGTCACAGAGCAGTGACAGTGGAAGTTAGAGGACCTTACCTTGGTCCTCTGACTCCTGAGACATCAGGCTTGAACATCCAGCCTTCAGAGACTTGCTGTAGGAAAAGAAGAGGAAGGTATGAGAGTAAAGACGACTCCTCACATCTCATATCTATGATTATTAACAGTAACCAAGGAGATGCTATTTCTTGGCCAGCACAGTATGACCATTATATTAATCCCACATTCTGAATGGGTCAGTGAAAACAGCATTAGTGTTGTTACTGCTCAAGTTCACTCTTCCTTATTTAAAGTGACTCTGCAAGACAGAGCCCCCCACCTCTACAAAACAAACCCCAATTCAGTTCCAGTGTGAAACTTGGAAGCCCTAACGTACAAGCCCAGAGGCAGTCACAGCCAGAGCCTTAACTTCACCACAACTTCTGGTTTCTGAATCAGCAATTCATACTTACAAAACAGACATAGGAATAAATGTTTTACATCTCGAAGAAACTAGTTTGACGTTGCCTTCTGTTTTAGTCTTCTGAGCACACTGTTAAAATAAGTATCACTCTTGTCATCCTTTATCCAATTTAAGTTTGACATATAGTTGAATATATCCACAGGTGAACCAATAAGGTTATGTTAGGTTAGAAACGGAGTGTGCCATCACCTAAGAACTGAATGGAATGCCATCCCTTGTCAACTGTGGTTTATATGAACATCTCCAGTCAACGGGAGGATATGAGTCATCCTGTTTCTTAGAGGCTTATTCTGTTGTAATGCTTCTCTTGGGTAATCTGTGCTGACTGTGTTTCTAGTCTCTCCCCGTGTTTCTCACATCTTCAAAAATTAACAGATCATGGAGCTTATGTTTAATACTGAGATCTCCTCATTGATTTGAAAAGATCAGAGTACTCTTAGACATACCCTGCATAAAAACATGGTATTAATAAGGTGGCAAGCAGATGCAGTATACTGAATTGATAAGCTCAGCCAGTCTAAATATACTCATAACTGCTTTTCATTCTGAAAAATAAAAGAGATATATGAAAGCCAGGAACAATTACCATCCCCATAGCTGCAATTACTAATAAAGTGGTTGATTCATCATAGACTCTGGGTAAAGATGTATTGATTGACAGAATGAACGACTAAACGGCTGAAAAATAATTTAGCATGTCAAGATAGTTTTAGTTGAAGAATCATAATCAATGCAACATCTAATTTGCTGTTAGAGAAAATTGGCCAGGAGGAAGAGGTGCCAGACAATTTGTGATCTTGTTGATATTACTAATTCATTAGAAGATACAAAGTGAAACCCAAAACATTCAATTATGTGTGCAATGATAGGTCTTTCCTTGCTGATTATTTTCAAGTAACTGTAAGTACACACCAAGTTGTAAGAGCAGAGGTTCTAAAAGCCTCTACCAAATCTCTACACAATGTAGAATTCCTGGCTGTAAATAAATAGTATTTTTATTTTCCTTCACGTGTGTGTTTATGTGTATTTAGGTCTATGCAATTTTATTACCTGAAAATTTACAAGATCCTCAGTAATGTTCTTTTTGTGTAGTGTATGTGTGTGTGTGCATATGTGTGTGCATATGTGTGTGTATTCAAATATATTGTATAAATAGATGACCATAGGTCATTTAACTAAAAAGGGTACTAGAAAAGGGGAAGAAGTAAAGGAGCTAAAGGTGTTTTCAACCCCATAGCAAGAACAACAATATCAACCAACCAGACACCCCAGAGCTCCCAGGGGCTAAATCACCAACCAAAGAGTACTCTTGGAGGGACCAATGGCTCCAGTTGCATATGTAGCAGAGGATGGCCTGGTCGGGAATCAATGGGAGGGGACGACACTCTTGGTCCCATGAAAGCTCAATACCCCAGTGTAGGGGAATGCCAGGGTGGGGAGGCTAGAGTGGGTGGATTGGTAGGAGAACACCCCCATAGAGGCAAGGAGTGGGAGAATGGAATAGGGGGCTTGCAGAGGGGAGAGCTGGAAAGGGGATAACATTTGAAATGTAAATATAGAAAATATCCAATTAAAAAAAGAAGAGATTTTAAAGGAGGTACTAGGAGATAAAGAGAACATATGGTACATTAAAATAAAACAGAAGGAACCTCACAGAGAGGGGAAGAACTGCTAGAGAAAGGGGAATGAGCTGGGGAGCAGGAGACCAATGAGATTAAAGTATGCATAAAGGCGCCAGAGTGAGCGCATTATGTATTCCAGGTGACTGTGGGGGACTACTAGAGTTAAAATTGTCACCAGCCACTAATTGGCTACACTACTGGGCCACTGTGGGAGATCAACTGTAGGCTCAACAGGAAGCAAAGTTTGTACCCAACTCTCCAAAGTTTTCTAAATCAGAAAGAAACTTCAAACACATAAACTTTAAGTATCTTAATAAAGAAAGAAAAAGAAACAATGTATCTCCACAGCAATAGGGAAATGAAAAAATAAGTAGAAACTGAATAAAGTGGAATACTAATGCAAAAGATACATATTTTATGTGTGAAAAGTCCTTGAAATCATCCATAGCTTAATGATTTATTAGATAGATCACAGGAAAAGCTTTCATTTATGGTTACATATTATTAAAGTAGGGGAATGCAGATTACACATTAGCAATTATATAAACACAAGGAATGAAGTCCAGAACAAATGAGGTGCATACCTTTACAGTCTTGTCTGCATGGAGTCACACAAAGGTGTTTAATTATACCAGTGGCTAATGTGGTAGAATATAATGAACTGTAAATCAGGGTAGTTTCTTGAAACCAGGGCCCAGTCTTCATCATATGGCCACATGTCTTCAGGACCAACCTCAGCTATTACATACCAGGCCTGAGGACCACAAATAGGTACTTGACATCAATGCAGTTCTGGACCTGTCCAAAAGCAAATTCTGAAGTTTGGAGAGTGTGAACTCAAAGAAATGAACAGCTATAGGGATACATTTGAAATATTAAAAAATATATCAGTGAACAAGTTGAACACAGGGATCGACACAAGGGAAAGATAAAGAAGTTCAGAGATTAACCCAAGAATATCTTCTAGAATCCACTAAAAGTTAACCAAAATAAATGAAGAGCATTTGACTTCCTAGAAAAAGTTAGTTAAGGATGAAGCAGATAGAGGAAGGTTCCTGCTGTTCCCTGAGATTCTAAAGCACATAAATCCTACCTTAAAGATCAACTCATCATCAGGACAAGAACGACCAATCCATACCCAGCCCTACCTAAACAGCCATGTACAATTCAGATGCAAGCTTCATATCAAAGAGAAAGTGACTAATTGTCTAAGAAAACAGAGCAATTCGTCCCTTTTGCATCCTGCCAGCTTTGGCATTTGCTATTTTGTCAGTTATAAACGGACAGCTAGAACAGTTATTTTTCCCTTAAGTCCTGCCATTCCATGGCCCCGGGCACACTTTGTTGGTAGCTTTTATGAGTTTTCCTGTCTGAGGAATTTAATTAGTTAATCTGTGACTCAGACTTTTCATGGAGATAATAGTTTTGACTTTTCAAACAAAACACAGACACTACCAAATAAATAGAGGAAATGTTTGTAATTTGGTAGGTCTTGGTTAAAGGCAATACTTAAGGAACTGGTTCAGTAAGAAGTGAATTCAAATGAAAGAATGGGTTGGGAGAGACATTTTGACATATCCATCATATAAAGTCTGGGCTCTTAATTGTATACTTTGAGGTCCCTTGCAGCTTTGGCGAATGGCTCTGTCTCTGGTTCCTTTGGCTAAGAAACAAACACACAGCTATTACTGTGCCTTGGTTCTAGATAGGAGCTCTGTAGAACAATTCTCTGTGAGGTTATTCTCAACTACTTACCAAGTGACTATAAGTCACCAGCCCTGTAACTCTATGTATCTTGAAAGAGAGAATGTATATATAGCAAGAGAGAATCTATATATCTATATCTCTATATCTCTATATCTCTATATCTCTATATCTCGATAGATAGATAGATAGATAGATAGATAGATAGATAGATAGATAGATAGATAGATAGATAGATAGATAGAGAGATAGAGATAGAGATAGAGATAGATAGATATATTTATATATTTATATTTATATCTGGGGACATTTATATCTGGGGACAGAAAAGATGCCCCATACCACTATAAGCAGGTGGGTGGGTAGTTATATCACTCTTAATTCACTGCTCCCTGTTCTCAAACATCAGATCTCTCCACAGACAAACAAAAATACATGATTGGGTATACCTTTTCTTTTTCTGAGCATATTTCTTTCTATATATGAACTATATATTATTATATTACATTTAAATATAAGAGATAGTGTAGATAATCTCTAATAAATTCTCAAGAAGACTTGAGTAGTATCAGAGCTTCAGGTGCTAGGACTATAAAATCCAGGATGAAAATTAGTGCCCTGTCCTCTGTATCCCAGACCATCCAGGTTCCTAGTCCACAGAAAATACTACTGCGGTCTTCAATTTCCAGACACCAAGACATGGTACTTATTTTCCTTTAATTTTTAGAGTTTATTTTATATTGATACATGAAATTTGTTCTTAACTGTATGACTTATGTGTATGACTTAATTGTATGACTAGTTCCTATAATAGTATCTTTTTATATGTGTCCTATTTGTTAGGTTTTTCTAAGCAACCTAGGGCAAGACACAAAAAAGAATGCATTGAAGAGAGAAACACAAAAGAATTGTGAAGTCTTTGAACTGCTTACTGTATGTGAAGCAGCTAATTTAGTAGCTACAAATAACCTCACGTTCTTTAATGTATTTTAAATGCAATTTTTAAATAAATAAATCATAAATAATCTAGAAAAAGAAATGAGAAATCAGATTAAAGCGATAGTATGCTAACAGAAAGAATAATAAAGACCAAGGAACAACAGCTTGTCTTCACTAAAGACAAAATCTGAAACAGTGTAGTTAGAAATGGATCATGCATATAACTTAATGTGCTTGTACAATGGTGCATATGTATGTGTAAATGAGTGTGTGTGTTCAAGAATGGACAGTAAATAAAAATATTCTTCCTCTCATAGAGAAAAGTTTTGATAAATTGTGGCATATTGATAACATTGAATATTAATCAGAATTTCAAGTAGATTGACTAGATTTGCATATATCATGAGTAAACAAGGTAGCAATAAGTTAGAATAAATTCCAGGATATTGCCTATACTGCAGTAGTCATTAAATACCTTTTTCATTAACTGATTTATTTACTTTATATCCCAGTGGCAGCTTCTCTATCCTCCCTCCCTCCCAGTCCCTGCCTCTCCCCTCCCCTCCCTACATCTGCCCCTCCCTTTCTCCTCAGAGAAGGGAAGGCCTCCCATGAATATCAACCTTCCTTGGCATATCTAGTTGCAGTAGGACTAGGTGCATCTTCTTCTCCTGAAGCCAGACAAGGCAACACAGTTAGGGGAAAGGGATATGGGGCAGCAACTGAGCCAACAACTATGGTTTTTGAAACATAAAACTCTACTCTCTTTTTTTAAATATATGTTCAATAAAACTGGATGGGCTATGTATCTATATATACATATGTAGCCAACTGCATTGGCTATGATAATAATAAATTTTCCTTCTGAAAAAGTAAAAAAAGGGAGAAAAACTCAGAGAATTTCAAAAGAGAGTTTTCACTTATCTATAGAGTTGTGATTCTTCTCTTTAAAGTGGGAAGCAGACAGAACAATCTTTTATTTTCTTTCAAAGTTAGGAGCAGTTGTTCAGCTTGTAAGAATCATCACTAGAGATCAAGTGTGTGTCCAGTGACGGTCCTGGAAGAAACATCTTCAAAAATCTGGGATGCAGGCATTTTCTGAGGACAATATAGTAATCTTGGCTACCTCAGTGATTTCCTAAACTAATTTGGGGTTTTTAATGAGTCCTCCACAACAATGTATCTTACTCTTATTGACTTAATCATCCACCAGACATTAAGCATAATTATAATATACTATCCTAAAATAAAATTGTTACAAAATATAACTTATCATCACCCATTTCCAAAACCATTAACTTAATGCACTGAAATAAAAGTACTTTTTAAAAAAAAAACACATATTTAAGTATTCGACTGTTCAGTCACTTTTACAAATGAAACTGTAATTTCAATTGCTTAAATTTATTAAGCTACAAAATATATCTTTAAAAAAATGGATGAATAAATGATACTCTATGGCACCTTGAGCAGTGTCATTTGCTTAAAATCCTTTGCTGCTCTTGTTAAAGGCCACAAGAAAATATTGTATAATTTTTTACATCATTGATAGCCTTTAGAAACTGGCTTATACATTTACATTTATTGTTGAATAAAATCAGAGGTTAAATGTTCTTGTACAAGTGAAGACTTGAGAAAAGAGGCTTTTTCGCCTATACCTACATTTTAGATCTAATATGCATCTGTCTTGCAACCTAAAGAGTTGTATTTAAATCACACTCCTAAATAATGCTAATACTTTTGGTCCAAAGGCCATATCTAAAGAACCAAAACCTATAAAAATTATATATTTTCTGCTGCCACCATTGAAAGGAGGTATCTGACTACACTTGCTCTCAATGTTTGCCAGTGTCTTCGACTCTGTGGACAATAGAACACAATGAAATGCCAATTTCTTATTCACAAACTTGGACTTGTTACATGGAAGTAACATGTAAGAAATCCAATTGCCCTAGTGTGCAGTGAGTGGTTGACACACTTACATCTTCTGCAGCACTTTCAGTCCTGAAGACTAGAACTTTCAAATGTTGCATGGAGGAGCCATGAGCTCATGAGGAACAGGTCAGTGTTCTTTTACAAAGCATAGGCAACCATCTTGTGCAGTGAATCAGGGCTCCCCAAGTGAGAACTCCAAGAAAAAAATAAAGGAAAGCTGCACTTTTGTCAACCAAGGCCCCCAAAGTGATGTCTTTTTTTCTATCGAATATTTTCAGAGCTCCCATATCTCATTTGTGGGAAAAAATATAGACTCCAATTTTTCAGGGAAAAAGTAGAAGAGAAATTTATCTACAGTGCTTTCCCCATCACTGTCTTTTAAAAAAAAAATCGTCAACATCACCAATGTCTCGCTGGAGAAATATAACACACCCAGTAATCTAGTGTCTATAAAATGTATGTATTTCAAATGACTCTGGGAGAACTGACATTACCAAACTCTCTCTTTTTTTTTTTTTTTTTTTTTTTTTTTTTTTTTTTTTGTGAAGGAGTTGCCATCCTAGGGAAGTGGTTACATCATGATTGTGTTATGCATATTTCTAAGAGTCAAGATAGGACTGCAAAACCAACAAGTAGTCTGTTTTTAAATTTTAACTATTCATAAACTATTATTAAAAAAAAAACTCTAGATGCTTCATAATGGCTAACAAATATACCCTGGGCTTATGTCCAGGGTATTCCCAAAGTGAGCTTCCTATTTACAAAGTTCAGTGTCCAAGCTATAAATCTTTCTCAGTTTACTTCTGGAAAAGATTGGAATGGAGGCTATGGTAACACAACAGAAAAGTCACCGGAAGCCCCCATGGATTCAGGCAAGGAGAATGATGCAGAAGTTTTACAATATGACAACTGGAGCTAAGACTGTAGTCATGGTCTACAAAGCCAGCTCCGCTGTGAGCATTCCCACAATACAGGACAGACAATTGGATATTTCTTCCCGTTTTTTTACAGACTTCTGCTAAACCACAGACTTTCTGAACTACATTTCTAAACCTAAATAAAAGTAAATAAATAAACTACATTTCAGCTCCATTGGCTTTTCCTGATGCTAAGTATGACCAGATATTTATACAAACCCAGAGCCTTTAGAATTTCGGGTCTAAGGGCACACACTTTACAAAATGTCCATAATGCATGTCTGCAATCCTTATTTGTAGGCTGGAAGAAATTCCTAAGCCTCTGGCATTCATGTAAGTGAATAAAATATTTCAATCAAGGAGGTACATCTCTCCCTCTGCTTAAAATATTTATGATTTCTAGTAAGCTGAATTAATTATGGAGGCCAGCTTCCTCTTGGGAATTAAACTAAAGGCTGTCTACTTGTGGGAATTTGCAACATTTCCATTCATATATACATAAGATACATATACTCTATGATATGAATACTAACCACTGAATGAATATTTCTGAGTTGCTTCTCAATCCAGGATTCTCTGGTTTCTCTCTCTCTCTCTCTCTCTCTCTCTCTCTCTCTCTCTCTCTCTCTCTCTCTCTCTCTCTCTCTCTCTCTCTCTCTCTCTCTCTCTCTCTCTCTCTCTCTCTCTCTCTCTCTCTCTCTCTCTCCTGAGCTTTACTAACTCCACATTAGGGCCTTATCAATGTGTTTGAAACTATCTCAACTCTACCATCCTGATGCCAGAATCTAAAATGCATAGGGCTATACCAGACTGTTTGTTTAAATGTGTGTCTCTTTGTGCCTCAGTTCCTTGTTGTTCAAAGTTCAGCTGTACCATTCATGTGGTCCACAACACAAATATGGATGGAATGAGGTGGGGGATGAGAGACCTAAAGTCAGAAAATACAAGCATTGGCCTCACTCCTTCAATAGAGAGAAAACTTTGTTCCTTTTCCATGATCTCTTGGACATTCCATAAGCTCTCCAAAGCATGTGTTTATCATTTAGCAACACAAACTGAGATGGCTAATTTTTATATTGTGTAAAGTAGCAACAGACTACATGAAAAACGATATGTCCGATTATTTCTACTTTTTTGGTTAAAAAAAAAAGTCAGACTGATTCTTTCCAAACCAAACCCAGATGAAACATCTTCCAGCAAACTTCAAGGAGGAACTGTAATACAATGCGGGGGCCATCTGCCAACTGGACCCTGGAAGGAAATAGCTTGGAGTTACTTGTGTCTTTGTGAGGGTCTTGTTACAATGCTTGCAGAGAAGAATCCAACATCCAGTGTGAGTTACACAGTAACATAGTGAGGCCTGGGAAGGAAACGCTGAGCTGGTCTAAAGCTGTGTCCTCTATCATAAGGTCAACCAGTAGGAAATGTAACAGCTAATATCCTAGACAGTGGGAATGCAGCTGAGAGGTTTTTCCCTTCTTTCCCAAGAGAATAAATAAATACCAAGACAGTCCTTTTGAAATCCAGAAAAGTCACAGCTGGAAACCCAGAATAAACATCCCTCAATCCTTGAATTCTACCATCTAATTTATTATCTAGCTGAGAACCCTTACTCTTGTAAGGCACTAAGTGCACACGTAATTCATTCAGATTTCTAAACTGGAACACCAACCCAAGGTACCTTGCCATCCTGAATAAGGTTTATAGTATAGTTTTTCGAGTTTAATACCACTCGTGTAAATGGTTACTATTCTATTGTGGGGTTTTTTTGTTTTTGTTTTTTTGTTTTGTTTTGTTTTTGATTTTTCGAGACAGGGTTTCTCTGTATAGCCCTGGCTGTCCTGGAACTCACTTTGTAGACCAGGCTGGCCTGGAACTCAGAAATCCGCCTGCCTCTGCCTCCCGAGTGCTGGGATTAAAGGCATGTGCCACCACTGCCCGGCTCTATTGTGTTTGTTTGGTTTTTTCCTGCTTTTTCACATATATTTATCTTTTCTATTATCAGATATTTTCTTTATTTACATTTCAAATGCTATCCCGAAAGTTCCCTATACCCTCCCCCCCCCCCNCCCCTGCTCCCTTACCCACCCATTCCCACTTCTTGGCCCTGGCATTCTCTATTGTGTTTTATTGGCTGAAATTTTACCATCTTCAGTTTGGCAAACAGCCTTGTGTGTTTTCTAAACTTGGTGTGTTCTGGAATTTCAGATTCCGTATCTTATACCAGTCCTCTGCAGCCATGCTTCCTCTTTAAAAGGACCTGCTCGGATTTGCATCCTCTTAGAAAGTACTTAGAAAGTAGAAATGAGATGTAACGATCTTCAGAATCATTGTGTGGCCAGCGACCCTTCTTTCTGGAAGCTTTGTCTGCTGCTCTTGTTGTCTTGCTTTTGTTGAGAAGCATGAAGACAGCAAAGAAAAAAGTGACCAAGGAAGGATGCTGATGTGTAGCCTTTCTCAGTACTACTATACAATCACAATAGCATATTATACAATTTATTCACAAGGGTTTGGGTCATGCATTTTCTCCAATGAAGCTGGCCTCAGTGTCAAATAGTCAGAGTAAAGAACACATGGTGGAGCCAAATCCATCTTCATTGCCTGAGTTGTGAGCAACTAAAAATTCTCTTTAGCACATTCTTCTAAATTCTTGCAATGAAATGATAAAAGGTTGAAAATATTTCTCTTTCATAGGAATTATAGAAAAGCATTGACCAGAGTGTTCCATAAGAGTAGATGATTCTCCCTGAAATAGGAGGTCCTGGTTGCATGGCACCTAACATTTACCAGGCTCTCTTCTCTGCTCTTCACATATACAGATTCATTTGACCATTGCTACATCCCTGTAAAGAAGATAAGATTACCCCTCGTGGTATGGGATACATGTGGGAGCTGGGGTGCATAAAGAGAAAGACAAGCACATCCCAAAGCTATATTATTTGGCACTGTGGTGAGCTGCCTATATGGCCACCAGACATCAACTTCACTTTTTAACCTAACATCTAATTGAGACAAAATGCTTTAAAGAGAGGAAAAAATTCCCGAGAAACCAATAATGTTTTTCATATCTGGGCGCTATACTTGCAACAACTGATGGAACACAAATACCACACCCGATCCTAAAACTTTCTCTTGTGCAACTCTGCCAAGGCTTGTTTGTTTGAGAAAGAAGAAAATGAGCTGTAAAGAGTGAAAATGTTAAGCATATGGGGTACCTGTGCTCTGAAGGACAAGGGCTGCATAAGCATCACTATTCTTTTATGTAGTAAGTTGTTTCCTAAACATTTATTCTGGGTAGCAATTTAAGCATTCATTGGGCATAAATACTGGGGTGATTTATAGAGAGACACAGGAAAGTGCTGTTTGTTTGTTTGGAGGCTAGAATGGGTATCATATCGCTAGGCACATGTACAGCAATTGTTCTTGAATACTGCCAGGCATTTATTCAAAGCCCTTCATGATTTCCAACATAAAATCAAGGTTGAGAATGCTGAGTACCACAGCTTCATGGGACCCATCATGTCACTTCCTGGATGTCTCCAGAAAAGATCACTGCTCCCTAACCATCTCCCCTTCCATTTACTCTTACAAATAGTTAGGTAGTGGACTTACTATAATTTTTAACCAATTTAAACTAGCAGTTTCTGGAACATTCATTTGTTTCTCATCAGAGATATGGATTGTGTGGTTAGGGTAGTACGTGCTAATTGCTTTACAGTTTGAACTGTGGAAGATTTAATAGAAAGAAGATAGGCAATATAATGGTGTGGGAAGATCGTCACATCACCCTGCTCAGCTCTTCTGCACAATATTATAAGCTTGGAGTCATCTCTGTCATTCTTGACTCCTAGATACTAAATAAAGTTATGAGCCGGGCATGGTAGCCCATGCTTTATTTGAGCACTCAAGAGGCAGAAGCAAGTGGAACTCTATGAGTTTGAGGTCAACTTGGTCTATATAGTGGGTCCCAGAGTTCCAGGCTATCTATGGCTGTATAATGAGACTGTCCAAAAAGGAACATAAAAAAGGAGAGAGAGACAGAGAGAGAGAGAGAGAGAGAGAGAGAGAGAGAGAGAGAGAGAGAGAAGACAGCCTAAGGATATAAGGTATATGACCCCCGTTTGTGAAAACTAATCTAAATAGCATGCTTTTGAGCAGTGCCATCACCATTTACTAGACGACCAAGGAAAAGCAACATCCACCTATGACACTGATTGTGCTAAGCAGCATGAATCCCGTCTCTTCCTGAGGCCCTCTTTCCTAGGCTCTTCTGCTCACTGACATATTGGCCTGGGTGCTGATGCTAAAGGGCGGGTCTCCCCTCCCCATTCAGACAGAAGCCTTTGAGCTTGTCTATTTCCTTTTGCGGTAATTTCCCACACTGGATGGGTTCTTCCTAACAGATTTCAATTCTTCACATACTTTTTGTCCCTTTCATTTCTCTCCCATGTTCCCAACTTCCACTTTCAAAGGAGTCTGTTTTTAATATCTTCCCAAATAGTTCTTTCCTGTTTGCACCCCATCCCCCAGAACCCCTCCCCCACCGCCCACCCTGCTCTGAAACTTCCGTTTATCTGCTTGCCATGCTCTCGTGTATATATAACACAGACACTAAAATTCTTTTTATTCCTGATTTTTTTATAGTTA
Source organism: Mus pahari (assembly GCF_900095145.1). Taxonomy (NCBI): domain Eukaryota; kingdom Metazoa; phylum Chordata; class Mammalia; order Rodentia; family Muridae; genus Mus; species Mus pahari. Next base: position 45,371,712 of record NC_034600.1, on the reverse strand, counting down.
AAAATTCTTTTTTTTATTAGATATTTTCTTCATTTACATTTCAAATGCTATCCCAAAAGTCCCCTATACCCTCATCCCGCCCTGCTCCCCCATCCACCACTGCCCTGGCATTCCCCTGTACGGGATTTTTACTGCAGCTTTTACTTTTAAGATTAAGGCTCTAAACCCAATGAATATTTCATGCGGAACACGTCTCATCTCTCTGAGGTAGATGTAATAACCAAGAGGAAAGCTGTCATAAAATAAACTCAGTAAAGATAACCATGCAGTACGTATTAGGAGGGCCGAATTTATAACCACTTGGTGAGTCAGAACGTTCCGGAAGAAGCGTTGCGGTTTCTCTTTTGTCTTACTGTTCTTCATCTCTGTTTCACCCTGCTGTTCAATGTTATCCTTGACTGCTAACCTCCTGGCAGGCTTCTCTTCTGAAGCCGTGAGCATCTCTCTTTTGTTCAGTCTAAATATCTTTCTTTTACCTTATCACTCACAGACAAGAGTTTAAGGAACGCTCCACTGTGTTTCCAATTTTTCCCTTTTTTTCTTCTATAGCTTCTAGTCTCGTGGCAGCTAGAAATCCCCCTAAAATATGTCTTCCTTTCCGTGCATGTACCCGAGCCTTCTGTGGGAAGTGTGACTAAACCTGTGCTTCCCTTTTCACCAACACAAAGTTGACTAAAAGGATTCCAGGCATGGATTTATGGGGCTCCATGAGGGACTGGCACTTTCATAGCAAGAAGCTCACAGTCACCATTTGAAAGAAAGTTAGGTCATTCACCTGCCTTGTGCATTTCAACTCATTCATCTTGTCATGACTTACTCAACTATCTTTTCCGAATTTCCATTTTTCTCTTTTTTTTTTTTTTGTTTTGTTTTTGTTGTCCTTGTTGTTGCTTCGATTTTTGTAGGTTTTTAAATATTTTTATTATTTTCTTTTATGTGTTTTGTCTACATGTGTGCATGGGTACCATGAAAGCGAGATAGGAGATCAGATCCTTGCTGGAGCTGGAGTTAAGGACAGTTGTGAGCACCATGTGAGTTCTGGGAATCCAACCCAGGTCTTTTGGGGAAAAAAAACCAAAACAATATTCATAAGCATGGAGTCATCTTTCCAGCTCTCGATTTCATAGATTTTTGAGACTGTATATCACTAAGTAATCCAGGCTTGTTCAAACTACTGCTCTGCCGTCCAAGCTGACTAGTATTCATAATCTTCTTGCCTCCATCTTCTAGCTGTTTCAATTTTAGGCATATTGTCTATTTTTAAATATAGTGGTGTGCCACAAAACGTTTGTGAACCCCAAAAGACCGTCAAGGAGCCAAATACGATGCAATCGCATCAGGGTCTCTTTATTCAGGTCCATGCTTGGGCTCCCCACCAACACTGACACGACATGAAAGTGGAGCCCCGAACCGAGTATTAGGCAAGCATTTATAGATGCCAGGAGGGGGTACCTAGCCTGGTACCACCTTTCAGGGTATATCCGATTGGGCAGTCATTATGGACTTTAGCATAATTGGCTGGTGCTAGGAGCCAATAACCATAAACTTAACTTCTGCTTACCTTCTGATTGGTGGTTAGCAAGTGTTAGTCAGGGGTGGGCTTGTAACCTGGGGATACATATTTGTTAGAAAAATAACCAACTGGGAGACTGGTGCTAGACTCAGGTCTTATTGGGGCGGTAACCGGGAACCTAGTGCTAGGTACCAGCCTGTTAGTTTACTTGAGTTCAGACCTAGGTCAGGTTCTCTAAGATGGAGTCTGAATCCAAACAATTGTTCTCTCAACAGTTTGCTACCTTCGTCTAAATGTCTGTATCTGCATCTTCATGAGGGTTTCTGTTGCTGTGGCAAAAATCGAACAAACAAGCGAACAAAGCTACCATGACGAAACAAAAAGGGGGTAGTGGTGTCAGGGTTAGGGTTTATCTTACTATATAGCTTACCATCGTGTAGAGAAGGCAGAATGGGAATTCAAGACAGAAGCCTGGATACAGAAACTGAAGTAACACCATAAAGGAGAGACTTGTGCCCTATGGCTTGCTCAGCTGTTTCGTATCATCCAGGACCATGTGTCTAAGAGTGGAGGCTCTATAGAGAGGTCTGGGCCCTCCGGTATTAACCACGAATCAAGAAAATGCCTCCAGAGATTTGCACACAGGATAAGCAGATGGGGCCATTTTCACAATTGGGGGTTTCCTCTTCCCAAATGACTCCAGCTTATGTCAAGTCGGCCGCCACTACTAAGCACTATCTGTGTTCCTTACTAACAGTTATTTCTTCCAAACTCGGTTTTCATCAATGGTTGGGAGATAACTTCTTGCATTCTCTTTGTCATAATGAACGTCTGTAGAGGTTTGACCTTGTAAAGAATTACCTTATTTTCCCTGTTGTGTCATTTACTCATTAGTTAGTTGGTTATTTATTTATTTATATTGTAGTGTTAAGACAGAACTCAAGGCTTTTTGCGTTCTTGGCAATTATCTTTGAGCTACATCCCTAACCCTTGTCTGGTTTGTTTCTTTGTTTATTGAGACATGTTCTCACTAACTTTAGAACACTATGTAGTCACACTGGACTAGACATCCTCCTAAAATTAGTCTACTACAATTGTTCTCTCCAGGAACTCTCCAAAATCCATAGCTCCCAACACATACCTAGTGTGTGCATATAAACGCATATTTGATATTCCAGAGACTAGAGCTGCCGTTGTATGGCCCCACCTAAACAATTATTTATTTGATGTCCTACTACCTAAAATCTCTGCTGTGTGAATCCCAATTTGAAGGAATATGAGGAATATGGCACAGCCTGAAATGTAGGAGTAGATTGTAAACTCTGCAATACGTATATATGTCCTTATATAGCCCCTTATATAATTCTTTTCAAAAAGATTTTTCATAAAATTTTAAAGTTTTTTCAAAAAGAAATTCTTAAGAACTGAATTTATTAATGCTAATAAAAAGCACACTGAACTGTAATGAGATACTTTACTTGGAAGCAATCAAGGTGCTTAATTTAAAACACGAGGAAGTTCTACCTTTTCAGTGACTGTTCTGTATTCATACGCATCAGTTTGAATTAAGTTGGTGTTAAAGAAAGGAATGGGAAACAGTTTGTTAACATGCCCAACATTGAGGAACTGTAGCTGTGCAAATAGTTCAACTCCTATGGGAATAGCCTAAGTCTATTTTTAATGTATTTGCTTCCCTTTCTCACAGAGTCCACATACTGAAATAATGTAAATGAAAAAAAAAATGCTTTTGCATCATCATAAGCACTAAAGTAAATTTTCTCAACTCGGTTACTTGTTGCGTGTTTTCAACTTTTATTTCATGTTGAATGAGCTGATTTGTGAATTTTTAAAACAATTCTTCAAGTTATTTGGTTGATTTTCATTTCTGACACTGCACTTTGTATGACATTCATTAACTTAAGCACCTAGTAGGTATACACTAAACACGTCCATGTCAGTAACATGTCACACTGTGATTCTACTAAGCCTGCCTCCCACACAGGACTGGTCACAGGGGTCTAGACTAGAACCCTTAGATGGCCTGGTGTCTTGCATGATCCTTTTCTCCCAAGCTGAAGTTTCCAGGACTTGTAAGATACTGTGTGTCACATTCATTCATTTCCATAATTCTATAGAGAGAATTCACTCTCTTCATCAAGGTGAAATGGGGAAGTTTTAAACAAAAATCTATGTACACAAAAATTCTTACCTACATAGGGAAAAGGAGTATTTAAAGATAGCAGCATAGGACAAAAATGCACACAAAATAAAGACAAACTTAATTTCATCTAAAAATATTATTTAATGAATTTGAAAGTTAATATATAAATTTCCTTTTTTTAGTGTTACTCAATATTTTTTCTATTTGCTTTATTTTACAACACTAATTTAATATATTTAAGTGTCTAAAAAAATAAGTTCTTTTTATTTCCCTAGTTATAAAAACATGGACACCCCCCCTACTCTGTTCTTCATGCCATATGCCAAGTATGCTAAGAGAACCTGAGTTTTGAGTTGTGGCTGGCTTTTGTTCTAATTAATTTAGGGCTGGCTTATGAGTTTTAGTAGGATGGATAATGCAGACACCCTGCAGTTAATGACTACAATGATATGCAAAAGTGTTTCCATTAACTTAGAATACCCAAGATACATTATGCAAAACAGAAGAAAACCAAGAAGGATGACCACTGGGTGGATACTTCATTCCTCCTTAGAATAAGGAACAAAATACTCATGAAAGGATATAGGTACAGAGTCAAAATTTAGAGCTAAGATGAAAGGATGGACTATCCAGAGACTACCCCATTCGGGAGTCCATCCCATCATCAGCCACCAAACCTAGATACTAATGCTCATGCCAGCAAGATTCTGCTGAAGGGACCCTGATATTGCGGACTCTTGTGAGTCTATGCCAGTGCCTGGCAAACACAGAAGTGGATGCTCACAGCCAGCTATTGGATGGAACTCAGGGTCCCCAATGGAGGAGCTAGAGAAAGTACCCAAGGAGCTGAAGGGGGCTGCAACCCTGTAGGTGGAACAACAATATGAACTAACCAGTACCCCCTGAGCTCGTGTCTCTAGCTGCATATGTAGCAGAAGATGGCCTAATCAGCCATCATTGGGAAGAGAGGCCCCTTGGTCTTGTAAACTTTATATGACCCAGCACAGGGCAAGGCCTGGGCCAAGTAGTGGGAGTGGGTGGGTAGGGGAGCAGAGGTGGGGGGAGGGGTATAGGAAACTTTTGGGATAGCATTTAAAATGTAAATAAAGAAAATAATAAAAAATAAAAAAAAAATTTAAAAAAAAGTGTTTCCATTAACACTGCTAGATGTTCAGTTCAACCTAAGAATTCTTTGTGCTATGGACTCTACTAGTTCCTCAAAACTTTCTGCAGTAAAATAAGCTAATGTAAGCATTTAACTGCATTCTCCCACTCTTTAATGGGATCCTCTCCACGTTAAAGTGTCTAGGATCACAGATCACTCTCAAACCACAAGATATTCACCCCGAAATACTGGTTTTCTCTCCACTCTTCCAACATCCGGCAATATATTGACTAAGCAGGCTGAATTCATTCAGCTCTCTTGTTCCGCATTCTGGTGGTTACAATCCAGACCGTCTTCACCCTGGGCAAAAACATGTCAGTGTTTTTTCTACCCTAGGAAAAGTGTGTGTGTGTGTGTGTGTGTGTGTGTGTGTATGTGATTGATTGATTGATTGATTGATTTAACAATGCTTTCTTATAGCGTTAGCCCAATGAATCTATTCTATGGAAAGTATGTAAATATATTCTGAAATTATTACTGTCATATCTCACATTACCTAATGACAAGGATTCATGCCCCCAAAACTAATTGGTGGAACAAATAATTAAAAGTAGTCTCCCCTCTAGCCAATGCTTATGCAAGTATGTTCAGGGGAGCTCCCAGATTTGTAACACTATGAAAGAGGGGGAGTCCTGCCGGTGCATTGAGGGCTTAACCTGTCAAAACTGTTTAATTAGCCCCACACAGTTTGCTTTCCAAGGAAACTTAAGAACAGGCAGTGGGAAGGAAAACTCAAGTTTGCTTCTTACTACTATATAAATTTAGACACATAGAAAAATGTTGTCTTAGACGTAAATGAGATTCGTATGCACACGTTCCTTCTTACTTGTTACTCTGTCCCCTTGACAGATGTCAGAAAGCTGCATTTTTTCAGGTAGGTTGCAATTTCTTCATAACTTGAGCACACACTGTGATTATATGCTGCAGGGTCAACAGCTTAAAGTGCTGAATGGCCATTCCAAATGCTATCAGCAACTCTATTGTCCTTTTCTGCCTGGAATTCGGGTGCCAGTATTCTGCTGTAATTATTTCTTGACATTTGGAATGGGCTGGGATTTAGGTTCTTTATTTTTAATGACTGATCATCCAAAGACCACATCAGTGATAATTTCAAACATCTTAGGAGCCCTGTTTCTATCTACACGTTTGATCTCCTATAATTATAGGTTAATACTCTATTTAGAAAGGCCCAGGCAACTATAGTTTGAGGCATTCACAGATATATGTGACACATTGTACCAGACAGCTCAGCTCTAGAAATGCAAGGATAATAATGATAAATGGTGAGCCACAAGACAGTTTAAGGGATAACAAGATGCTGAGTGAAATTAAGGTGGAGAGAGAGGCACCAACCAAAATCAATGGGACTTTTCTGAATTAAGCTACCATGGAATAAACTAAGATAAATTTTATTGGTTATTTTAATCATATACATTTCAAACGTTATCTCCCTTCCCAGTCTCCCCTCCACAAACCTCCTATTCCATCCCCCTCCCTCCTGCTTCTCTGAGGATGCTCCCACTCCTGCCTTACCACCCTAGCATTCGCCTACACTGGGGCACGAGCCTTCACAGGACCCAGGGCCTCTCCTCCCATTGATGATCCTCTGCAACATATGCAGCCAGAGCCATGGGTCCCTCCATGTATACTCTTTGGTTGGTGGTTTAGTCTTTGGGAGTTCTAAAATGAATTTTTTTAAGGCATATTGAAAACAACAAAATTATGTGCTATTGTCGTAACTCCCTTCAGCTCTTCTTCCCCCAAAGGCATTTTTGTTGTTGTTCAGAGTTTGCAAAAACTCCTTTCTGCTCAGGATGAAGGAAAGAAAGGGTCTTTCTCCCACATAAATACCACCAATGATGTTTTATGTAGGCAACGGTCCCAGAGGATATTTTTTTTAAAAAAAAAATATTTGGCTGGTTTTCTTTTGTAAATGATTAGAGGATATGATCTTCCTGTTTAGTGTTCTTATGGGAATCCTGAATGGGCCTGTGCTCCTTGTGTCTTTTCCTTTTGTTATATTTTATTTTATTTTACCTTATTTCATTATTATCCCTTAGAGGCCTATTTGTTTTCGAAGGAGAGGCAGAAAGGGATGGATCTGCACTGGAGGGGAAGTAGGAGGAACTAAGAGGAGTAAAGAGAGAGAAACTGTAGTCAGGATGTATTTTGTGGGGAAAAAAATGAATAAATCTATTTTCAATGAAAGGAAAAGCAATACAGAAGCAATGTGGGAAGGCAGATATTTAAATTTTGATATAAAGATTTCTCAGGGACAAAGCCTCCCTCCTAAGAAGGCTCATGCCATCTGATAAATAGGAGCCCTGTGTTCCTCTGGGCTCTCCGCTGTCTGGCTGAAATCACCACACATACCAGTTAGCCCTTAGTGCAAAAAAAATGACTGGATACAAGCGGCCTTATCCTTAATAGCATAAATTTTATCTGGTGATTCTGTCAGCACAATTAAAAGAGGTGTCCTTCATAGGACTCTCTGTAGGATTAAAAACTTAGGTGACAGGAAAATGCCTAGACAGAGAAAGGATGGTTCTAATGGTTATAACTCGTTGTACCAGGAACCTTTCAGGGCTATAAATAGCTTTTATACAAGCTCAGTGATATAGACTAAGAACACATGCATTTGGACACCAACTCAATTGTATGTTTTGGTCAATAGAAGCTCATTTGGTCAATAGAACTTCCAGTTTCTAATTATAGAGGATATGGGAACTCAGCTATAGGCACAGTAGTCCTCTTTAGAGCGTAAGATGTGTCCTTCTTGTCTAGACTAGGATCATAACCAGGAATTCACCAATTTAGAGTCATACGTTAGACCTGTAATAATGTTGGAATTCAGTGGCACACGTAGGCTCCTCTAGCTGGGATTTTTTTTGTGAATCCACTGCCAGCATTCTGTAGATCTATCAGTATCACATGGTAAACATTCTGGTAAAAATTGTCAGTATTTAGGAGAGACAACTGGGGATGGGGGTGGGGGAGGAAGAAAGCCAACGGGCAGGAAAGGTGGACATGGGAGGGCACAGAAACAGAAAAATCAATAAAAGCAAAGTATTTATGAGAATGCTGCGATAAAACTTTGCCTTGTATGCTATTTTCTTTTAAACTAATATAAAGAATCAAACAACGCTTGGCTGAACCTTGTCTCTGCATTTATACACAATGAGTGCCAACTACAGTAAGCTAAATCTCCACATATTAGAACCCAGAAAAGGCAACAAACCAGAATCTAAACAGGAAGCTCTTAGTGAAACAAAATTCAGGTATGAATGAGAGTCACGGCAGCACACGGTCACTGTGGAAAAGACATTTTTCTCACACCTCTGCACTTCCAATTATCTTCACAGCTGAGCATGGAAATGCTCAAATACCAGAGGCATGATTCTTTCACGTTATTTATGGCCCAGCCAGAGCAGGAAGTATCCGAAACCCCATGAGAATTCCCTCCCTCCAGTTATTTCTAGCTCCATGCTTGTGTTTGTAGAGGTCTGAATTGTTCACAAGCCTCTCTCAAAAGGCAAATAAGCCTGATTCCTTTTCAAAAAAACAACAACAAAAAAAACAAGCCCTAAGAGGATTTTTTATTTTATTTTTATTTTATTTTATTTATTTATTATTGTTTGTTTGTTTGTTTGTTTGTTTTTCAAGACAGGGTTTTTCTGTGTAGCCCTGGCTGTCCCGGAACTCACTCTCTAACCAGGCTGGCCTCAAACTCAAAAATCTGCCTGTCTCTGCCTCCGAAGTGCTGGGATTAAAGGCATGCGCCACCACCGCCCAGCAAGGTTGTACTTTGTAATAGCAGTATTTTCAAAGTGCTATAAGAAGCTAACAGAATTGTATCCCAGAGAGCATACAGTTCATGATCTCTAAAGTCGATGCAGTAAGGAGTTTTGCTAAGAATAAAAAAGTTCTAATCTACATGTTATTCAAGCTGATCACATGGTATGTCTATGGGGCATATTCATAGTTGCTACCCGACACATAAGTATACTTATTCGTTCTCTTGCTTGACTAAGCAGATATTTCAGCTGTGTCTGTGTAAGATGGAAGACTCTTATCATCAGCCATCACAAAGATGGAGCCACACAAACTTAGTGTAATCATAGGAAGGGATAGCCATTGCTGGTCAAGGTTGCTACTGGCATAGTGCCCAGCTCTGGAGAAAGGAGCTGTCTGAGAAGACATGTTAGAGAAGAGATGATCTTTCGGGCAAAAGCACTGGCAGCCTAGGATACACAGGAATCACCACTCTGTGGGACTGTATCCTGGACTAAAACCACAGCAATGTGTTTGCACCCAACAGCACACCACAGAACAAGCTCTGATGTTGGGCATACCTCAGATTATTGTTGCCTGGTTATATGGCCAAGCCCAACATAAGTGGCAGGTGTTAGTTTTAAATGTTGTCCTCATTTTATACGTCCCATTTTATTATCCACTAGAAAAGAGAAAAATACACTTCTTTTCTGTTGAAAAAAATCGACTTTTTTTTCCTTTTAGCCAAGGTAGAAAGGAATACAGATAAGAGAGTAGAAAAATATGAAATATACTCCACACAGAACATATGACATTTTTGAGCAAATACAACTATCTCACATTTAGATTTTTACCACGAATCCATGATCCTTAAGAAAGTTTAATATGAAACTTCTCATCATAAAGTCTGGCGTTTGACAAATATTTGTGCTCTATAGCATTTCAGAGCATAACATATAGAAGTATTTTTGTCACATGCATTTTCAGTGGCAGAATCACACTAAATCTGGGTCAAGGACTTCTTATAATTCAACAAGTGTCACTGTACGTTTTCCTCTCTTCTCTGTGCTCACTTGGATTATTAAGTGCTAGGTGACCACAGAAGGCTTAGATTCCTGTAAGCAACCAAATCAAGTCTCTCAAATAACAAGATGGCAGACACTGGGTCTCTTTTCAACCAAAATGTGAACTGAATAAACTCAAAACAACTATTCTCCTCCTTAGTTTGACAAGGAAGTGCCTCATACAGATTAAAAAAAAAAAAAAAAAAAAAAAGACTGCATGAGGATAGGACCTGGAAGAGAGGAGGGAGGGAGATTTGAGAGGCGGTAAAGTGAATGAATGAATGACCTCATCCTAACATGGGGTTCCCCCCTTTACCTTTATACACTTCCATTTGCCTATGGGCCATGCCTATGCCATATCTCCTTTCTTTGTTTCTTATACACTGCCCTTTGTCCATGAGATGCAAATAAATTTTCTCTGTGTTTGGTTTTGTCATGGAGTATCATGTACCAAATACTGGTCCCTTCAGAGATCAGTATTCATGCAATAGAATATGTTGCACCTTTAGGGCCAATATAGTACAAGAAAGAAAACAAATCCGGATACAGGATCAGCAAATGTTAGTCCACAGGCCAGATTCAGCCTAGTGCCTGTTTTGATGTATGAAGAGTTGTTGGAACACGAGCACAGATACCCTGACTTGGTCTCTGTGTCTGAGATTGCGTTATAACAACTGAAGTAGTTGCTACAGAATAAGAGAGGAGAGCTATTCAGATGACTGATGAAGAAAGATTAGTACATGGGAAGAGCACCAGCCAGCGAAGAACCAGAGAGAAAGAAGGAAGGAAGGAAGGAAGGAAGGAAGGAAGGAAGGAAGGAAGGAAGGAAGGGAAAAGGGGAGAAGGAAGGAAGGAAGGAAGGAAGGAAATGAAGGAAGGAAAGAGTAGAAACAAAGAAANGAAGGAAGGAAGGAAGGAAGGAAGGAAGGAAGGAAGGAAGGAAGGAAGGAAGGGGAAGGAAGGAGGGAGGGAGGGAAAATGAAGGAAGGAAAGAGTAGAAACAAAGAAACAATAAAGGAAGTAAAACAGAAAGAAAGAAAGAAAAAAGAGAGAAAGAGAGAGAGAAAGAAGGAAGGGAGGAAGAGAGGGAGGAAGAAAGAGGGAGGAAAGAAAGAAAGAAAGAAAGAAAGAAAGAAAGAAAGAAAGAAAGAAAGAAAGAAAGAAAGAAAGAAAAAGACAAAGAGAAAGACAGAAAGAAAGAGAAAAACCGGCAGACAAACCAATGGATGGATGGACTAAAATTGGTAAGAGGAAAAGATGAATGTCAGACACAACATGCTAAATTTGAATTGCAGATATAAAAACTAATTTGGGGAAGCTAAGTATGCTCTACCTATTCCTTTGGACATAAATATTCTAAAAGTCATCTGTGGGACATCTGAAATCTCTATTAACCTAGTCACTTTCGCTTTTGTCTGTGACGCGGATCAGAAGTTTGGAGGCTGTTGCCCTGTCAATGCTAAAGAAGAAGCTCTACTTGCTTGTGACTAACTTACACTCCAGTTCTTACTCAGAGCTCTAAGGGAAAGACTTTCTGCTATAGTCTTCCTGGTGGCTTGAGCCCCTCCTTGAATATTACCTGAGACTCAGAACTGTTGATAGCCCCCATTTTTAGAAAGTTCCTCCTTCCACTGAATCATGGCAGCTTCTGGCTCCATGACAGGAAAACTTACAGCCTAGGGAACTTTCTCCTTCCAGAAACTCATTATGAAAATGTTCCTCTCATGAAGCTTGGGTTTGATCTCCTTTACTACTGTAAACTGTAGTTGCCAGAGTTAGCTTGGGCCAGATACAATTCCTCTATCCATGCCATCTAAGTTCACGTCAGTTTTCTTGAATAACACTCTTGCTGTAGTGAATATCTCAGTCAGTTAAATTCCCCCGGTCAAAAGAATTGCTATTATCTGTGGCCTTGTGTCTTGCAAAGAGACAGAAAATCCTTTTCAGTACATTATGTCTGCATTATAAACCTTTCATGCTGTACACTGAATTAGTTTTACTCTTCAACTTTACCCAAAACCTTCACAAAACATTTCCGCAAGCCAGAGATCTACTCTGAGACACATAGACCTCTAACTTTAGAACTCATATCTAGAGGTCTTTGGAAACACAGAGAAATCTGAAAGGAGGAAGAAAGGGGAGAAAGGGATGGCTGTGTAGTAGTTTCATATGAGATAAATGAAAAAATACAATGGAGCATGCAGTATAGCATGGTATTAATAGAACAGATTTCCCTCCTTTATATAGTTTGATGTTTTTCCATCTGAAAGCTTATTTTACATTGAAAGAAACTGAAGTACTCTGGTCTACTGCCATGCTACCTCAAAGAAGAGGGGGTGGGTGGTATTGCAAGTTAATTTGCAGTAATAATTAAGATATTTGGTCCTTCAAAGGCAAAAAGAGACATGCTATTTACAAAATGTCAAATTTTTCCCAAAACATTGATGGTTTTTTGTGAAGCTCAGGGAACTTGCTGCCAGATTCTAGTTAAGACTCTAAATTCACCCAGAGAAGCACTGGCTGAGTGTTTCCGTGTGAGTCCTAGGCAGGGGATATTTTTCTTGTCAATTTAAAAAAAAAACCACAGTTCTCACCCGAAAGGATAATCCATAGTTTATTCTGGAGTCAAATCTGAGTGACCATGTCCTGGGAACACAGATTTTGATTACCTCGAAGTCCATGTCCTGTTGTGCTAACAGTTTTATTATGTTTTCATAGTAATGAAATAAAGCCATGAATCAAACGAATTTTAAAATGCATTGGTGATCACATCAGGTTGAAAGGTTACAGCAAAGTAGGAAATCTGTGGTGTGGACCTCAGGTGCCAGCCAACATTTTTAGCTGTCGGATTGGTGGAAGCCAGGAGTCTGTTTATACATTCCTAAAGATTTGTCTAAAAGTCACAGGATGTCAGTTAACACTCAGAAGTGGCTAATACATTGCTATTCAAGGAGTCTAAGATAGCCCAAAATAATTTGGCTCTGAACCTGTAACATTGCAACATCCCACAATTAATGGACTTCAAATCAGTTAATCAGACTTTATACAATTCAATCTAGGTTCAACTCCTTTCTGTGATCTTTGGTTCATGTCATCTAAGTGTGGGACAGAGAAGGATCTCTGGTCATTGAGTAAAAAATAAGATTTATTGGACGTTTTGGAGGAACAAGGAAAGATAAATAACTGTTCTTTAATTTTATGTTACATCCTTAAAAAGCAAAACACAAGGGAGCCCTTTGTTTCTCTCCCTAACACCCATAATCTTTTGCACATTAAGGAAAAAAACCTACAAGCTAAAGGCAAATAGTTTACTGAATGAGCTGAACAAAATTACTTATTTACAAAACCCACTGCTGGGGCAGTGTGAAATGGGAATTTGTGGTTATGTCATGTGATGCAGACTCATGTGATGTTTTGCTGAAGTAGAGTCTAGTGATAGTTTACTGAGTCAAGACCATTAGAGGACATGTGATGTTGAGAGAGAGTATAAATGGGACCCAACAGACAGTGACAGGGCGCTTGTCACTTGCAACTCTTCACGGTGGTCTCCTGACTTTGCTGATGTTCACTTTGTAGAAACCCACTAAGACTGAGGTATGCATGTCACAGTCCAGTTGAACTTACACTTAGCTCCACCTTCCAGGCTGGTTACCACCTTCTCTGGGCAAAGGTAGCCATTTGTGCTGCTCTTAAGTACTCCTTCTGGCTTCCCTAGCGATTTTCAGGCATGACTGGTAGAAAGTTCAAATTCATTTGCATCAAAGGGCAAACCTTTCAAAGGACTGTTTCCCTGAAGTTTCCTTCTACCCATTTCTATTATGTGTCATTTTGTTTATAGTACTTATTACTGCATAATATATTATACTGTCATTGTCTTAAACTATTTCACCCCCAACTAGAATATAAGTGGAAAATGGATTTCCATTGGTTTTGTACATTATGAAAAACCTAGCGGATGACCTAGTTTCTGATCTGTGACAGTGCTTAATACTCATTCAATATTTCTTAAATACTCCTATAACAAAAATCATCGTGTCTGTCTCATCTGGTCCATAAGCCTGATGACATATAACACTACAGACTCGTTGACAATGTTTATTTAATTGTATGTCTACGAATGCAGACAGAGGACAGATTCTTGTTCTCTGCGGGTTTCCATGATGTCTGCACAGTTTCTGTTTTCTTGACATGAAGATGGGAATGTTCCTAATACCCCTCCTTAGGAGTGTTGGAAAACTTCAGTGAATCATACAGTGTAGATATTATAGTATCATTACTTCTATGTATTTCCACCAAACAAAATGTCACCGTGTAGCCATGATGGTCTTATCAAAATCTCAAATGTTCAGTTCTACAAATAGACTTGGGAGCTACGTGATGCTGGGGTGAAAACCTGCCAGCTCAGAGGGGCAGAGAAAGCACACAGCTGACATCCCAAAAGAAGGTTCTCCACCTCAATGTTGCCTCAAAAATCCTGCAAACTCAGTGTCTCTCCTGCTACTTCCAGTGTGACTCTCTGTCCCTCTTGACTCCTCTTTATGAGTTTTTTTCCTATGTTCACTCCCTGTCAATTGGTTGACTTTATTTAATCCTGTTTACAATAAACAGAAAGCTCTTGGATTAAAGGTACATGCTAGAGCTGAGCCACACCACACCTAGAAACAGGTTTTTCTAGTAAAGAATGCAATCTCAGGGTTCACGGTGATCAAATATTCTGCAGTTTGGTCTCATGATGGACAATACAGCACCTATCATTCTGTAAGGCAAAGAGTTCACTATGTGGTTACCAATTGTCACAAGAATGGCAGCCTCTTCTTTACCAGAACTACTAGACTGACACTGAGATTGTAACCAGGCAGAACACCTTCAGAAATAACCATACTCCATTCCTAGGAATTACTTTTCTCAAGCTCCAAGCAATCACACCTCAAAAACAAAAAAAAGTTAAAGCTCTCATAGACAAATATATATGTGTGTAGATATGTGTATATATGTATATATTTAATATTAATCATATATTAAATATATAAATATATAATACATATATAATATAATTATATATTAAATATGTTATAAAATTGTATAAGAATTATATATAAAAATATATAAAGTTACATGCTATATATAAATAAATATTAGATATATATTAATAAATATATTTAAAAGCATAATCCATTGAATTTGTCTGAAATCCTAAGGAGGGGTAGAGGCAACATCTTCATCTTCATGTTGAGAGACAAGATGCTGTACAGATGTCATAATTATAT
>NC_034600.1:45331395-45356667 GCF_900095145.1 Mus pahari | reverse complement strand
ATATATATATATATATATATATATATATATATATATATATATAAATTTTATCTGATCCCCTTTCTCCTTGTCATTATTCTCAACACATGCAACCCCAACCCTAACTTGGACCTCTTCCATCATCTCCTCCTTCCTTCCCTCCTTCTTGAGTCCAACCTGCAGCTTCAGTTGTCACCCGGTACATCCCTACAAAGCACTCCATCTTATACATACACAGTACATAATATTAAAAGCACCCCTTTCCACAGCTCTAAATCTACCCACTGGCTGCTTCTGATCTCAAGAACTCAGAGTGGGCTAGCCTCCCTGTTCATGGTTTACGTGAAGATACTCCACAGTGTATGGCTCTCTTCTTCTCATGGGACATTCCTACCACTTGTAACCGCACCTTATGTGGCAAAGTTATTAGATTTCTTTACCCTGACCACTACCTACTAATTTGTTTCATCCACAAGTGCAAAAATTTGAATTGTGATCCACATGTTATGAATCAAAACTATAAACATGACACAACCTAGGCTTTGCCCCAAAATCTGGTCATAAACAATTTGAATTTTTGGCCTCTTTAAGGTCATGGTGTACTTAGATGTTTCTATATCTGTACAGCAAAATCACCTCAGAGGAGAGTGTAATCACATAAATTCTCTTGTCAGTTGTTATTTGGTTGTGTTTCAAACCTTATGACAAACATGGACTGTCATACTTTCTGCATGTAACATAGAGATGTTCTAGGATCACACATGATACAGAAACCATCATGTGGCTGGCTGGTAACCATACTCTAGATCCAAAATTGCTGTAGAACAGTGGTTCTAATGTTGCGACCCTCTGATACAGTTCCTCATATTGGAGTGACCTCCAACCGTAAAATTATATTTGTTGCTACTTCATAATTATAATTTTACTACTGTTATGAATCATGATACAAATATGTGTGTTTTCTGATGGTCTTAGTCTACTCCTGTGAAAGGGTCATTTGATCTCCAAAGGAGTCTTGAACTTACTTGTTGAGAACCACTGCTATAGAAGAAGCCAGTTTTCTTCTAGAAGAACCAAGTCTAGTTTCTGGTAGGCAGCTGATAACTGTTTGTATAAATCCATTTCAAGAGGATCTAATGTCCTCATGGGCCCTATCCATTTAGCATGCATACACACACACACACACACACACACACACACACACACACACACACGAATAAAGAAAATAGCAAGCCAGATTAAAGGTTTGGTATCAAGAGGAAGCTCAGTTGAAAAAATTTGAAGAAACTGAACTGAAAGGTTGGAGAATTTGTAAATACATATGCATAATTCTGTGGTGATCATTTTTCAAACCCGAACAAGTGGGAGTGTAAAGTTAAATGTTTTATGCTCACTGTTTCCTGCTCTTTGGTCCATGTGTACTTTACACTATCTAGAGTCATCATCAAAGGTGTGAAGAACTTAATATAATAATCATTACCTTTAATTTTAGAATTTACTTATTTTTAGTAGTGTGTGTGTATGTGCCTGAATGTATGTGTGGAATATGAATGTGTGTGTGTGTTTGTGTTTGTGTGTGTGTGTGTGTGTGTGTGTGTGTACATGTGTACATGCCAGGAAGGACAGACAGACATGTGCAGTATAGAGGACAATTTTTAGAAGCCAATGTTTTCCTTATTCTCTTGGTACCAGATTGGTTAAACTCAAGACTGTAGACTTGCATGACAATTACATTATGTACTAAGGCATCTTACTGGTCTACATCCACGAATTTTTCTATGTAGATTACCTGTAACTTTTATTATAGTCTAAAAAGTGATGGAGACATTAAGAGCTATTTTCACTCCACTTTTGTATTTAAAAAACACAAAGTTTTGGGGAAATTATTTAAGATTGTTTAGCAAATAGGTAATAGGGTCTGAATTTCAGTCAAGATCCTCAGATGCTCAGCCCTGGTTCTTGTCACTCCACACATAACTGTAGGAAAGTGTTACTAAGTAAAAAGGATGCCCAATAAATGAGCATGGCTAGGCTGCACAGTAGTTTCCTCCAAGAATAAAACCTTCAATTTTGGCTGGAAACATATATAATAATACATAGGAAACAAAAGGGAAGCTAAACAACAGGATATTCTAGCACAGGATGTTTATAATGAGGTGAACCACAAGATGTTCAATTGTATGGATGAAACACTCTATTCTGTAGGGAAGCTCATTAAGGTAGGAAGTAAGCAACTCCATGTAGAGGCAGGAAGTCCCTGAAACTGATAGGTTCACTAGCCCTCTCCTTGAGAACATATAAGCAGGGAAAACTGCTGAGAGTCACTCTCAGACAAGCTCAACAGCCTGGATAGCATATAACAAACAAATATAAACCAAGCTGGTTAGAAGAGGCTCAGGTCATCTGGACCCCCAAGAATGGACAACTGTCAACCTATAAAGCTGCCTGCAGGATGGACTGTGTGCTCCATGTTCCCAGATTTCATAAACTGTCACTCCTTCTGGAATGGGATTTTGGTGATGCAGCTGTTTTTACCATTTATGCTCCTGTAAGTGACCCCTTGGCTATGTTCTGTCCATAGCCCAATAAAAACCTAATGGTTCAGCAGGTTAGACTTCAGTTCACTTTGATGGTATTCATTCTTTGGCCTGTTGTCAGTTCCTTATCTGGGTGAGTAGATGATTGTTTCACATCTCCACAATCATAGTGCCATACAACATATTATAAATATAGCATAACTTACTATCAGAATTGGATTGCTGAACTTTAGATCAGCATATACAAATCTCTTTCTCAAAAATGATTTTTAAGCATTGCTAATTGACCTCAGGCAAAGCTAAAAGAATGGCAAGAGACAAGGGTTGGAAATGCTTTCTCATACAGGTTATGCAATTGCTCTCTTTGTATTTTGTAACTGATGATTTGAACATTGTAAACTTCAAAGTAGAATTTCCACTTCAAAGTTCAAAGGAACTTCTTTAAAAAAGCATATTTAAAAACAATCCGTGCTTTATTTGTATATATGACACACAGTAATGAAAGCCATAAGATTGAGAGCCACATTGTTGCTATAACTGAAGGCTACATACCTTTTCTAAGTGGGAAGAAGGAAATAACAAAATAATGATCCTTTAATGTCTGCGATTTGATAGTTTTTAAAGTGTTGTTCTACAGTTGGGATATTTGGGTTTTGTGGTTTCAGAGTTGTATTCTCCTGTTGGTTGAGGTCTCAAATTAATGTGTTTCATCAAGAATATCCTCTTTCAGTTTCCATTCTGAAAACTGTTACCCTGGGTCCCTATTATCACTACCACCAAACCATGGTGATTTCATTACCAAAGGAAATCCAATCAGACATTGTTTATTCCTAAACACCATAGTGCACATTAGGGTTTGCTCTTGGATTTTATGAGTATGGACAAATATAGAATTAATTATATGTATCCATCTCTATAGTATCATACAGAACTGTTTCAATGCCCTAAAAGTCCTGTGTGTTCAAAGTCTGCATAGTTTTAGATTTTCCCAAGTATCATGTGATACTTGATATGAAATTGCTTTTTTTGGACTCACAATATGCACAGTCTTTATGATTGGCTATTGTCACTACATTTCCTCCAAATCAATTCATGGTTTGATAGCTCATTTCTTAGTACTAATGGGTGACATTAATCAGCTATCATCTCAATACACCATCAACCATGTGTCCACTAACTAAAAGGAATATTGAATCTTAACAGTTTCCATGTTCTAGAAAATGGAGAAGAAAGATGCTATCCATTTCAATACACAGTTGTTTATGTGGAGGTTAAATTTCCAACTTGAGTAACTGTCAAGTCATTCAATGGCATAATCATATGGTTCAGTACATTTAATTCCATAGAAATTGACACTGCTTCCAAAGCAATTAATGGTTTCATTTTCCTATCAGCAATGCCTGAAACTTCCTGTGATTCCCGACCCTCCTTAACAGTCATTGCAGTCTAGTTTTACATTGTCCATCGAAAGAGGTGTACACAAGAACAGATAAGCCACCAGCCCACAGAACTCCCTTGGTTCGATTCCTACAAACCCAATCTGCCACCATCCTTTCCCTCCCTAGCACCACCTCCTTTGTTGCATCCCAGTCCAAACTCTGGCAGCTCTCCCCTGATCAAGTTCAGACCACTCCATCCAGAACAGGTAAACTGTCCACCCAAGGAACTCCCTTACTGGCTCAGCTTGGATACCACAAATGGGTGTGCACTATTGTCCTAATCTGCATTTTTCTTATGAAGTAAGAAATAGAAAATATGTTTATACTTTATACCTTCTTTGTTGAGCTATGTTTTAAAGTCTTTCTCAATGTCTCAGGTAACTTCTTTATTGAATTTCAAGACATATTCTTTATATTTTTTTGGACAGTAATTCTTGTAAAATATATATTTTGCAAATAATTTCTTTTAGCTTACGATTTGTCCTTCATTATCTTGACACTGTCTTAGACTAAACAGAAAGTTTTTAATTTGTGTGGAGTGGTACACACAAGTCATGTACCATAGTTTGCAATGTGGAGGCAATTTTATGGAGTCAATTCTCTCTTTCTACCTTAACATGAGCTTGGAGACGAAAGCCAAGTTGGCAGATTTGTGCTCCACATATGATCACCTGCCATTCCATATATGTCAGCCATGGTGAATGCGTAATCATAGTGAATTCCATGAGTGATTCTGTGGCGTGTGTCTTCAATGCCAAATCTAAAAAGTCATCACCAGGGTCAAAATTGTGCAGCTTTCCTCCGACCTTCTTGTCTGGCTTTTATTCCATGGTTCATTTTGAATTTCCTTTCAGGTGAAAACTCTAGGAAAGACTCTTTTCCATATGTTCTTGTATCTGCAAGTTGATCAGAACCATTCAACTGCATCATTAGAGATCGATTTCTGGGCTCTCTACTCTGTACCATAGATGTAGCTCTCTTCCATTAGCATGGCACCCTCTTAATTACTGTATTTTTCTGGTAAACTTTGAATCAGCTTTATTAGTTTCCCAACTTTGTTCTTCAATTATGGTAACTATCCAGTTTTATTGGACATTCATGTAAACTTTGAGTGCGACCGCCCCGCAGCCACACTCAAACCAAGTACTCTTGAAAGGCGGGCTGGGGCTGAAAGAGATTAGCAGGCAAACAAGGAAGGAAGGCTAAGACAACATAGCTGATCAAAGCCCCCAAGTTTACTAAGATTCTGAACTTATATAGAGGGAGGAGGCCCATCCCCCACCACTCCATTCTTGATGCCCTTCGCCAGCTGAAGGTGATCTGCAGGACGCTGTCTCCGGAAGGTCTCAAGGGTCTCAGCAGGTATTGATAATGGTTTGGAGGAAAGCGGTGGCAGGCATAGACAATAGAACCTGCTTTGTAAGTCAGAAGGTTCCACCCCAGGTGGTTCCGTGTGCTTAGTGGCAACAAGGTCTGAATCAGCTGCTTCAAGGCTGGGGGAGGCAACAAACTTTCCTCATCTTAATGAGTCTCCTTATATTAAGTGTATTTTTGCGTCTCTTTCCAATTCTTTAATTTTTATTTGTTTTTTTTTTTTTTTAACTAGATCTTTATAAGCCTTGAATATATGTTGTCAGATTTAAACCTACATTTTTAACTCTAGAGGACACGCTTGTACAGGCTATTACGTTTGTACTTACTCATGACTGAGTGAAGTGGTTAGCTTTTATCTATGCATCCTACAGTCTTGTTCCAGGTATTTATTTCTAATCACTTGGCTTGGGGTTGACCTTCCGGATTTCCTGCCTGTGTCATCACAGTACCATCAGAGAGCAGGCAAGCTCTCCTTCTTTCACCATCCATACCTTGTTCTCTCTTTGCTTGTTTGATTGTGTTATCTATGGTTTTCAGTTTTGTTTTCAAAGGGATCTGTGAGTGTGGACCTCTTTGATGTATCCCAGAGCTTAGTGAGATTGTGTCTTGAATCTTCCCAACAATTTCTTTGTTTTATATATATATATATATATATATATATATATATATGTAATATTATATGTATATAATTATATATTATATATTTTATGTAATTTATGAGACTTCCTTGATGCCACACCTTCCTCAACAATCACTGGTGTCTGGTTTTATTTGGCCCATTCAAATAGGTTTACACAAGAACAGGTAGGCCACCAGTCAATATATATATATATATATATATATATATATATATATATATATATACTGTATAAAATTATATATAGTATTATAATAATATGTAGTATATATATTTATATAGTATATAAAATTATTTATAGATAATAATTTTATATATAACAAAATAAATTTATATAAAATATATAATATAAATTATATATAATATATAATCAAAACTATATTCTTTATTGAAAGTCTCTATCAAGATGAGAATGGTTGCCTATATCCCAAATTAACTGGGGGTTGTTACTATGAATAAGTGTTCATCCCACTTTGCCCAGTGTTATGGTGATATCATCACTTGTTTCTATTTCTGTAGCTTATTTATGTAAAGAGCTTAATGAAATGATTTTAAAATGCATTTATTTATTTTATGGGAGACTACAAACGTCATGGCATCTACATAAGATCAGTTGTCCACTTTTAGGATTTTGTTCTCTTCTTATATCACTTGGGTCTAAGGAATCAAACTCAGGACATCAGGCTGAACAGCAGGTGCCTTTACTGACAGCCTTTACTGATCCAAAACATTGCTTTTGAAAAGTGAACCAGTCATATAGACATAGAGTGAATCTCATTCACTCTGGTGTCTGAATTTTTATTTTTATTCAATTCTTCTAATATTTGAAAAAGGATTCTTCCTCTATATCCTGAGAGATAAGGGTCTCTGCTTCTTTTCTTTTCTTTTCTTTTCTTTTCTTTTCTTTTCTTTTCTTTTCTTTTCTCTGTTTCTTTTCTTGTGATACCTTTTGCTGGTTTTAGAGTTAAGGTCATGCTGGCTTTATAGTACCAGTTAGGGAGAATCCACCTGCTCCTGACATCAGGAAGCAATTGTATAAAGTTGACATAAACTTTTCCTGAATCTACTGGAGCAATTGTACTCACATGTATACTCTCATAGTGAAACACACACATGCACAACCTCATACAGAGATACAAACACGTGCACATACTCAGAGAAAACATACACATGCACAATCCCATACACACATACACACACATGCACATACTCAGAGAAAACACACACATGTACAATCCAATACACACATACATATACATGCACATACTCACTCAGAGAAAACACACACATCAGTGTCCCCATACACAGATATACAGACATGCACATACACACAGAAATACATGCAAGCACATATTCACACATAGAAACACATATGCATATACTCACAAGCAGAAACACATGTATGCACATAATTTTACAATAATCTTTTATAATTCATTAAATGGTCCTTATCAACCTATATGAAATCTGAAAAAGGATATTTGTATTTTTAATAAATAAAAATGTCCAACTTGCTGTTTCTTTGAGATGGAAGTGTGGGTGAACTGTCTGGTAAATACATGTGATGCTTAGGGCACAGGGCAGGCTTTCAAGGAAATAGATGGTGGAGCTGGAGGAAAAAATACAATTGTGGGGGCTGGAGAGATGGCTCAGGAGTTAAGAGCATTGACTGCTCTTCCAGAGGTCCTGAGTTCAATTCTCAGCAACCACAAGGTGGCTCACAACCATCTGTAATGGGATCTGATGCCCACTTCTGGTGGGTCTGAAGAGAGTGAGAGTGTACTCCATACATAAAATATGTAAATAAATCTTAAAAAAATAAAAAGAAACAATTGCATGTAACACAATCATTTCAGTAAGACTGAAGGAACAACAAAATAGATACACAGATGATCCATCCTGAAGGATCTGGAATAAAAGAGGTGGAGACTCTCATGGAAAGATCAGTACCCTAGAGTCAAACTACGGCCACCACAGACACCTGCAAGCTCATACACCTGACAGCAGAATGACCTAAATCAGTTCTATGTGGTCCAGTCCCAGATACATGCTGCTTTAAAAATAAATACGGAGTAAAGTAAAATAAATATGGAGAAATATGAATTTTTATTTATATTTGCATCTCTCAAAAACACTAAAAAGAATTTTAATCCACCAGGCACTCGGAAATGCATTATCAAATGCCTGGTCCTTGATTTCAGCCCTTTAAACTCTTAGCTGGTTTTCCCCCTTCCTTCCCATAGGAATTCAGTGCAGCCTGCCATCTGATGGCATCCCATCTCTGAACCACAACTTCCCTCAAGAAATTCTTCCCACTTGCTTAGCGTTGGGGGCTATTTTAATTAAGAGACCCCCCCTCCCATTTTAACCACTCCTTTCTCTCCCCAAGGTGGCCTGGTGGTGGTGGCAGGACCAATGCCTGTTGTGAATGTCCAACTTGTACTTTTCCCCTCCACTGGTTTCAGACAATGTTATGATTAGACTATGGCCCTAAGGGCCAGCAGAAAAAAGAGAAATAAGCAACTTCAGGAGGTAGAAGGTAGGGGAACCCTCTAGAAGGTACAGGAGACCTGGGAGGTGAGAGAGACTCTCAGGACTCAAAGGGAGGGAAGTGTTCTACATTGGGGAGGGGTGCAGAGTCCACCTCCAGTGGAGGGACAGGACATCAAGTGGAGGGGTAGGGTTGCCATCCCATAGTCAAAAGCTCTGATCCAGAATTGTTCCTGTCTGAAGGAACTGAAGGGACAAAAAATGGAGAAGAGACTGAGAGAAAGGAGGTCCAGTGACAGACCCAAATTAGGATCCAGCTCAAGAGGAGGCTCCCGGGCCGGACACTGTTACTGATGCTGTGGTATGCTTTCAGACAGGAACCTAGCATGGCTCTGAGAGGCCCAAGAAGCAGCTGAAAGAGTCAGATGCAGATACTAGCACCCAGCCAATGGATAGAAGCCAGGGACCCCTGTGGTTAAATTGGAGAAAAGCTGGAAGAAGCTGAGGAGGGGGTCGACTGCATGGAAAGACCAGCAGTCTCAACTGACCCGGACCCCTGAGATCTCTCAGACACTGAGCCACCAACCAGGCAGCATACACCAGTTGATATGAGGCCCCCAACACATATACAGCAGAGGACTGCCCTGGTCTGGGCTCAGTGAGAGAAGATGCACTTAACCTTCAAGAGACTTGAGACCCCAGAGAGTGGGGAGGTCTGGTGAGGTGGAAGTAGGGGTTGGGGGACAATATCTTCTTGGAGATGGGGAAAAGGAGGATGTATGGAATGGGGAGCAGTTGGGAGCAGACTGGGAGGGAGATGAAGACTAGGTTGTAAAAAGAAAGGATTTAAGAATTAAAAAAAAAAATGATTTTCTCCCTTTTTTAAATACATTATCAGCCAGCTAAGTACTGATGACCTAAGGTATCCATTGTGTGTGATGAGTCAAGTTACCTTGTCTATGCCACACAGTACCACCTCTACTAAATTTCCTAGAATGAATTGTAAAGACAGTCCAACCCATCCCATCCCTTTTGGTAGAATTTACTCCTCCCGGGGGGGGGGAGGCTGTTGAGAAAGGCTATTTTAGAGACCATGGTATGGTTTCATCTAACTGCCCTCAGTGACAATATTTTTTTCATGGTCTTGAGAGACTGGTGCACTGCCAAGCATTCAGTAGGGATTGGTTGCATTGAGGGATAAATGGCTTAGGGCTGGTTGTTCTATTCAGATCAACCTACACATGAAAGCACAACATGAAGGAAAGAAACAACAAACACCTGAACAGGTTTCACTTGTACGTCAACCTGTACCCAGGAGTGTGTCAACGTGCTTGTATTACACAGTGATGGGAGCTAAGGCTCTGCTTTAGAACGGTAACTATCCTAGTGTTTCTCTGGACCCAAAGAGTCAAGGGAGTGGCCAGGACCAGGGCTTCCTTTTATGACATTTGCAGGTCGCTGCTTGCTAGTTAGCCTCAGCCAACCAAACTGTCCAGCAAAACTTCCTGTTGTTTTTTTTTTTTTTTTCAGATTCAGTCTGATAAAGGCAGGGTGGGAAGTCACAGAAACCCATGTCCGGTTTCTCACATCTCTGCTGAAGGGAAGTCTGTCTTCATACAGGATGCCATGGCATAAAACACAAACCATCAGAGGTATGCAGCCAGGTGTTCGTTTCCTGTACTTGACAAAAGTTTGCTTACCATGTTTTCAAGTCAATAAACATCCCTCTGTCTTCCGTGTCTGGGCTGTTCCTGTCTGCAGGTCCTTGATCTTCCAGTACATCATGGACCTGAGAGGTGAGGCACACTTGAGCTCTTGATCAGGTTCAACTGCTTCAATAACTGCAGAATAGACTATTAAGTTAAAGGACAAGCCATAAACAACAGTGTCCTGGGAAGCAGCCAGATGTCCAGTCAGTGTTTACTATAATGTAAAGCCTCTAAACCAGGAGGCAGACAAAAGGTCCAAGGTGCCCATCCAGGTTGGTTCCCCCAGCAGCTGCCATCCTGTACATTCAAACAGGATGATGTGTTCAGACTTCTTGGAAATGTCCATTCTGGGTTGGCAAAGAAAAAGAACGTGGGGTAGATAGACTACAACAAAACAAATGGTTTCCAGCTGTTTAAAATTATGCTGCTTAAAAAAGAGATGGGGGGGGGGGAAGAAGAGTCCTTCTGAAATGTATTCTACATTTCCTGGGACTATTACATTTTAGGTAAACTTAAACTTACATGACTTGCTCATTTTAAGTACCGGTCTCTCCAAATTAAGGCTGAGACAGCATAGCGACTGTTGGCAGTCATGCTGGGACAAAGACGCTGTCTTCATAACTTTAATTACCTCCTTTACTTAGTTTAGAAGCTGTGTGCTTTTAAAAACCAAAACACTTGACTTACCACCCAGAAGACTCTGACCACACTAAAAACCATTTGACTCATGGGAAAGCAACGCAGGGTGAGTTGGGACGTGATGCAGGAAACCTAGTAACCATGTGACCATCTGCCAGTCACATGAACTTGGGCACTTCTCTTCAGGTCTCTTGCCTAGCTTTTATATGGAGATGTGTGTCTCTTGATGTGCAATCGATTTTATGACGTTTCTGGCATGGATTGCATTTCTAACATGTCTTAAAATGAACCAAAAACATATAACTAGGTCTCCCGAGTTGGTGGGACTTTCCCAAGACATGTTCTGTGCTTCTTCCCACGCCTCCCCCACGCCTTCTTACGGTAACAGAGTCGGGAAGGCCTTGCTGGTTTCTATTGCTTGGATCTCAGAGTCCGATCTTATTGTGATATTAGTACCTTCTACTTACAAAACTCTCTGCTCCTAAGTTTTTTAAGTCTTTGACATATCAATTCAAATTACAATCATTCATCTAAACACAGAGGGACGTTTAAAATACATGGAATATTTTACAAGCTTTATCTGTTAGATATTATAAAATGTTAAATGGTGAATACTAGTTGTTTGATATTCAACATATAAAAATGTCATAAAATGTTTACAATGTACAAACCCCTCAACACTAAATAGAATGGCTAATATTTATTCTTTTAAAATACCTACTTATATGGCATGAGGTCCTATATCCTAGCAAGTCAGGAGACCTTCAAATGACTCCATGTTGGCCTTTGGGCTTCTGTTTGTTTTTAAAAGGGAAACTCCTACCATCTAAGTCTTTGTTTCTTAAACAGACAAACAGACAGATACACACACACACACACACACACACACACCTTGGCAAATAAAGAGTTGTCTGAGCTAAGTTTGCTGGTGCACAACTTTAATTGCAGTACCCTGAAAGCAGAGGTAGAAAATTCACTCAGTTTAATGCTAACCTCATCTATAGAGTGAATTCCAGGACAGCCGAAGCTTACACAGAGAAACTGTCTTGAAGGGAGGAGGAGGAGGAGACAGTTACTACATCTGATAGATTTTCCTGAAGCATTATTCTAAGATTTAAGCAGAGAAGAATGTCGTAATTCTCTAAAATAGGAGCATATATAATACTTCTCGATTTTCCTACACAATCCTTGTAAATATACTGCCAAGCCCTACTTACTGTGAGAAAAGATTTGAAGGGCCTCAAGCTAGGGACACTTCAGTGTGTCTCTGACACATGAAAAGACTTGCATAATACAGGATACACAAATCCATTTTGTTCAGGAAGGTAGAGAAGTTGGCATTATCAGTTGGTCCAGAGTGTGCTAGCTCTGGAGGGCTATCATTACCTTTATCCTTCAGGCTTGGGCATGCTAGTCTCATCCTTTGAATTCTCCCTGATGTAATAAGTAACAATGTGACATCAGTCTTGTGCAGGCTTAGCCAGATGCTACAGGTTTCTTATCCAGCATTTTTCCCCTTTGCTAAATCAACTATTATTTTATATAAACTGCTATCCACATTACTTCATGGACTATCAGCCATGTGAACATTTTATAAAGTGCATTTGTAAGACATGATTTAATGTTTTAAAGGTTTAACAAAAAGTTTACAAACCTTCCCTAATGGGAATGATAAAATGCAAAATTATATATATTTATTTACACAAGCACACAATTACTTGTACAAAATAGTTCTTAGAAGAAACAAAAACAGCAAAGTTGTTCTAAAATAAAAAGACAGTTGCCAAAAACTATGGCTAAGAAGGTAAATGCCACTTGGGAATGCACCCCCTTACCTTCTGTCATATAGAATTTTTTTTTCCTACAAATGGTACTCAAGTTTTCTTTAAAACACATTCTGTTTACAGATCACCAGAGAGGTCCCCCTCATGTCTCTTGTCTCAGCAAAGCAGGGGCTGCAGAGTTGTCATCTGTCTGTAGGGCAGCTGCAGAGCTTAAGGTGAGAAAGCTGAGGAAAACCAAAAGACAGAACTGAGTCAGAGGTGCTGAGAATGAGGGCTTAGCCCTTGCAAGCTGCTCCTTTATCCCCCAGGAAAGAGTGGGTTGAGTCTTCTTGACTCAGAGGTCAGTTAGGTTCCCTTTTGGCCACATAGAACACTAGCCTGCCCAAGACGAGGACTACATTTCAAAGGGATAGAGATGGCAAGTCTCCAAGAAGTCAATCTACATGTTATTACTTTACAGTGAAAAATAAATCGTTTATATATTTTTTTTATTTCCTAGAAAAGCCGCCATAGGTTGATTATTCAGAATTCAGATGTGCATAAAGCCCCAAGTTGTAAAGCCCAGATTCGTACCCAGGCCACTAGACTCCAAAGTGTAAGCTCTACATTCTGTAGTAAGAAATCACCACTACCTCCAGCACCTCCCCCAAACTTAACAATCCCAATAGTCACTATTTGATTCACAATCCATCTAAAAGTAAGAGGAGCGTGGTGGTTTAAATAGCCAAGGTCCCCATAGGCTCATATATTTGAATCCTTGGTTGCTAGGAAGTGTCATTCTTAGGAGCCATGGCCTTGTTGGAGGAAGGGTGTGTCTCTGGAGGGGAGCTTTGAAATTTCAGATGCACAGACCAGGCCCAGTGTCTCTCTTTCTCTCTTCCTGCTGCCTTCCTATGCGGATGTAGAATCCTTGGCTCCTTCTCCAGCACCAGGTCTGCCTGAGTGTCCCCACAGTTACTGCCATGACAATAAGGAACCGAGATTCTAATCTGTAAGCCAGCCTCAGTTAAAGGTTTTCCTTTCTAAGAGTTGCCTCGGTCATAATTTTCTCTCTGAAGCAATAACAACCCTGAGACAAGGAATAATTGCTAGAAACTTGGGAAATGGTATCAAAAAAGAGGCTTAGTAAAGCTATACAATAAATAGTGACATTAAGTGTTAACATACATATAGTAAAATATATTACACTAAGTAATATCTATTTGTGCACACACATAATAGCGCTTTGTTCTCAAAATACCCTATGAGTTACACCTTAATCTCATCATTCTACAAATCTAGTGACGGAAACTCAGCTTTACTTACTAATGACATCCTTTTGACTGGATTCCCCATTCTTGGTATAAACCTTTCGAGGCTCAAGGTAGGTGAAAGACTGTGAAAACCAAAATAAGTAGAAAACAGGAAAGAAAAGTCACAGATCATCTCCTTTGCTGCAGTCAATAGCTACTGGGCACCAAGAACATCAGAGCACTGATCCTATGTCAGCTGTTAAAGTGCCCCATGGGTGAGCAGATCCACCTGGGTCTATACTTTGGTTTCTCTATGAAGTCAGCAGGATGCAGTACATTGTTGATTCTGAATCATCTAGTGATGATAAAATACTTTCAAGAAAATGTGCTTATGAGAAGAAAATACGAGGCAGTTTTCCATTTGGTAGGAGCGACATATTATGTTAAAAGGATTTCTTATGGAAAAGACTTTCCTCTGTGTCCTCAGTGACTAACACAGTGGTTGGCATGTCATAGGTTCTCCAAAAGCCATCAGTTAAGTTTTTAAATTGAGGAGACTGCCTCTTCCTTTTGAAGTCACATCACATTTACCCTGGCTTATGAATATCCAGGTCCATTGATTTCCACTGTCCAAAGGCCAAATGTTGCTGAGTACTGTGACACATGTATCCAATTTACAATTTACCGACTTGCCTAACAGTGAGTATGCGCACATGTGTCATCTATCACACTGGGTGCTAATCTTCTAGTATTAATGCTGCTTATCGTTGACAGCTGTTACCTTGAGTTTACCCCATGACAAAACCCAGGCAAGCAGATAAATGCACAGTATTTCCTGCATCTTGTAAATTGCCTATGAACACGAACAGAGCCCATTTCTGTTTAAGGAACAGCTTAGTTGTATTTCTCCTCAAATTACAGGATTCAAAATTTATCAGGGCTTACATAATTCCAAATGCTTCTTTAATGATGTAGCAACGAAACAGGTTAAGGCTAAATTTAATATAAATGAGTCAGACTTCCCAAATAATTGCTAAAACAAGAAAGCACTGTGCTCAAACAGAAGCAAAAGCCTTTTAAAATGCAAGCCAAGTTTAAACTTTGGGTTGGTCAAATTATGAGAACAGTTGTTCCATTGTGAGACTTCTGTATCTTATCATGAAACACCATGGTTAGCAGTTATTCTGCATTCTAGGTATCCCATGACATCCCGAATCCATTATTTAAACACCGAATGATGAATGCCTACAAGTCTCTAGAGCAATCTACTAGACAAGACCCTAGGTATTAGAAAAATGTAAATCATTGAAACCAGTAGAACTTACTTTTGTGAGTTAACTTGATAAAGTAAATCTATTTCAGTCTCAAAAAAAAAAAACAAAACAAAAAAAAAAAAAAACAAACAAAAAAAACTCTCTGAAACCTATTTCCTAATTCTTACCTATTGCTTAAACATGACACTTTAATTGTGAGGGGTGGGGGAAACGATCTACTGTGGACAGCAGCTTCCCATGCTAAGAATACCCTGGGCCCTCTTCACCACTCCAATTGAATGTGGGATTTCAAGAAGACCTCTGCCAGACTCCAGCTAAGCTGCAATATTTAGTCTCTTTTTAAAATTTTTTTATTGGTTGTTTCATTCTTTTACATTTCAAATGTTATCCCCCTTCTCAGCTTTCCCTCGGAAAAACTCCCTCTCCCACCCCACCCCTGCTTCTATGAGGGTGCTCCCCTACCCACCCACCCACTCCCTCCTCACTGCCCTAGCATTCCCCTACACTGGGACATCAAGCCTTCCCAGGATCAAGGGCCTCCCCTCCCACTGATGCCGGATAAGGCCATCCTCTGCTACATATGCAGCTGGAGCCATGGGTCCCTCCGTGTATGTCCTTTGGTTGGTGGTTGTCTTAGGGTTTTACTGCCGTGAACAGACACCATGACCAAGGCAAGTCTTACCAGGACATTTAATTGGGGCTGCCTTACAGGTTCAGAGGTACAGTCCATTATGATCAAGGTGGGAGCATGGCAGTATCCAGGCAGGCATGGTCCAGGCAGAGGTGAGAGCTCTACATCTTCATCTGAAGGCTGCCAGTGGAAGACTGACTTCCAGGCATCTAGCATCTAGGGTGAGGGTCTTAAGCCCATGCCCACAGAAACACAACTACACCAACAAGGCCATGCCTACTTATAGTGTCACTTCCTGGGCTAAGCATATACAAAACACCACAGTGATTTAGTCCCTGGGAGCTCTGGGGGCGGGGACGGGGGGGGGGGTCTGGTTGGTTAATACTGTTGTTCTTCCTATGGGGTTGCAAACCTGCAAGAGGCTCCCAGGACCCAACAGGGATATTACCTGAAATACCCAACAGTCACGCAGCAGTGTCTGGCAAAGCTCGGTGGGAAGCAGTATTCTGTTCCTTGCTCTTCATTGTTGGGATTCAGTTTATTTGATGGAGTCTCTGCCGTCACCACGACTGTCCCAAGCGCACTCATGAAACAACCACCCATTCAGTCTAAGGCTGGGGCTGTCTCGTTCCAGTTCGCAATGCGAAAGGTGAGATCTGAATGGAAAAAGTGAAGGTAAAACGTTATGTGTCCAGAAAAAGACCAGATTATGCCCCTGTGAAGTCCTCAGCTGAAGAGGATGAAGAATTTCAGTTCATTAAGAAAGCTAAGGATCAAGAAGCAGGGCCTGAGGAACAGGAGGAGGATTCATCCAGTGACCCCCCCCCCCCCCCCTTCGGCGTTTACAGAACCGCACTAGTGAAGATGTGGAGGAGAGACTGGCTCGACACAGAAAAATGATGGAACCTGAAGTAGTAGGAGAAGTTAGAGCGGCACCGTGACATGATGCGTCAGTGAGCACAGGAGAGAAAAAAATGAAGAGATGAAAGTCATGGAGGTAGAAGATGCGGGACACTCTGAGGTGGAGTCTGAGGAGTAAGTACACAGACAGCGAAGGTGAAATGGAGCCTGTCTTCATTCGGAAGAAGGATCAGGTGACAGTTCAAGAACGAAAAGCTGAAGCCCTGAAACAGAAGGAGCCGGAACAGGAAGCAAAGCATATGGCTAAGAAGCAATGCAAGTACACACCCAAAATTGTAGAAGAGACCAAGAAAGAGCTAGAGGAGAACAAGCGGTCCCTTGCCGCCCTGGATGCACTCAATACAGATGATGAAAATGAGGAGGAGGAGTTCGAGGCGTGAAAAGTCCGAGAGCTCAAAAGAATCAAGTGCAACAGAGAAGACCAAGAAGCGCTTGAAAAGGAGAAAGCGGACATTGAACGCTTGAGAAACCTGACTGAGGAGGAAAGGCAGGCTGAACTTCGGACAAAGGGCAAAGTCATTACCAACAAAGCTGTAGTATCACCGAGGTGCCTTCCCCATGGATGAGGATGAAGATGTCTACAAGAGAGATTTTAGTGCCCCTACTCTTGAGGACCATTTCGACAAAACCATTCGTCCAAAAGTCATGCAGGTCAAGAATTTTGGAAGGTCTGGACGCACCAAGTACACCCACCTTGTAGATTAAGATACCACTTCCTTGGCTCTGCATGGGGCCAAGAGAGTGCCCAGAACACAAAATTCGTTAAACCGAAGGCAACAGGGGTCCCAGATGTAGTTGAATGACCCTCTACCAAGAAGATGAAAACCACCTAGGCTTTGACTACTTGCTCCAACTGTGGGTTACAAGGGGATCTGGTCCTCAATTGTCTTTAACCATCATTAACATAGTTCTTGTATAGAACTTTCCAGACTCGAGGCCGATGACTTGTGTTTGAAGGTGTTTTGTAAGAGTTTTGGGCTCATTCGGAGAAACTCGCAGAAAAGCACTAACCAGGTAGGATTAAAGGCTTCCCCGCTCAAAACTATTTCTGAGAATTCTTAGGTTTCTCTACCATAGCTTCCCATATGGACTTGGGACTATTCTGAGTTTGTTTGTCCAGCCTGGATCAGAAACCTGGGCATGCGAATGGATGGTGCATTACTTCTTCCTTAGGGTTAGGAGGAGGCTATGAGGAAATCCAAGCTCAGTCTGACCTGTTTTTGCATTTGGGGTGTTGCATCTACTTTTCTAAGTAAATATACTTTTTGATCTGTTAAAAAACAAAAAAAAAAGGTCACGGTCTCTTTTTTCCCCCATTCTCACTTCTTCCTTCTCTCTCCCAGAGGCTACCTCTGTCCCCATTAAACCACATGAGACCTGTCACATGGTGTGGTTTTTTTTTTAATTGGGACCCACCACTGCCTAGTCCTATCATTAATATTAAAACCATGAAAAATTAAAAACGGATGAAAAACAAAAGCAAGAAAGCAGAAAAGGCAGACTCGTGGAGTTATGCTTTTTCAAAGGGCGTGTGTGCAACACAAGAGGAAATAAGAGCAAACCCAGTAACTGCAGAGTCCAAAGCCAGCACCAGTGTCATCGGGGACAGTGACATCCCTCATGTCACCTTATCTCCTAGCATGAAAAGAAACAGAAGCAAAGGCCAGGGCCTCTCCTCAATAAGCAGCCAGAAAACCAGCTCTGAAAGAAACAAAGATGCACTGCTTGTAGGGACTTGCTTAAAATGACAGGAATTTAGATAGAAAAGTCACTGGTAAGTGAACTTCTAATAGATATTTTTAAAATAGAGGCTGGAGGGAAAATGGGAAATGGAAGAGCGATGTAATCGTATTTCACTTAAAATGTGTAAAAACATAATAAAAATCAGTAGAGAAAATTTAAAATAATTACATTTTAATCTCCATAATACTGAATAGAGAAAACAGGTCCAGAAACCAAAGCAACAGCAAACAGCACTATTTAGCCATCAAATGAACAAAGAGTTGACAATATTGATATGAAGTAGTGCTTAACAAGAAGGGAGAGTGGAAATTTAGAAATTCTATCTCTCACTCTAAAGTGATATAAACTGTCAAGAGGAAACCTGTGTCCCCAGACAATGAGACATAACGCATCTTAACCTAGAATGTCAGCCTACGCCCACAGGAACAAAGAGGCAGCTTCCTGAGGAGCTCCTCTTGTGCCTTAGAGTTACTCTTGTGATGAAAGAGTGAGCAAAAGCCTCTTGGGGAGGAAAGGCCTCATTTCACTCACAGTTCCATGAAAAGTCACCAAAAGCAGGGAGGGCAGGAACAGGGCAGAATCCTGGAGGCAGGAGCTGAAGCATGGAGGCTGCTTCTTACTGGATTGCTCCCCCTGTGTCTGACTCAGCCTGCTTTCTTATAGAACCCAGGACCACCAGCCCCAGGACAGCACCGCCCACAATAAGCTGGGCCCTCCCTCCCATATCAATCTCCAATTTTTAAAATGTCCTACAAGCTTGTCTACAGTCTAATTTAATGAAAGCATTTTCTCAAGTGAGGGTCCCTCATTTCCAATAGCCCTAGCTTGTGTCAATTTGACAAAATAATAATAATAATAATAATAATAATAATAATAATAATAGCACAGATACCTCCCTCCACAGGAAGCCTGTCATTGTTCCAGCTCACAGTACCTTAAAGAGTTACAGACTCTTGACAGCTCCCCTCCTCAATCAAGATAATCAAGGTGACACAGCTTCCGAGTCTCTCTCAAAAGAATGAGCTGGGAGTAGCACTCATTGCAACCGTCTAATTCAGGAAGTATCAGCTAAGGTGCTTGCTGGGTGGTCTGATTTCAGGATCCCTCATAAGGAGGGCCATTTAAGAAAAGGCTAAATGAAGTATGGCTTTGATTATAGAACAATCAGCTTCCGTGACACCTCCTGAGACACTTCACTTGAAGCTGCTCTTGCCACTGTAGGCAGGAGCTATGCCACCTTAAGCAGGAGCAGTTCCACCTAAAGTGGGAGCTATTCCACCTTAAGCAGAAGCAGATCCACCTTGGGCAGGGGTTATTTCCCCAATTAGACAGGTACTATTCAGATTGATCATAGCAAACACCACACATTTTCCTCTGTTCCCTATCGATCACAGTGAGTACAAGCCGATCTCCTTCTGCATTTCAGTAAAAGAGACTGTTTAAAGGATTTTCAACTGTGCTAAACCCAGACATGTTCATCCGTTCACCAGACGGCTGACCACCTAGGTTCAAAGGAACACTGCTTTTGAAAGCCGTTTTCTTTTATTCTCAGTCTATGAACACAGTCCAGGCAAGTCTGTATTTACACATGATGTTTTTACGGAAGAAGACATGCTCCTTGTCTCCATCACTAGACAGGTTGGAGGCGCGTTGACTGGCTTGTTTGACATTTTTTTCAGAAATAGTGTTTGAAAATTATCTCTAAATAACTGACCACAAATGTAGAACTAGGCAATCCTGATTGCATTCCCCTTCCTACACTGCCTCACTGTTCTGCACACCAGACTTTACTAGTTAAACCCTCTTAGAACACAGTGGGGTTTTCACAAGGGTTACCCTTTGTAGACACTGTTCCACTCTTGGCAGCTGATCATACTGCACCCGACAGAAGTCTTGCCCTGTTAGCTCAATGAAACTTGAAACTGAAAGGTCTTTTTCAAAAATACAACACTGGAGGTTGCTTGGCACGATCCAACACTGCTAAGCCATATTATTTGGCCTCAGATTAATTTATCATTTTAAGGATCAAAAATCAATCTATGGGGTTGGTGAGATGGTTCAATGGGTATGATGCTTTTCTACGGTTAAAAAACAAAAGCTACATGTTGTTGAAAGGAACAGTACAAAGTTACTTCTTTCGCTAGTCTAATCTTCAAACCCTTCAGAGACTTAAGAAGGATATATTATAATCTAAATGGACTAGTTATCAAGCAAAATGACAGACTTATACATTCCCTAGAAGGATACCCTACTAGGTTCCTAAATATGCACCTCAGGTGTTTGTTCTTGGGTCTGAAACCCAACGTTTGTACCATGCACTGCAATCCCAGCAATGGAGAGGCAGAGATGGGTGGATTCCTAGGGATCCCTGGCCAGGGAATCAAACTCACTTACCAAGATCCCTGCCAATGAAGGACCCTGTCTCAAAAAAATGGAAGACAGCACCTGAAGTTTTCCTATGGCGTCTGCTCATACCTGCATGCACATGTGCCAGCGAGCACTCGCACGCGGACTTTATTTTCACTCTTCTATATGTTTTCAATAGTAGAATCTTAACACTATTTTAATACTCATATTCCAACCTCAGATATGTTCTGTAAAGATGAGACAAACTTTTCCTACTTTAATGAGTTTTTTTGTTTTTATGGCTATGATCACTCACCCAAGCAACTCTGTCCTAATTTAAGATGTGTTTGATTTACTATAATGTTGTTGGAGCCTTAATCACTTCTGGGGGAGTCTGGAGTTAATATTTGTAAGATAGTTATTCATGTTTTGTGAAAAAGAATCATTCTTCACATTTGTCCAGTTCATAACTGTAGCAGTTGTTCAGCTTGGAATCTTTGAGATGAAATTAAGACAACATTTCTCTTATAGCTCAGACCCCATACCATAATATAAGCTAAGCCCTAACTCCTCCTCCTTGGGAACATAATATTTTGCCTTGAAGATGGCTGACTAGATTGGAGAGTCAAAGACAATCCTCCGCCCACTCCTCTCCTCTAAAGGGACCGGTTAAGATGGTGACATCGATATTAACTCTCCAGGCCTTGGGAAGCTATTCCACAAAAAAACATCATCTGTTTCCTGCTTCAGCCTGAAATCTCATTTGCAGTTGAGTGGCCTGCTCCTGGGTTCATGGCTTTCTTATCTCTTCAGCTCCCATCTGCAGCTGCACGCCTGGTAATTCTGTAAAGGCAACCTGATGTCCGCCCGCCTCTGGGTTTCACCTATTTTATTGTTCCTCTGACTCAACTATAATCTCCTGTCTTTTGTCATCTAAATTTTTTGTATGCTTATGGTTCTGTCTCTGCTGGTTTGGGTTTTTAGCCTTAAATAACAGCGGCACCCTCTGTGAGTCAGCCCAACCCCCACCTCTGTTTTCAGATTCTCTCCATATGTCCCCCCTCTACCTCCTTTCTTGCTTTCTTTCCAGGTTAACACCTTCATTCTTTCTACACCCTGACTGGGGATAACTGACTAAACTAGACAAATTGATTAGCTGCAGGTTCAGTGAGAGAGCTTGTCTTAAAAACTAAGACAGAGGAACAATTGAGGAACATACCTAAGGAGGACCTCTGGCTTCCACATGCATACATATATAGACACACATGAACACATGTGCTCAAGTGCACGTGCACGCACACACACACACACACACACACACACACACACAGAAGGAAGTATCAAGCTGACAGTACAGCTCAGTGATAGAGTACTTGCTTAGAACAAAGACCCTGGGTTTGATCTCCAGCACTGAAAAACAATAGTGATAAAAATAAGGGATAAAAATCAAATTAGCAAAAAGACTAGAAAGTTGACTAACATTTTGCAGACAGTTTGATCAGAGTTGTACACTTGTGCTCACATGTTTCCTAGCCTTAGAAATTCATAGGTACTGTGATCAAGCATCTGGTAGGAACTTTTAAATTATTAAACATGACATAAAATTGCTAGCCAGCAGTTATAAGACAGGTACTTTCCAGTTTCTCTAACTATAATACATCCATCCCCCTGCCTGCATGATCCTTCAATTACTGTTTTGCATTCTCCAACAATATCTAGTCAAACCTGTACTTCATTCCCAAAACACTGCTGCCAAACCCCACTCCTTTACCCACTACCATAGTTTTCCATGAGTCATCATCCAAAACGTGAGGTGACTGTAGAAGTGCAGACCCTACTTCCAGTAAGATAAATCACTCATAACAATTAGAAAGCACATTGCACTCAAACCTAATTAAAAAAAAAAAAAAAAAGAAAGAAATCCACCACTTTGCTTTGGTCTGAAGAATGCTTGGGCCGGAGACATGGCTCAGTAGTTAAAAGTACTGGCTGCTCTTCCAGAAGTCCTGAGTTCAGTTCCCAACCACCACATGGTAGTTCACACTCATCTGTAATGGGGTCTGATGCCCTCTTCTGGTGTGTCAGCAACAGCGTTCTCATAAAAATAAATGAACACAATTTTTAAAATATATTTGTTTCATTTGAATATTTTCATTAGAGATATCTCTAAAGGATTGGAAGATATAAAAGTTAGATAATACTAATATATAAGGGGTAGCTAAAACCCTGTGTCACATAGTATTTACAAGAGACACAATACCTCATTAAAGGTAAAGATCATTATTAGAGAGGCAAGAAACATATGGCTTTTCATGGGCTTCTTAAAAATCACTTCTTAAAAATCACATAAAAACAAAATCACTTATGATATATATATATATATATATATATATATATATATATATATATATCATAAATGTGTACAAGGGTATTGAGGAGAGAAAGCAAGCCTCATAAATACGGACTGTATTAAGTAGAAGCTTTTGTTATCCCTCAGGGGATGACAGAATTTCTAAGTGTAAGAATAATTTTAAAAGTTACTCTTAAGTTTTATGCATCTTATCAAGCACTCTGTGCAACACACATGACTATATTAGTCTTCTTAGCCTAACATTGATATTTAATGTCCTCAACTCTTGCTAAAATTGTAATATGGCTAAATAGTTCCCTGGCACTTTAAACATATGGATAGGAAAGGACACAAACACCATACAATCTTAATATTAATTTTACAGATGGAAAAACTGAACCTGAATAAGGTGAATCAACATCTCACGGCTCACAAAGACAATTGCTTCTCAATTCCTTGGGCATTGACTTTTCAATGGGAGGAAGCAGCTATGGTTTTGTGATTTGCTTCCACAGTGTGGAGGCCACGTCTGCACATGATGTCCATGTGTTCCTCTAGCCTGGAGTGGTGGATAAATTTACATTGTTTCCAGAATGGCAAAATGCCAAGACTTTACATTTTCCTTGTGGGTGTCCTAGCATCTGACATATATTTAGTCACTGAATGTGCCAGGCCTTGTGCTCTGCACTTCATTCACACCTTTTCACCTTGTCTTTGCGATGACCTTTTATGGATACTTCTGCCCCCATTCTGCATAGAGGAGGAGGATATTGGTGAAATGCGTGCTCTAGCCTAGCTAATGTAAGAAGGAGGTGATACAATGCAACATTTAAACACAGGCAGTCTAATGACTAAGGTTTTCTGTGCTTTCTTCCATCACCAAATGTCTGTGTCATAGTCCAGGGATAAAAGATGGAAACAAGTCAAAGACAAGCCAAATTGTGGGAATAATCATGCAACAGTCAACATGGTACCTAAGCATTTGCTTCGAAAAACCAATGTAGACTCAACCTGAAGTCCTTCCAGGATATGCTCAGTATTGTTTCCATTTGGGGTAGGGGGAGAATATAGAAATATACTAACACAGGCTTTCCTTATATAATCTCCAGGATCAATTGTAGAAAGCCTGATGATCTTGGGAAAGCCTGGATATCAATTTGGGGTATTACCTCATTGAAATAACATACCCTAGTTTGTATATTAAATCTAGTCTGCTAGCATAAACTGTTTTAACTTTAATACTATATATGTATTATTTAATACTATATATGTATTTGCTTCCATGTATGTCTGTGTACCATATACATGCAGTACCCAAGGTGGCCAGAAAAAGGGAATCCGATTCTATGGGGCTAGAGTTACAGAATGTGTAAGCTGCCATGTGGATACTGGGAATCGCAGGGGTCTTGCAGAAGAGATGCCAGTGCTGTTCTCCTTCACCACTTTCCAGTCCCATAACAAGTGTGTGTGTGTGTGTGCGCGTGTGTGTGTGTGTTCTGCTTGTTTGTTTTGCTACTTTTTTATATTAAGTTCTGAACCCCCCCAAAAGGTTGGAGAATTGTACCTGCAAATTGTTGGAAACCCTGAAATGCAATACTGCTTTGAGCTTGAAAAATCCCTTTGATGTGGCCTAATTTCCTAAAGTTCCCAAGAATGGATTTCACCTTAATAAACACCACGTCTCTACTTTTCACACAGTCTGGGATGGAGCAGAGAAGAGGCAGGATCATGTCCAAGCAGTCACTTTGAGGTGGGTAGTAATAACCAATTTCAGTTTACTAGGACTCAAGCTGAACTTAATGATAGACCCAAGAAAGAGGATGGTATCTGCCCATCGGCTTTCAAACTGCTCTTCAAGATCCAGGTCTCCACGAGAAATAATACCATCGGACAGGCTGGTTCCATCATTCCTGGCCCTGGGACTCTTCAGAAGTTCCCCATTAATCTCCACATTTTACAGTTTGTTTGTTTTTCTTTTGTTTCTAAAATTCATGGGCAACTACTGGCATCAGACTATTATGGGAATCTCACTACCTTTTCTCTCCACGAATAAATGAGGGGAGGTAGGGAAATGCATTAATAATGCGATTATGTTGCCATGGGAGGGGAACTCAAACTGTTCATAGGCCTTCAATTAGAAAAACACCTTGTTAACCCAATCACAAAAGAAGTCACTAGATATGTACT
>NC_034600.1:45311667-45330365 GCF_900095145.1 Mus pahari | reverse complement strand
GGAGCAGGGGCGGGGGGGGGGTTATAGGGAACTTTTGGGATAGCATTTGAAATGTAAATAAAGAAAATAATAATAATTAAAAAAAGAAGAAAGAAAGAAAAAAAAAGAAAGAAAAAAGAAAAACACCTTGTGCCTAGGTTAGATTAAGTCATACCTATTGTCCAATTTTAGTGAATCTTTCAATTCCAGATGTCAATCCCTATGCTAGAGAGAGAGAGAAATAGAAAGAGATTCTTCAAGATATTTAAACATGAACACTGATAGTCTCATTTTGTTTTTTGTTCCATTGGTTTCTTTGAGATGAAGTCTCACAATATAACCCAATCTAGCCTAGAACTTGATATGTAAACCAGACTGGACTAGAACTCACAGAGATCCACCTGCTTCTGCTTCTGAGATTAATAGTGGGTATCAGCTCACACTGGTGATCTTAATGGTACTTCTTTTGGTTTTTATCAAGACAGGGCTTCTCTGTGTAGCCCTGACTCTCTGTAGACCAGGCTGACCTCAACTTCAGAGATCTGTCTGCCTCTGCCTCCCAAGTACTGGGATTAAGGAAGTGTGTTACCACCACCTGGCCCTTAGTGCTACACTTATTCAATAAATAGTAACATCTTTTGTCAGCTGTAATTTATAACTAGAGCCCTTTCCAGTATGCTAGCAGCACTCCTGATACAGCACATATGTCAAGCAAGAAATTAGAAACATGGTAGTCTAGAGATGTCAACCTTGAGGTGCTGACATGTCTTCCCAACAGTTTAAATTGTGCTGAGTAGTCGTTCTGAGTAGCCACCTCTCTGACATAACAGTATCTTTCTAAAGTAGGCACTTCATTTAATTAACCAGATATATTAACGTGCAAATCCAGGTCATCAGTGACTATGACGTGAGGACAGATGAATCCCTCGGAATCTGCAATGTGAATGCTTCATCTCTTTCTGGCATACTGTGTGCTATTTGTCAGTTCAGAAATCTTCATTCTTGTGAATGAACTGTGATTAAAGGAAGTTGCTGGCATGTGGGTGATTTCTTCTCATGAAAAGTAAGTACATATGTGGATATATGTAACACATGTACATGTACATAATAGATATGCATGTGTATATGATATATGTGCATATATGTAATGTATGTAAGAATTTAAAGATGTAAGAGCTTTTACTCTGTGAACATATCATATCATTTCATATCTTTCACTCAACTTTAGAACCACGAAGAAAATACTTAGAAGAAAGAGAGATACAGACAGATAGAACATGAGGAGAGAAAATAATAGCATATTGTACTCTAAGCTTGAGATAAAATATGAAGGAGCCTGCCTCAGGGATAAGTTGGTAAGATCTATCAATCTTGAATCAACAAAATTGAACTGTATCATTTCTTAACAGAAATTTCATGTGGAAGGAGAGATAGGTCCGTGGTTAAAAACCCTTGCTGCTCTTTCAGAGGACCTAGGTTCAGTCCCAGGCACCCACAAGGTGGCTCTCCCTGTCTTTATCTACAGGTCCATGGGATCCAATGCCCTATTCTGGTCTCTATGGGCACCAGATACACAAGTCCACAGACATACATGTAGACACACATTTATAACATATAACTCAAAATATATTTGTGAGGTGCCATGTATGTGCTAGACACCAAACTCAGGCCCTCCAGAAGAGCATCATGTATTTATTTCTTTTTTTTATTAGACATTTTCTTTATTTATATTTCAAATGTCCCCTTTTCTAGATTTCCCCACCGAAAACCCCCATCCCCTCCTTCTGCTCACCAACCCACCCCTCCTGCCTCCTAACCCTGGCATTCCCCTACACTGGGACATAGAGCCTTCACAGGACCAAGAGCCTCTCCCCACAGTGATGACCAACTAGGCCAGCCTCTGCTACATATGCAGCTGGAGCCATGAGTCCTACCATGTGTGTTCTTTGGTTGGTGGTTTAGTCCCTGGAAGATCTGGGGGTACTGGTCAATTCATATTGTTGTTCCTCCTATGGGGCTGCAAATCCCTTCAGCTCCTTGGGTCCTTCCTCTAGCTCCTTCAAAGAATAATAAATGGAAAACTCCAACCACAAAAAACACATGATTCCACCTCTAACAACAAAAATAACAGGAAACGACAATCTTTTTTCCTTAATATTTCTTAATATCAATGGACTCTAATCCCCCAATAAAAAAACATCATGTATTCTTAACCACTGAGCCATCTCTCCAACCCAATAATAATGCCTTTTTATATAGAAAATATTTGGACTGCTGAGCCTACCTGTTACCTTTCTTATTCCCAAGTGTCTTTAAAACTACAGTACAGAAAGTAGGTGTAGAAGTATTCACTGACTGCATAGAGCGAAGAAAGCAAGAGCCTACCGCCCAGCAAAGGGAAAGCACCAGAGATGAACTAAAGGGTTCATCAACCCTTGAGGAGTGTGGGTATGCATCAAGATAGTCAGGAGTATATAAAGGCACACAGATAAAAACCCAAAGTCTACACACTTAATGGGGTTTAAGAGGATAGTTATCCATTATACAAAAACTAAATGTTATCTATCAATTTACGACATAAATGGTCATTATTTGCAAAAGCATAGTCATGACAGCATGCCTATGAGACAGAAATACACAGGGAGGAAGGAGAGAAGGTATGTGGGCAGAGGAAACCAGAGAGCATAAAATTTTAGTTACCACAAAAAGATGCTACAACTTCATAGTGTTGGCCAACTAGAACTATGAAAATGAATCAAATGCATTAATGCAATGCAAGAAACTATGACCCTGAAAGACGAACCTATAGGAAAAACACTTCAGTATGATGGGAGCCAATAAATAAAAGCAAAAAAAAAAGTTACATTAACAAAAACCTGTGCTGATTGATCTAGTAAAGATGGTTGGATTAGTGTACTGGTGAAGCACAAGTTTACAGATGTCTGTGAGTGTGTTTCAGGAGAAAATGTAATCATAAGGGTTCTGCTCTAGTCAATGGTTCAACCCAATGATTGATTCAAACTTTGAGTAGGAGGTGGTAGAGTGGCAAACATTGAACCTTCTTGGAAGAAGCTGATATCTGGCCTGTGTCCTTGGTGGGGATTCCTTGTCATAGCCACTTTTCTCTTTGCTTCCTGGCTACCATGAAGAAAACAGATTTTTTTCTTCCATATCCTTCTTGTATGATTTTTGTTGTTGTTCTGACACAAGCATAAATACAGTAGCATCAATTGACCATGGAGTAAAACAATGAACCAAAGTAACTCCTATTTGAAATGGTTTTCTCTAATACTGGTTATAGCGACAAAAATGCCAACCTGCAGAATATGGGGAATACATTTGCCAAAATTCATCTGACAAAGGGCTATTACCAAGAATATATATGGAACTAAATACACTTAGCAAGAAAACAATGGGAATGATATCAGTAGATAGTTCTCAAAAGAAGAAATACAAGTTTCCAGCTATATGGCAAAAGAG
The DNA here is from genome assembly GCF_900095145.1 of Mus pahari. Classification (NCBI taxonomy): domain Eukaryota; kingdom Metazoa; phylum Chordata; class Mammalia; order Rodentia; family Muridae; genus Mus; species Mus pahari. The sequence goes on along the minus strand of NC_034600.1, from coordinate 45,326,906 downwards.
TTAAATATTATTAGCAGTACAGAAAATGCAAAGCAGAACTTTAGAGAGATGCTGTGCTGTGGTATTAGAGAATGACAATTGTAGAAAATAGTCGTCAAAGAGCTGGAGAAAGGGGAACTGTTGGCAGTGATGTGAATTAGTATAATCATTATGAAGAACGTAGTGGAGGGTCCTCAACATAATAAATGTGAACATACATAATAAATGTATGGTCCAGAGAATCTATTTCTGGGCGTATCTCCAGAAGAGATGAGAAGAATACCAATAAGCTATCTATTTTTGTGTTACTCAAATAGCTGATCAAGATCCATACAAGATATATACAAGATACATATGAGAAATTCTGCAATGTGGCAAAACAGGTGGGACTATAAAATATGACATTAAATAAAGCAAGCTAGATATGCAAGGGCAAGCACCACTTGTTGGCTCTCATATGCAGAAGCTTAAAAAAAAAATGTTGAACTGAAAGTAGGCTAATGATGTCTGGTGGATGGGAACCAAACGAGAGTTGACAGTAAGGATTTGGCTGGCTTCCATCCACGTGCATTATATGTCTGTATGATAATATCACACTGAATTCCATAAGCGTGTACAATTTAAATGTTAATAATAAACAGTAATGCAAACAAAATACTACTTTAAAATGTTATTTATAAATATTACAGAGATAATGGGAAAAACTGCAAAGGTTGAACACCACACCCTTGGACATGAAACTGGAACTGAGCTAGATAGGGAAGAAGAACCTGCGGGTGTTTAACAGGAAACTTCTAGGCTTTCTAACTTTTAAATGATGTCTCACTTGATTAAAAACAAGAGAATTTCTGGGAAGGCTTAACTTAATAACTAAAAAGCACTTGTCACAGAAGCCTGACATCCTGGGTTCAGATCCTCAGAACCTATAAACCAGCCCAACATCTAAAATCCCAGTGCCACCCATCAAGATGTGGTAGGCTACTTCAGACAACTAGATGGAAATTCTTAGTCCAGAATACTTGATCTATGCAGTTTCAGAGAGACCTGGTCTCAAGTGGAGAGTTGAAGACCAACACTGGAAGTTTTTCCTCTGACCCTCACAAGAATTCCTACAAGCACACATAGAACTTGCATGCATGCTCTAACACTCATACATCACAGGTCTCACATACATACACACATGTCAACAATAACATCAACAAAAATTAAATATAAAAAGGGAACTACATAGTTTAGGTTACTGAAATAGTTGAAATATTATTCTAGAAGCAAGTGATATATAAGTAGGTCAACAAAGTTTTACTTTTTATAGACCTCAACACCAGAAGGTTCTTTAAAGGTTTATTTACTTTTATGAGTATACAATAGTAACTGTCTCAGACACACCATAAGAGGGCATCAGATCCCATTATAGATGGTTGTAAGCCACCATGTGGTTTCTGGAAATTGAACTCAAGAACTCTGGAAGAGTGGTCAGTACTCTGAACCACTGAGCCATCCTCTCCAGCCCCAGAAGGTTCATTACAGGAAATACTGTCTTGTTCACTTCTGTAATTTCTAGGGAATAGAATGGGGTCTGGCTATCATAGATGCCCTAAAAGTAGCTGTTGGACATAGCATAGGAGACTACAGAAATATTACTTAGTAAACTACTGCTGAATTAATTGGCATGGGTGGAGAGGAAGGAAGTTCTAAGGGACACTCAACTTGCAAGAGGCCAAATGTAACTGGAAGCTGTGCCAAATATTCACATTCCAAGGAAGCCAAATCCAAAGCAAAGCCATGTCAAACCAGTAAGAAAGGGAAATAGAGTAAAATATATTCAAGGTGATATATTTTTTTCATTCAGTTAGAGTGCCTGGAGTAGAGCTTGTGAATTCAGAATACTGGTTGCTAATTTGATATCCTAACATAGATAAAGGCCAGTGGTTGACATCCAGATAGGTCTGATTCTCATTATTAGGCTTATTATCAGAAAATAATATGAGTCCTTGAGTGTGCGTGTGTATGAGTGAGTATAACATATATGTGTGTGCATATATCCATGTGTGTGAGCATGTGTGTATGTAGGTGCATGTGATTATGTGATTATGTGTCTGCGACCATCTGGTGTTGATGCTTGGTGACTTTTCAATCACTCTGTGCCTTTGGTTTTGTTTTGCTTTTTAGATAGAGCATCTCATAGGACATGGAACTCACAGATCCAGCTGAACTGGCTTGCCAGTGACGTCTAAGGTTCTCCCTGCTTCTGCCTTCCTGGTGCTGGTTTACAGCTGTACCCTTGCTGTGTTTGGCATTTATGTGGATGCCAGTGATCTAAATATTATTAAAATGTCATAATGAGAGCAGTTATTGAAAATACTAAATAAGCAATAAATTTAAAAAGTCAAAAGAGGAAATAGTCTATTTAGTGATTGTGGTTTTAATGTTGAAATATCTATCCCCCATAAACTAGTGTTTTGGTCACACGTTCCCAATCTGGAAATGGGCCTTTAATTGAAGCTTGATAGAGGAAGGGGTCATTGGGTTGGGACATTTCTTAGTGTAGCACCACTTTCCTGTTCTCGCTCTGATTCCTAACTGAGTGCAATGTTACCAGACACCTCATATTCTGACTGCCATGCCTGTCCCACAATGACAGATTCTATCCTTGCTTAGATTGTAGGATAGAACAAGCCCTTCCCCACTTAAGTTGCTTCTTGTCAAGTATTTGATCACAGTTATCAAAAATGGTAGTTAATGTAGAAAACCAGTGTGAAGGAGTGGAGCTGTTGCTGTGATAAATCGGATGAAAGGTTCATAAACCTTTGATACCAGATCATAAAAGGAATCTGAAGTAGTTGGGAATCACAGACTAGAAAAGCCCCCAATGGCATAGCAAAGGTTTTACGGCATCCTGGAAAATCAGCAAGTCAAGAAACTTATGGACAACAGAGACACTGCTTATGGGGTTTCAGAGAAACAAGAATTCAAATGGGATATAGTCTAGAGGTGACTTGTATTATATTCTGGCAAGGAATCTAGGTATATTCTTCCCAGGACCGGAGAGCTTGAGTGAAGATGAATTCAAATCAATGGACTAACTTCTTTGGTGAAGAAAATGTAAGACATTCAAGCTGTGTTGCGGTTTCTGTAACACTGTTGTTATCTGAGCCTGCAGTGAGAAACAAAAACAAGACAAGCAGGAAAACAAAAAATAGTTCAAGATACAGACGACTTTTGCTGCCAAAACATCTGCAATAGTTACAGAGTGGCCCTGTTAACAAACCTGGGTTCTTCCCTGGAATCACAGGGAAGGTGCATGGAGGGCAAGACCTATCAAACGCTTCTTCAAATGTGGTTGAAAAGGATGGAACCTTTCTTTTTTTTTTTTTATTAGATATTTTCTTCATTTACATTTCAAATGCTATCCTGAAAGCCCCCTATACCTTCCTCCCGCCCCTGCTTTCCTACCCACCCATTCTGGCTTCCTGGCCCCGGCATTCCCCTGTACTGGGGCATATGATCTTCGCAAGACCAAGAGCCTCTCCTCCCTTTAGGAAGGGTGGACTTACTGGTGGATGTGTCACTAGGGTAGGTTTTTAAGCTTTCAAAAATTCAAGCCAGGCCCATTCTTTCTCATTCTACCTAAGGATCAAGAGGTACAACTCTAAGATACTTCTCTAACATTATTTCTACCTACATATTGCCATGTTTTTCTCAGCATGACAATAATGGACTAACTAAGCTCTGAAACTGTAAGCAAATTCTTAATTAAATGATTTCTTTTATACAAAAAAAGGGGAATTTAAAAAAAGAAAAGAAAAGAAAAGGATGGAACCAAATAACTTAGAATAGTGCCCCAGGAATTCTCTGCTAAAAAAAAAAAAAAAAAAAAANCAACAACAACAACAAAAAAAAAACCAGGAACTTGCACAGAGTGGATGCAAGTATTATCCAAGACACTAGATTCTACCTCCAGATAAGAGAATTTGGTAGCACCAAACACATGTATGGGTTTTAGAAGCACAAATGTCTGGGAGAAAATGGACCATCAAGAACATCAAGTCTTGCACAAAGATTACAGAGAGCCTTGAAGCCCAATAAGACAAGATAAAGATATCATATATCTTACCAGGAAATCTTGAGATTCTACTGTGCAAAACTGTCAGGGTGAAGCCTAAATTATGAAGGAGACCCCCATACTGTGCAGCTATTTTAACTGGATTGAGAAAATCCATTCTAGTGAGAGAAGTTTTACTCTTTAAGACTCAGGAACTAAGCAAGATTTATAAGGTTAGGGAAGTAAACAAACTTCACAATTTTCAGAAAACCCCTGAAAACTTCCCACCCACATTTTCTGGAGAGTGGACTCTCAAGCCAGTCATTTTGCCGCCTGTGCCTTGTACAGGGAGTTCCAAGGATAAACTTTCCCAAGTCATCATCCATACTGAAGTGGGACTATAAGTTATATAACTGACTTGGAGCCACCTGCAGTGTTGTATAGCGATTTCCTCTGAATTGAACCATTCCCTCTTTGAGGATACTTATTAAGACTCGTGACATAATGAAACTTAGAGGATTCAGGAAGTAAACAAAACTGAGAAGTCATAGGGAGCTCCTGAAGTTTACAAGACCTAAACAGCCCATCCCTAAGTTACATAGAGAGTAACAAGTGCAGAGATGAGAAAACTTTCTGATTGGATAAGCTTAAAGTAAGACACTCCAGGGATGTAGCTTGTGTAATGAACTCCCATTAAGAGTAGGATTTTGGTGATGCAGATGTAATGACTATTTGCAGGTCATGTATTGATAAGTAGTCCCATAACACAATTGATATCTGAACAATGAGCAATTGGACCAAGGATGAGTTAGAGAGGAGTGGTTGCATGGTTCCTCAAAGGGTGTTTAGACACACAACCCAGGCCAATCTATGTGAAGGTATCCATGGGTACAAACTCCATATGGCTACCTTTCCACGTGAACTGGTTCCTACTGAATCACCTATTTCTTAACTCTCATGTGAGTAAAATTCTCTTTGGCCTGTTGGACTGAGCATCAGTCATCTACTTGCTCATACCCAATGACCTCAGCAGTGCCTGTCCTTCCTCCATTGCCCTCCAGACACTGATATTCATGGTATCTCCTCTGGTAATAACCATGTGCACCTAATGACTTATGTGAACAAGCCCATCAGAGGCTGATTTCCATTTTAGTTGTCTTCTCTTCATCCAAGGATTTTGTGTAGATGGCATGTATTAAAGGAAGCCAACTCAACTCAAGCAAAAAAAAAAAAAAAAAATTTCATCTGTTAGGGTAAGAACAATAGTGGGATTCTGCCTTTCTACCAATTATCAAAAACATACAAAATAGAGCTGGCTTGTTGGTCAAGAAGTTATGGATAAATTTGGGTGGTGTTATTAAGATTTTTAAAAACAAAAGCTATTGTGTCCTGGTTTGCAAAGTGCTGACTTTCTCCATTTCTCACTGTTATCTCTTCCTTTCCTGTTTGTTCATAAAATGTGAGTAAAGTTTAAGGTCATCTTTGGCATGGTTCTCAGACACCCTGTGAGATGAATGTTCGCAGGAAGTGTATTGATATATGTCCCTGTACTGACCTCTCTGGAGGAGGAGGGAGAGACCTGGAGATCAGTTAAGATGCTGTTTAACCTATATCTCAAGAAACCCCATATCTGGATTACCTAGAGGCAAGAGTGTCTAGACTAGCCTGTAATTATTCATAAGTTGGGGACTAGGGGTTAGAGGACAACTTGGCTAAATATTGCCATTAAAATATTAGCATCAGGATAATGGGCTCTGCCATCCTGCACAATGATGCAAAGCATCTCTTACAAAGGTGCCTATCTACTGGGAAGATTCTCTCACTACCAGGTTGAGTTCAAAAATTAATGCTTATAGAACACAGAATATATCTAATGGTGTTTAGTGAAATGTGTGTGTTTGAGTCCTCTCTATGTATTCTTGACTAAATACGGACATTATGGGAAGACCTAGGTTCCCCAAGAATTGGTGGGGTCATCTTAGTAGGAGGTCAAGAGATTAGTATGTGTCCTTTTTCTTTATAACCCTCAGGGATGGGATGCTAAAGTGATGGCTAGCTGAATGTCCAAAACCCCTCAAAGAAGCCATGTTGGGGAAAGAGAAAGAGAGAGAGACCAGTACATATCTGTAGAGAGTGAGGACAGCAGAGGCAGAGTACAATGAAAGATGCCTACCCAGCCCCACATTTTCATCCATCTACCCCTGAATCCCTCAGAACCACATCATTCTCTCTTCTCGGTATCCTCACCAGCAGAAGCCTGTGGTTCTTTAAGTCAGAAGAAAAAAATGGGAAGAAGATAGAGAAATGATTGATATGAACAATAAAACTATAATGGAATGTTACTGAATATTTACCCATGAGCAGCAGCTAGTTTCAAGCATAGTTAGTGAAAAGCTACTGGATCAGGCTGTTTTGACCCTAGCATAAATTTAGCTTTCCCACTGGCAAGTAAGAATGAGGAATTTTCTCAGTAAGAACACAACTGTATGTATATGTCCCTGTGTCCTATTTTGCATATATCTATATATGCAATATATATATATATATATATATTGCATATGCATTATGTCTGAGTTAAGTATATGATGTCCAATACTGCCCTTATACATTCTTTTTAATTTTTTTCTAGAAACAGGCATGAAGACTTTACAAAGTTTGCCATATGCCAAAATTGCAAGTGAGTGACAATGCTGTGGTTCAAACCTAACCTGAGTTCAGTTTACTTCAACTATTCAATATGCTCTTTGGTAATGTGCTGGGATCACATGCTGATCAGGTGTCTTATCCTTGCTATGAAAACTTAGAAATTGTGGAATTTATTCCCTACAACCCAGAGAATTGAAAAGTCCAAAGCAAAAGTGCCAACAGGTCTAATATCTGATGAAGACTTCTCTTTCTACTGGGTTGCTGGGTTCTCATGTAAAGCAAGGCAGAAAGGCAAATAGAGAGAATTACTCCCATCAAACAAATATATAAAAACACCTAATACAATTTACGACTGCAAAGTGCTTGACACTTGGTGACCTCCTCAAGCTACACCCATCCATGATGTTTTGTTGAAGTTGAGCTTTCATGTGAATTCGGAAAGACAAACCATTATTCAAGTCATAGTACTAAGTAAGAATGTGTTCGAGGATCCCTGATCTATTTTTAGCTTATGGAGACTGTTATGTATAGCCCCAAATCAGAAGTCTGTGTCCAGACATAAAATATAAGTCATACATTGTTAGTTCTCCATAGCTGCTGCAGATCCTAGCTCTGAGTTATGCAGGGTGTGAAGCTGCTGCCTGGAGAGTCACGCCACAGATCTCAAAGAAGGGAGCCTGAATCCAAACCCAGAGTGCTATTTCTATCTCTGACCTAGTTAGTGAAGGAAGAGGGTGGGGTGGAAATGAATGGAAATAATTTTGGTTCTGCATGAGCTGTGATTAATTTACCTAGATTTATGTAAAGTTGTGACTAGCATCTAGCTGGGGCTCCCTCTCTAACTGACCAACTTTTAAAAGATTACAATATTTAAAAGGTATTATCTGAAATCACTCACTTATTAAACATGGCCTAACTATTCTTGTGCTTATTTTAGAAATGTTTACTATAGTTGTTTGGCTATTTTTGCTTCCCTCATTGCAATATTGTTTTCATCAAATAGACGTTCACTGCTTTCCATTCTCTGAAAGTCCTTTGTCCAGTGTGAGCTCTTGGGCACTGACCTTTGAAGTGATTCATAATTAAACTGCTGAGTGCTGTTCCCTTATTTTCCAACCTCAGAGTTAACCAGTAACAGCTAGAATAGTCTGTGACCTATAAGAATGCTAAAAAACTTTATAATCATTAGAGAACAGTGTTCTTTTCTGCAAACACGCCAAACATTAAATGCCCAATTCTATGAGAAAGCAAGTAACAAGGATAATTTTTCCTGCATATGACTGTATAATCTGAGTCTTAAATCATGTGTTAAATCAGATGGCTTATTGATCATATTTCCCTGTGTCCACCAAGCACAGATATTCTTCTTGGGACAGAGATTCAGAATGGACAAGAATCTCACAGTCTTGCAACAGAATTAAATGTAGAAATAAATGAATTTAAATTGAATCTGGGAGGTGTAACAACAGAACTATGTACACAATTCTGGGAAAGGGGGTGTTTATTTCTGTGAGAACGTCAAAGAAATATCCATATAACTGAATTTCCTAAATACAGGTTGAAATGAGACCATGTTGGTCTCATACACAACTCTTTATTATCTGCTATTCACTTAATTAATGTCTTCTTCAAAAGCACCATTCACATGAAGGCCTTATTTTGACTCAGAGCATTCCCATCCATAATTAGGTTCTCCATACACAGCATACTATTAAAAAAAGGCTTTGAGTAATTTTTATTATTGAATATTCATAGGGAAAGTATTCCTCAAGCGATACATTCAGATAACTGAATTGGCACAGGTGGAAGATTAGAAACGTTCGAGACCAAGGCAACAGGAGGACATTTCAGGATAGGGAGGGGAGTAATATGTGCAAAAAGATGGAAATACCTCTGCTTGGCATTGGGGTCTAAAGCCAGCATACACGCTCTGGGAAGACTATGCTAAAAACAGAAGAGCAAGAGTATACAAACCACATGCCCATGTAGGAAGCCATTTCAATCAAATGTGCCCCAGAGTCATGTGATAGGAAGTCACTAGGATTTTTAGTTTGCAAGGAACAGAAGCTCACTTGAGTTGTGTAAGAGAGTTATATTCCAACAACAAATGAAAAGAAGACAGCAAACCCAATAACCAATGAAATAACATGGAGACCAGTTAGATGTCACCCACGGCTTTGGCAAGAGCAGTTTTATTACCTTGATAACAGAAATCTGATGATCAATAGAAATACAATTATCTGCTGGGGTGGGGACAGAAGCACTGGTAATGATCTGTGGTTTCCAAAAACTAGGAAAGAAAACGAAGCATCCATGACGGTAAGATGCTCAGGCTCTAGGCTTCAGGATATGAACCAAATAAATAACACTCATGGGTACAATATTGCACACACAGGGGCCACATCTGACCTCAAGTATAAAAATGGGTATCTGCTGTCCTTTGGGATGAGAATGAAACAGAAACAGAGGGGTGAATGACAGCTCAGGTTTCACAGGTTTGCAGTTGTGGCAAAGCATTTAGCAATTGTGAAAGAGAAGCCAGTAAAAGCAGTCCTGCCGCAGTGAGGACCTAAGTTCACTTACTGTGTGTAACTATGGCTTTGGTGAGCCTCTTTCACATAGAAGAGGAACATAGAAAGTGGAGTCATTGACTTGTTGCATAGTCCTGCTAAGGAGACATAGCTCTCAAGTTTCAACAAATTACATTCTCCCTTCAACCAGGACTGAACATGTTCGCCAACATTCCATAGGTGTAGTAACTTCAAATTGTGATTACAAAGCCGAGTCACATCTCGGAAGCCAAATTGTGTGCAGAGTCAATACTGAATTTCCTAGACATGGGGAGGTATTTTTGTTGAAAAACAGTGGAAAATGGGTTAAGTAAAAACAAACATGCCAACATAGTGATGATAGGTAGGTAAATGATCTATAGATAGGTAATGATTGGTAGGTAAGTGATAGACAGGTAATGATTGGTAGTTAAATGATCTATATAGAGAGGTAATGATAGGTAAGTAGATGACAAATATCTAGACATATAGGCATAATAAGAATGTGGAAATTTATTTTAAATTTCACAAATTAGAAACACAAAAGATACATTTTTAAAACAATTTTTATTAGATATTTTCTTCATTTACATTTCAAATGCTATCCCGAAAGTCCATATACCCTCCCCCTACCCTGCTCCCCAACCCACCCACTCTCACTTCCTGGCCCTGGCATTCACCTGTACTGGGGCATATAATCTTTGAAAAACACATGAAACTCAAGAAGAAGGAAGAACAAAGTGTGGATACTTCATCCCTCCTTAGAATGGGGAACAAAAGATACAATTTTTATAAACAAAAACATAATGTGAGAACAAAGTAATATCTTGAAGTATAGAGCTGGAGAATTCCAGCATAAGGAGAGTAGCATTTAAATCTTCAAAACTTCATGTGTCATTTTTTTTTTCTATCATTGTCTTCCTGGGATTTTTAATTTGCAAGGATCGGGAGCTCAGTAGAGTTGTTTTAGAGAGATATGTGGGTAAAGATGGGTAGAAAATGAGACAGAGTCTCCAACATTTCAAAGTTCTTGAAGGAAAACAAGATAAAGGCATGGGGATCTAACACTCAGTGTGTTAAATAATGCACTGTTCTCATTCTGCATTACATATGATGCTGGATGTTTCTGTAGGCTTATCCAATAATCTACTGACTACAAAACAGTTACTATCATACCAATGCTCTTACTTAGTTAGTTTGCTTACCAAAAATTTTATAGAAAACACTGACTAAGAAAGCAGGTTTGACAAGGCTGTGCTTTTCTACAAAGCTGTAGCATGCTACAAATGGCATCATAAGTTCAAATGCCAATGGTTTTATCCTCAAATGAACTGCAATAACTTTCCTGAAATCACTCCCTGGAATTTGCAACTGTTTAGAAATGGAATTTTAATTAAAGGAAGCATCTAGCACTCTGTGCTACACTAGAATGAAAATCACCAAATTTCGATTTAGTTTTAGGTTGAAATGAATAACAAAAAGGAAAAAAAGAGAAGTAAAGAGAACTAGCATTTTTGAAAGCTCAGTGTATATTAGGCGAGTTTACTTTTAGCATGGAAGTTAGGAATCAGAATAGCCCAATAAAAAAGAGTTGTTTAACTGACAGATTTCAGACTTCAGGACTTTGAAACAATTTTCCCAGTGAATTAGAGTGTCCTAAAGGGGTTTATAGTGATATATAGCAGCATGCACTTCCCACAGCCTGATAGCCCAACATAGTAAGTAAGTATAGTGTGATTCCACCTACAGATCCAAATGCCCAGTCTAGGATTCACATTTTAAAGTGTTTACATAATAATTGGTGTAAGATGAGTTCATAATGTATACTAACAACTATTTTTATCACAAGTTTTATGTACATTCTGGTTTTGTTTGTTTAGGTGTGCTTGTATGTATATGTGTGTATACGTGTGTGTACACATGCCTGTGGAGGTCATAAGGCTATCTTGGAGTCTTTGCTCCCCCAGTGCTGAAATTGCAAGTGTGAGTCATCACACCTGGCTTTAAAAACAAAAAACAAAAAAACAAAAAAACAAACATCTGGAGATTTAACACAATAAGCTTCACTACCTTCTGCAGTTCTTTATTACAATTTTTTGAACTGATATTCTTGGCCAAATATCCTGGCATATGGGGTGGGTGCTAAGGTTTTGAATGCCACAGATGACTTGACATCTGTGAGCCAACACAGGCCCATGTGAGATTACCAGACTATGCAGGCCATGGGATACACTGTCATGGATATGGCTATCCTTTGTGTTACCTAAGAGTGCTGCATGGTTTTCATTCCTTTTTACTTGTATATGTATTTATTTATGTTATGTGCATGGGTGGGCTTACTGGTTCCCACAGAGACCAAATCAGTGAGATGAGAGTTACAGATGGCTGTAAGCTGCCATCGGGGTGTTGGAAATTGAACCTGGGGCCAGTGCTCTTAACTGCTGAACCTTCTCTCTAGCCCCTTTAGGTATTTTTAGATGTTTCCCCAAAGTTGGTTAGTACTTCCTATTCAACTAAACCACCGGTTCATGGCATCACTGTCAAAGGAACGCATGGTGGTAGATTTGCCAAGCTCTGAGTATACTTTCTGAAACAAACTCCATAGTTAGCATGTAACCTATAGCTTGAAATTTGACATTTTTATAAATGTAATAATTTATAATCAGACATTTAACATTTTATTCCAAATCAGGCAATACTGTCCTTTGTCCATAAAAAATAAAAATAAAAAAAAAAGTTAGTGGGTTGAGACTCATGAATAAAGACTATCTCTTGCCAAACTTGACACCCACTCTAAATAAATCCAAGCTTTGATGGCAAGATAAAAAACATTTGGAGAGTTGTGATCACTTACCCATAAGCAAACTTATCTTCCTCTTCAGGAGGGTAAAACTAATACTAAACCTCATTTGAAACTCCCCAAAGATTTTGTTCAGACACCACCCATCTTCTTCAAATGAAAAGCTGGAAGAATCAGAATAAATATATCAAAACATCTGGTTTTCATTTCCTTGAAAATGTATATCAACCTCTTTTAAGTTCAGGCAAAGGGCTTTTGAAAAAGGCTAAGAGTGATATGAAGCCAAAAAAATGTGTATCTCATGGGATTGTGATATGAGGTTCTCACTTCCCGTGTGCACATATGCACACAATATTGCAAATGTGCCTCATTTCCTACAAGTGACCTACTAAGAAACCAGAGAGTCTGGAAGCCTTGAGAGAGTTAGGGTATTGCGACTAGCAGTTTTAAAATTCTCCAGTATCCATGAGTAACTTAGGTAGGACAACTCCCCTAAGGCGAGAAATCAGTGTGTAACAATTGTGCAGTGACCAGAACCCTTCAGCGGGACCAATGCAGTGACCAAGGTTTTCCCTAATCTGCAGTGTGGAATCCAGTAGACCCTAGTCACGGATAACTTCTAGGGTGACTGTGATGGGTACACACGTGCAAGCAGCATATAGCAAACTATCCTGTGAATCCGATGAGGACAGTGGGATCCCGAGAATCAGAAGGCTTTTGCGCATGACTCGTGAGCTTGGTGAGTCTTCCGAAGTGGAACAAAGAATACAAACTGAGTAAGCTGTTTGCTATGTGAGGAAGTTTTTGACTTTGAATTCACACTTGACTATTCTATTTCTATTCTCTCACCACCAGAAGTGCTCCGCTGTACCCGAAAGAGACAATCAAAACCCATCAACCCTCCCTCGCCTTCACAACGATCCTGCCTACTGTCATGCCACACTGGGAGTCTCGCAATTGTTTTCTCGTTGTCTTGCTTCCGTCCTTGCCCTGCTGTAATCTGCTTTGAAAGACCACAGAATGATTCCTTAATGCTCAGTCAGATGATTCCGTGCCTTTGCTAAAAATCCTCTACTGACTCACATCTCAGAATGAAATACAAGTCCTGTATATGTGAACTACAAACTTCTACAAAATCTGAGCACATCTCCTGCCTGGCTCTGCTACTGTCTCCTCGCTTCACATAGGACAGTTTTATAACCATGCCATGGATGCTTTGTTCTTCTGCTAAAACCATCTTACCCTTGCTTTCTAGAACACAGTGATGTCATAGACTATGCCTGTCCAGGGAAGCCTTATGCTGAATGCACAGCTTCTAATATTGTGGCAGAGGGAAGTTGTGTTGGGGGGGGGGGGAAGGACGGGTACAGCTAGTATTTTAATCACTCACAAAGGTAGGTTTCTCATAATGTGATAAGCAGCCATATAAAAAGAGGCGGAGAAATGGAACTCTTTCTCCCTAGCACTGTGGTAAATGAGGATAAAACTAAGACAGTTATTTGCAAGCCAGAAAAAGAAGATCCATCAGAAACTGGATCTGCTGGCTCCATGTTCTTGGCATTCTCAATGGTCAAAACTAAAAGAAACATGGCATAGTGGCTTGGCCTGTTGCTGCTTCTATTCTAATGCTAATATTGGTTCCTCAGAGCCTAGTTGCCCAGAGACAAGAGAGTCTGCAGGTAGACCCAAGTGACACTATGTGACCTTGTCCCCAAATTATTTAGGATTGGTGAATAACGATGCTGACTGCCAATAGCTGGGCAGAAGAGACCTAGGCAGGGGTTAGGTTCCCCGGCTTGGGCGTCAGAGGAGAACAATGAATGAGTGGCAGAAGAAGGTGTAGGGGGAGAGAGAGATACCATGGGTTAGAAATCAAGAAAACATGGCCACGAGGGCTGCCCAACTGGGAGTTAAGAGCAACCCGAATGAAACATAGTAAGTAATAACTTGAGGTTATCAATAGGAAAGTAGATTCTAATAGCATAGAGGGTAGATATCTGCCCAGTTCTTGTGCTGTTTAATTATTTTATTATGATTATTTTATTATAAATAATAAAAGTTGTACGGCTTTTATCTAGGAACTGAATGGTCAAAGGCAAGGTAGAAACTCCAGATTGGGATTGAATAAATGCTACAATACATTGTTTTTGAAATAAGATTTCTTACAGTAACCTAGGCTGGCAAAGATAGAGCTTTCATGTCACTTTCCACCTTTTGTTAATTTCCTATTTCTCTACACCAAAATCAAAGCTTCATTTTAAAAGTGAATTTTCTTTTCCTTGTTGCTTACTATATATCCCCGGGACACATGTGCTAATATATAATAGAGACTGACATAAATTCATACAATAGAGTAGAAAGCATTCTTTCATGGTTAGTAGGAAGCTAGATAAGCCTTCAGAGTTCTGATGTAGGAAGAAAGTTTCCTTACATTCAAGCTCTTTCATTTTCCCTCCAATGTTTATTTCCCTTGATTTGAATGAAGAGAAAGTGGTCCAGTGCAGGTTTTGGTTTTGGTTTTAACAGAATTTCTTTCCATCTGGCAAAACACATCTTATTTAGCCACACTTCAAAAATGGAGATGCATATAATGGCACATCTAGCAAAGGGCTAGAAAGCACCTATTCTAGCATCCTGAAGAGTTCTGATATTGTAAATGGAGGAACATAATTTGCTTGTGATGTGATCCCTTGTATGGTGTTTCCCACCATAAAACTGAGGTGTATGTTTTGTTTTGTTTTGTTTTTACAATTCTCTGAACACATAAAGCCAATAGACAAAACAAATGTTTTATCAGTTAAATTTTTTTCCTCTAAATATTTTTTTTACACTTTTGGCATTATACCCACATATCAACTCATAAACATTAAGGACTATCCAAGCAAAAAGCAAACAGATGGAAACAGAGGAACCCAGAAGTATTTATTGTGATGCTGAATTAATCATAGAGAAGAATTATGATTATATTTTGTTGATATGTAAGTTTATTTTCTACTAGTGCAGTTTTTCTACTTTATTTGATGGACATAATATTCTATGCAGACACTGTCTTTAATGTATGATATTTAGTGAATAAATTCTTTTTTTCAAATTTTTCTTAGATATTTTCTTCATTTACATTTCAAATTCTATCCCGAAAGTCCCCTATACCCTCCCCCCCCCAACCCTGCTCCCCTACTCACCCACTCCCACTTCTTGGCCCTGGAGTTTCCCTGTACTGGGG
>NC_034600.1:45297202-45311632 GCF_900095145.1 Mus pahari | reverse complement strand
TAGGCCATCTTCTGCTACATATGCAGCTAGAGACACGAGCTCAGGGGGTACTGGTTAGTTCATATTGCTGTTCCTGTTATAGGGTTACAGACCCCTTCAGCTCCTTGGATTCTTTCTCTAGCTCCTCCATTGGGGACCCTGTGTTCCATCCAATAGATGACTGTGAGCATCCACTTCTGTATTTGCCAGGCACTGGCATAGCCTCACAAGAGACCGCTATATCAGGGTCCTTTCAGCAAAATCTTGCTGGTATATGCAGTAGTGTCTGGGTTTGGTGGTTGTATATGGGATAGATCTGGATGATCTTTCCTTCCATCTTAGCTCCAAACTTTATCTCTGTAACTTCTTCCATGGGTATTTTGTTCCCCTTCTAAGAAGGAACCAAGTATCCACACTTTGGTCTTCCTTCTTCTTGAATTTCATGTGTTTTGAAAATTGTATCTTGGGTAGAGAATAAAATTCTATTTGCTGCTTCTCTGATCCCTTTTTACATCCCAGACAGGGCAACATATACTCAACAACTTATACCCAAGAGAAACATACATTTTTAAAATTAAATTTAATTAAATTTATTTGTGCTTATTCTCTTTACATTCACTCATTGCTCCCCCCCCCCAGAAGTCACCCCTTCCCATAATCCATCCCCTATCCCTTCTTCCCCCTATCTGCTCAGGGAGTGAGTTGGGACCCTTTGGGGATTCCCCTACCCTGGCATATCAAGTCTCTGTGAGGCTAGGCACATCCTCTCCCACTGAGGTTACACAAGACAGCCCAGCTAGACAAATATATCCCAGGAACAGGCAATAGCTTTGGGATAGCTCCTGCTCCACTCCATCAGGACCCACATGAAGACCAAGCTGCACATCTGCTACATATGTGCATGGAGGCCTAGGCCTAGCCCATGTTTGTTCTTTGGTTGGTGGTTCAGTCTCTGAGAGCCCCAAGGGTCCAAGTTAGTTGACTGTTGGCCTTCCTGTGGAGTTCCCATCCCCTTTGGATTATATTCTGCTGTAAGAGTCCCCAAGCCATCCACTGTTTGGATGTGTCTCCATCTGTGTGAGTTAGCTGCTGGGCAGAGCCTTTGAGAAGACAGCCATGCTAGACTCCTGTCTGCAAGTACAACAAAGTATCATTAATAATGTCAGTGATTGGTGCTTGCCCAAGGGATGGGTCTCAAGTTGGGCTGGTTATTGGTTGGCCATTCCCTCATTTTCTGCTCCATGCCTGTGCTGTGTGAGAAACTCACTTTCAAAGTCACATTGCTGATTGTAAATATGGGTAATTTGAATGTGTCTTTTTTTGCTCACCTATTTCTTTATTTCAAATATCCAGGTTTCAGATTACTTTATTTACAAGTTTTAGTATGTAAGGAATACTTACTGAAAATCAATTTGTTGAAGAGTATAGCATCCCTGGTACCCAATTCTTCCTATTGCCCCAAACAGGCTCATTTATTTTTCATATCTCTACGTAAACTTTCCAGAATTATTTAGAGCAGTATGTTCTCAACTTACCTGCTGTGACTGCTTTGGGGGTTAAAGGACCCATACACAGGAGCTGCCTATGAAATATCCTGCATATCATGTATTGACATTCCAATTCACAACAGTAGCAAAATTTCAGTTATGAAGTAGCAATCAAAATAATTTTATGATTTGGCGGTCACACAACGTGTGGAACTGTGCCAAAGGGTCTCAGCATTAGGAAGGTCGAAAACCACTGATTTAGAGAAATAGAGGCAAAAGGAGAGGTAGATGGAATTAGAATGGGCATATGGAAGATGACAGGAACACATATGCATACATGCTCTGATCTGAGAATGCAGGGATTCCAAAGAAGACATGAATCAAAGCCTCAACACACTTAAAGAAGGCATGATTTCTAATAAAGCACAAATATACAGCAAAAATTAATGAGGAACTCAATACAGAATTTGAAAACTGCAACTGGTAGAGATAAAAATAGTGACAAACATTAAGCTGAAATGAAGCTGGCATTGAAAACCTCAGGAACCCAATTAGGTAACTCAAAGGAAAGCTTACAGGGAGAGTGGCTCAAACAGAAGACAAAATATCAGAACCTAAAGATAAAGTAGAGAAACGGCACTATTCAAGCAAAGAATAATTTTTAAAAACAATTATTGTTGTTTTGTTTTGTTTTCTGTGCACTGTGCTTTAACTGCACGTGTGTCTTTGTTTCATGTGCATGTATAGAGCCCACAGAGGCCAGAAGAGGGCATGAGATCTCCTGAAACTCCCTAGAGACTTGTGAGCTGCCATCTGGGTTCTAGAGAGCAAACCTGGATCCTCTGGAAGAGTGACAAGCACTCTTGGCCACGGAGCCATCTCTCCAACCCTGGAAAAAAAATTTTTATAACACACAGAAGGAATATACAGGAACATTAGGAAACCATTAAAAAACTGAATCTTTGAATTGTAGGCTAGAAGAAGGAAAAGAATATCAGGTCAAGCGGCATAGACCATATCGACAACAGTATCGTAAGAGAACATTTTTTTCAAACTAAGGAAAGACACACCCACACAGATATGAGAAGCACACTCAATATCAAATAGATAAGGCTATAAAAGAAACTCCCCATGGCATATTATAGTCAAAACACTAAATACACAGAACAAAGAGTATGAAGCTGCAAGAAGTGGATGGGGTAGCCACAAGTCACAGAAAAGTATAGCCCATCAGAATAAGAGCTGGTTTCTCCAGGAAACTTTGAAAGCCCGAGGAGCTTGCAGCAACGTACTCTTAAGTTCTAAAAGACCACAGGTGCCAATCTACACTACTGTTCTCAGCAAAACTATCTGTCGTGCTCTAAGGAGAAAGAAAAACTACCCTGATACAAACATGCTAAAGTAATTTATGTCACCAAACCAACCCTTCAGAGAACACAGGAAGCAAACTTCAGACCGGAAAGAGGAGTAAACATTGCTGAGAGACCAGAGAAAGAAAATGAAGCTATAGTTACTGAAACATGAAATAGAACAAAGAACTCAAACAGGAACAAAAGCCAGTAATCAACAGAAATATATATATATATATATATATATATATATATATATATATATATATATTTCATTAATAATTTTAAATATCAATGACCTCAAATCCACAAACAAAGGATATAGGTTAGACAAACATATTAAGAAAAGCAATCCATCTGTGTGCTTCTGACAAAAACATAAACGAAACCATACCCCTCCTCCTTTCAAGGACAGGTGCCACTTTAATGTGGAAATAACGGAAAAAATGTGTTGCAAGCAAATGGGACCAGACTCAGGCTGGTGTCATGTCACTATCTTAATATCTGATAAAATAGATTTTCATCTTTCTTACAAAAACAAAATGTTAATGGGGTGTTAGGGAGATAGCTCTGTCGTTAAAGCTCTTGCCTTGCTAGGGTAAGGGCATGAGTTTGAATTCTCATTTCCATTTAGAAAGCTGGTGGGGACCATGTGCCTATCATACCAGCACTGGAGAGTAGATGTGACAATCCCTGATGCTTACAGCCAAGTCAGTCTAAGCAGTCAGTGAGTTCCAGGTACAGAGACTCTCAACACAGATTGGTTAGCCAATACTAAATGGTCAGCCCTGAAAACATACATACAAGTAACACGTGTGTGTGTGTGTGTGTGTGTGCACGCACGCACATGCGTGCACGCATATCTACATGTATATGCATGCAATACCAAATGGTGAAAATGGAGCCCATGAATTTGAAAGTGAGCAAGAAGGGTTTTGTGGGAGAGTTTGGAGAGAACGGGAAGTGAGAAATTTAATTATATTCTCAAAAATAAAAAAATAATAAAATAAAAAACTGAGGTGATCATCTTTTGTGAATAGTCACAGATGATCTTATGAAGATGGCCCTTGCGATGAATAAAAGCTACATACATAAGATAATACTTTAATATCACTTGGGTGCATGCTGTTAAAATGTGGGGCTTAAAAAATTCCCTGGTAAACCTTACAGAAAATACAAGATGTTCTTATACTGTCCATGGGGTCACTACCATGCTATTGCCTTTGAATGAATGTATGTAGCACACACAAAGAAACAATGAGCACATAGCAAAATATTAATCAAATTGATGTTTGTAATGTCTAGGAAGTAACTCAATAGAGAAATGCTTGTTAAAATTCTTAAAAAGGTACCCCTTTCCTATTGCAGCTTCTTATTCCAAGATAGGACAGAAAAGGAGTCAACATCTTAATGAGTTTGAAGAATGGTTAGGGATGGAAGGAGGTATTTGTAAAAAAACAAACAAATAAGCACAAAACAACAAAAAAAACCCAAGTGTATCTTTGCTATCAGATATCATAAAAC
Source organism: Mus pahari (assembly GCF_900095145.1). Taxonomy (NCBI): domain Eukaryota; kingdom Metazoa; phylum Chordata; class Mammalia; order Rodentia; family Muridae; genus Mus; species Mus pahari. Next base: position 45,307,293 of record NC_034600.1, on the reverse strand, counting down.
TTGTGTTTAGAACAAGAAACTCAAACCTTTTAATTTCCCCCACCTTGTAAGACTTTTATATAAATATTTTATAACTATTTTAGCACCACACACACACACACACAGGAGAGAGAGCATGCACACAGTGTAAGACCTTTATTTGCATTCCAGTAATTCAATGGCCTGGAGCACTGACATTTCCCCTTTGGAACAGTGACTTCTTTGCCCTTCATTTCCTGTGCTGCAAGTATTCAAGAGTAGCCAGCTGAGTAAGAGAAGCTGTGAGATCAGACTCCAGGCAACAGGGAAAAGACGTCAGCAACAGCTGAGAATAAAATCCAATCAGACTTCTGTCTCTATGTTCACTCTTCTGAATATACCCTCTTGATCAAGAGCAAAGGTTTGCCTTCTCCAATTCTCTAACATTAAAAAAATGAGAGAGATGGGGAGGGAAAGTAGGGAAGGTGGAGGAAGAAACAGGAGAGAGAGAGAGGGAGAGAGGTAGATGAATGTTTTACAAAGATACCTGACATAATTCTCTCTCTCTCTCTCTCTCTCTCTCTCTCTCTCTCTCTCTCACACACACACACACACACACACACACGAACCCATATATGGACACACACTACAAAAAGAGAAAACGTTTGTAAGCTACTAAAATTATAAGTGGGTGATTTCTCTGCCATCTTCCAGAGGTGAGTACTGTAGACCTGTGAGCTGCTTCAAATCCTCTGAAGATTGTTTGGGGAATTTCCTCTGAATCTTTTTTGTGATGAGAGGACAACCATGAATTAGATGGTTTCCAAATATTACAAAGTCCTGATTTATTTGTAAAACACCAGTAAAATTTCTAACACTCACTCCATATCCTGAAAAGCAACAAGCAGCTGAGTTCAGCCTCAGCCATTCGCTCTTAGGAGGCATACTATCCTGTCCTACAGATTCTCTTCCTCCTATTCATGCACAAATGTTAGGTTTTAATTAGCACCCAATTTTCTATGTATTTATATGTTACTACACTAAAACATTTTTACTTCCCAGTGTTACTATCAAAAGTGCTGGGGATGAAAGGGAGACAAATATAAAGATAGAACTAAATTGAAACAGAATGAGCAAGTTTATATTTTTAAACTGAAAAATATCCATGTGCGTTTGCTCTTGCAGACTAAGTATATCTGGGTGGAAACAATGCAGAAGGGATTTCAGTTTTGAGTTCTCATCTAGTCCAGGCACAATGGCTAGCACACTTTACAGACAGCAACTGAAAGCCACTGGCTTCCTGTTCTTTTTAATCACCTGAAAGTTATGTGCCACTAAGGCTTCCCCACCGCATGTATACATCTGAGCCTACAGAAACCCCAGTGTGTTCAGTGAACCTGCATTAAATTCTGCCTAGCTGATAACTTAGCCCACAGGTACTGAAGCTCAAGGACTATACGGCAGGGAGTGGCCCGATTATCCTGTAAAACAACCAGATTTGCTCTCCATATATTTTCCAACAATAATTATGTGGCCAGATACCCACAAATGTAGGCACCATGAGTATTCACTTATAAAGTTCATAAAAATCAAAGCCAATAAAGGTACAAAACATGTCAAATTAAAGTGGTGTTATTTACTCGATCTCTAATTTATTTATTTAACTTATCCACTTTACATCCATCCTAATCTCTGCCTCTCTCCTCCCAGTTCCCTCCTCCCACAATCCCTCCCCCATCCCTTCTTCTCCTCGGAGGGAGTGGGGGCTCCCCCTAGATATACCCCTGACCCTGATATATCAAGTCCTTGCAGGGCTAGGCACATCCTCTCCCACTGAGACCAGACAAGGCAGCCTAGTGAGGGGACCAGGATCCACAGAGAGGCAACAGATTTAGGGACAACTCACCTGCTCTAGTTGTTGGGGGGGTTCCAGCATGAAGGTCCTGCTGCACATCTGCTACATATGTGCAAGGGCCTAGGTCCAGCCCATGTATATTCATTTAATCTCTTAAATATGAAAGTATCTAAACTGACCTTATTCCTTTGTTTTCTATTTTTTATTTAATCCTTTTTTTTACAGTCTAGACTTTATCCCCCTCCCAGTACACCCTCCACATCCCATAACTCCTTTCTCCCACCCCTGTCTCCACAAGGAGATCCTCACCCCCACTCCCACCCCTCCCCATCATACTTCCCCACTCCCTGGGGCCTCCAGTCTCTTAAGGGTCTTCTAAAAGACATATTTTGATCAGTAAGGAGAAGGCCGTGTTTGTATTCCAATGCTGGCTGCAGATGTCTTTCAAATTCTTATCCTAATTCTAAGTCTTAGTTAACAACAGCAGATGTAACATTTGGTTTTCTTGTGTTAGCTCTTTCCTAGGCCTTTGATGCAGGGGGATTTCGTTCAGTGCAGAACGATACAGAGATCCAACATTCCAGCATCACCACACTCCAGGTGTGCCACATTCTTCTGTTTATCTAGAAAGATCCTGAGGTTTGCTTTCTACAAACACTTAAATGGATTTCATACTTCTTGCTGCTTGGGGACATCTGCAACTGGACCTTCCTCTACAGTGATCTGGCCAGTGCTTATCCCTGCTGTAGTCTTGGTCGCAGGACAGGAACTGAATACACAGACTCAGTGTATTCAGTCTGAGAATCTGACTTCCTTAAAGGAAGGACAGCTGTCCTTGTCTCGTTTGATCTTCTGAATTTTAAATTTAATCTATACCAATATTTTATTCTATTCTCCGGCCTTCCCGTGGAAATTTAAAACCCTCTACAGTTCTTAAAATATTGCTAAACTGAGCTGGGCACGGTGGCGCAGGCCTTCTGGGCCAGCGCTCAGAAGGTAGAGGCAGCTAGATCTTGGTGCGTTCCAGGCCAGTCAGGGTTACAGAGTGTGACCCTATCTTAAAAACAATCGGCAGGAGTCACATGGCCAGAAGTCAGTTTCTTCCAGCTCCTAGCTTCTGTTTACTGATCCCTGCCTCTCTCGACTTTCAGTGGCTCAGGATCCTGCATGCTGGAGTTCATGCTTGCCACAAAGACAATGGTACCCAACCACGCCACTCAAAGTAGAAACAACACACAAGAGTAGTAACCTGTGTGCCACTAGTTCCCTAAGACCAGCTGTTGAAATTCTCACCAACCAGTCAAGCGAGATGGCTCAGCAGGTCAAAGTGCTTGTTGTACAGCCCTGATTCTCTAGGTTCATTCTCTAGAACTCATGGTGGAAGGAGAATGGACCCTTGAAAGTCATCCTCTGATCTTCCCATATGTACCGGGCGTGTAAATACCTACGCATGCTCACTTATGCACACAGTAATAAATGATTAATAATGATATAATAAATAAATGAATGAATAAAAATAAGTGGGAGAGAGAAACCTAAATAAATACATAATAAATATTATTGTAACTTTACCCACAATCCCTATTTGATTCATCACTCAAGTAAAGGTTGGCAAAACCACCATATTAAAGCCAGTTTATTCCCACACTGCTGTGTGAGACCTGGAAATTGCATCTGTCACTTTTATTTTCTCTGGCCCTATTTACAACCATGTCCCAGTGTGTGAACTTGGTTTTCTTGTTGAGTCTTCACTTTTTCTTTATTTCCTTTGTGCCCACAGCTAAATCTATAATTTAATTCTATTCTGTCATGTTGTTGATTTGTTATTTTTCTCTTCTTACCTTTAAACTTCCCTGTCTTTAAAGTTCTAAATACAGGGTCATGCTCAAGGGCCACAGTTTATACTTCTTGTGCTTCACCATCACTTCTTTAGTTGCTATGGAGATGATTTTGGTAACGTGCTTTAATGGATAGTCACCATTTTACTGAGGAAAGATGAAGCAATGAAAATAGACTTTCATTCTTCAAAACTCTGCAAACATGCAGGAAGGGATGCCAGAAGGTGGCATTATTTAACATTTGTAGACTTATTGAACACAGAGCAGATATTTGACCACTTTCCAATAGAGCTTTATAACCATCTCTTCTACTCAAAAAGAATAACATTTGTATGTTAATGGTCAATTCATTGGAGCTGACTAAATCAAACCATTGTCAAATATTTTACTATAGTTTAGTCGCATAATCACTGTGCTGGTTATACCTGGAAACCAGGAACGGTAGACATTTTATTGTGCTCACACAAATGACAGTTTTATTTGCAAGCCAGAAAGAGCAAAAGAAAGGGGAAGAGAAGAGAGTCAGATGCTTATTGTTGAATTTTGGGTGTCACAGAGAACAAGCAACCATCTCAAAATTGTTCCACTCAGTTAATGATCACAGAGAGAATAAAGGCGGATGGTGTTGAGCTTGGGTCTGCTCATCTTCCTCATCATCGGCAGATAGGTTTTCCATACCTCAGCTTCTAAAACTCAAGTTTGAGGTTTCAGCTTCTGATTACTCAGAGCAGACTAACTGTCCGTATCATATGCTTTTACTACACTCTGCTTACCCCAGCTAGGCACATAAACATGTCATTATTCATTATAGCAAAGATTAAAATGTCCAAAGTGACCAGCAGAAGATGGCATGAGAAATACCTGCAGGGGGACTACAGTAACCAAACTTTACAGTGCAAATGTAAGTTAATATAGGAATGACCAGGAATTGTGATTCATGTCTGTGCTCCCAGATCTTGGTAAGTAAAGGCAGTTGTACCAGAAATTCAAGGTTATTCTCAGCTAGAATATAAGTTCTGGGCCAGCCTAGGATAAGTGAAAATCTGTGTTTAAAAAAAAATTATAGTAGGAAACTTTGATAATGACAAAAAAACAGATTCAAAAAATATAGTAAACATATATGACCACATTTTTATAAATATACACACTGCACTAAATAAGAATTAAGGATTGTAATTGTTACTAATAATGTTATCATGTAATGTTAAGACTACACATTAGTTTCATTAGATAATATTTATATTTATATTGAACCTAAATTTCTTGTCTCAGAAGAGGAAGAACAAATGTTATTGAAACAAACATTTTCTTAGATAATTGGTGAATTAATCAATACATTCTCATTCATTCAATAAAATGACTCCAAAATACTCTACTACTTATCTTTTTAGACTATCCACGTAGTTATAGAGTTAATTATCTCAAGATGTGTACTTTTCTGCTTCAGATATTAATGCCATTCTTTTCACTTTTCTTATGGAAAATACTAATCTGAAAATGATTCTTTTAAATTAATTAATGAATTAACTTTACATCCCAAACAGAGCCTCCCCTTCTTTCCTCTCCTCCCATGATGCCCTCAGCCTTTGGCCTCAGAGAAGAGCACACCTTTCAGGGATATCAACCTGCCTTGGCTTATCAACTTGCAGTAGCACTAGGTGCATCTTCTTCTATTGAGGCTGGACAAGGCCATCCAGTTAGGGGAAAGGGATCCAAAGGCAGGCAACGCAGTCAGAGACAGCCCCTGCTCCTGCTCTTTGAGGTCCCACGGGAAGAATGAGTTGTCCATATGTTACATATGTGTAGGGGGACTAGGTCCATCTTGTGCATACTCTCTGGTTGGTGGTTCAGTCTCTATGCGTTCCTAAGTGCCCAGGTTAGTTGATTCTATACTTTTCTTGTAGTGTCCTTGATCTGTCTGGCTCTTTCAATCCTTCTTCCCCTCTTCCGCAGATTCCCTGAGCACTGCCTGATGTGTAGCTGTGGGTCTCTACATCTGTTTTCATCAGCTGCTGGGTGAACCATTCAGTTAACTGTTATGCTAGGGTCCTCTGTCTGCTAGTATAGCAGGGTACCATTGATAGTGTCAGGGTTGGGTTCTCTCTCTCTCTCTCTCTCTCTCTCTCTCTCTCTCTCTCTCTCTCTCTCTCGGCATGGGACTCAAGTTGGGCCAATGATTGGTTAGCCCTTCCCTCACTTTCTGTTTCTTCTTTATCCCTGCATCTCTTATAGGCAGGAAAAATTATGGGTTGATGGTTTTGTGACTGGGTTGGTATATCCATCTCTCCATTGAAAGTCTTGCCTGGGAGATAATAGATTCATATAAAAAGGAACTTAAAATGAAATGCAGTGGTTCTCAAAATACTAATGAATTCTACATGCCATTCCTAAATGCCAAGTGTAAGCTCTCTGGATCTTCTGGCACGGTGCCTACCCCTGAATGCACAGCTACTCATCTGGTTGCTTGTTTAGTTGCTTTGGTTTGTACAGCACAAGTTAGGAACCGGAAAATAGTTGGCTCACACCTTTTCTTGCTTGAGTTAATTAGATCAGATTTGTTGCTGAAAGTTTTTTTTCTCCAATTAGGAAGAACTATTTACTAATGACTCTGAAATGGAGAATGTCTCCTAACAGGTCTGGATGTTATGAAGGCTTCACATCCAGATTTAGTCAAAAGATAGAGAAACCACAGCTTGAAAGAGGAGTTACCATCATCATACCAATCCACTAATTAGGAAATAAAGAAAGAAGGGAGAAAGGAAGAAAAGGAGAGAAAGGAGAAGGGGAGGGAAGCCGCAGTGAAGGAGAGTCTAGATGCATGTAACTGTACTATTACTAACCTGCTCTTGATAGCTGACAAATAATTAACCTTACAAACAAACAATCTCATCTTTTCTTTAGGGTAGAGTACTATCTTAGTCTACTTACCATGGACAAAATGGTCTGATGTCTTATCAATTCCTTGCACTTCCAGCACAAATTGTGTTGCTGTTGCTTTGAGTCCTGCCTTTAATAATACTTTGCTTTCACAGTCCAGTAGACAGAAACATAAGAAGTAGAAAGGGATGGCAGCTTACTGTTCATGTTCTGCTTTCTCATACAACTTCTACACACCCACACCCAGGTTTTGCTTTATATTTGCCTCTACAAATAGCTGCCCTTCAATGAGTGATTTATTTCTTTTTTAAGGTGTGTGTGTGTGTGTATGTGTGTGTGTGTTGTGGTAAATCTCCAACCCAAATAAGCAGGGGCAATGAAAACACAACTCAGTTAATATGAATACATGCTGTGTCCCTAGACTGGGCAAATCTACCACTACACTACCATCTTCCCCATATAAGAGAATCCTTATAAGTTGTGGTTTCTCCAGGCCAAGTGCTTCTGCTCCACTTTCCTTCTTCCTCTTCCTCTGTCATATTCTCTCTCTCTCTCTCTCTCTCTCTCTCTCTCTCTCTCTCTCTCTCTCTCTCTCTCCCCCTTTGCTCCCAAAACCTTCTTCCTTTGCTCCATCTTCCCCTCTAATTACCTGAGTGCTGTTCACAACCCCTCACAGGAGAACAGAATTAACATCAAATACAATTAGCCCCAGAGCTATCTGCAACATCTATGTGTCTTTGAGTATACCCGTGTGTAGATAGGTGTAAAGACCAGGGGAAAAAAATATCTGCTTCCCCTTAATAGGAAGTTATATGTGGTTTCCAGCTGCTCCACATAGATGTGGGGAATTGAACCTGGATCCCCTGTAAGAGCAGCTATCTAGTGAGCTTATCCACTTAGCCATCCCTCCAATCTCAATTAGTTATATTTTTTTCTCATGACACTTTTATTCATTATCTGTATGTCCTCCAGACTTCTTGAGAAAATTGTACACAGTCTCACTGGATGAATAGTAGAAAATATGCGACCCAAGGAGATTGCCACATGCTTTCTTTTGTACTTTTCATGACTCTGAAATGGAGAATGTCTCCTAACAGGTCTTGATGTTATGAAGGCTCCACATTTAGATTTAGTCAAAAGATAAAGAAACCCCAGCTAGAAAGAGGAGTTGGTTAGCATCATCATACCATATCACGAGGATGATCCTTATGATGGATGCAGGCTTGTCAGTTATACAGCACATTGTGTGTCATTTGTCAAAGAGGCTCTTCTTTCAGTATCTGAATGCCACTCGATTGTAATAGTGTCTGTTACATTTATTCATGTGTGAGTATTCACTTATCATGTATTGCTTATTCTCTCCCAACTCCATCCACCAAAAGGGGAAAAAAAGTTTCATGAGAACAGGATCTTCTTTAGCTCATTTACATTGCTGAATATTATTTGGGCTACACTTTAAGTGTATCCTATCTGAAAGCAAGAGAATTCAGACATCAATGTGAATAATCTTTCTTTCTACCCAATCCTGCTATTTCTTTCTAGACCAGTAGTTCTCAACATTCCTAGTGTTGTGCCCCTTTAAAACAGTTCCTCATGCTATGGTAACCTACAACCATAAAATTATTTCATTGCCACCTCAAAACTGTATCTTGACTACTCTTATTAATCATAATGTAAATAAGTGATAGGCATTCCCCAGTGGGATATTAGCCCTCAAGTTGAGAACCACAGTTTTAGACATAGTCATTGCCAACAGGAAATTAGACATGATGGATCAGTTTTATTAACCAACAGTACAAAATCCATAACTCTATTATACTATGTCCTACAGTAGACAAACTTATGAACAGGATGTTAAAACTGATCTTAAACAAATATTCTGAAAAAGGCAATATAACTTCATAAATTACTGAACTTAAGTGTTTAATTAAATGCCCATGAAGTTAGCAACATTGCTAAAATGTTACATTGCTCCTTTATGGTTCAAACCTAACAGATATTATGTTAGAAGGCATGAAGTAAATGAGGAAAGTTCGTGAATCTTGCTTATTCAAAATATACCTAAATGGGCAGTGGTGGCACATGCCTTTAATCCCAGTACTTGAGAGGCAGAGGTAGGCGGATTTCTGAGTTCAAGGCCAGCCTGGTCTACAGAGTGAGTTCCAGGACAACCAGGGATATACAGAGAAGCCCTGTCTCGGAAAAAAAAAAAAAAAAAAAAAAAAGGAAAAAAATATGTACCTAAATAAACTGTGAGTGTGAGTATTTAAGAACAAAGTTTTCTGGGCATATATAAAACTCGAGCTCTATGCCTGGAAAATGTCACAATAAAGTCTTAAATTGTCTTTTTTATTTGGCATCAGAAATTTTATCTGAAAGGTCATTTGATTTCCTGTAAATGCAGCTCTATGGAGTGATCCCAATAATAAGCAACACATTCAGTGGTCGCCAGCTATTTAGTGTCATGCTGTATTTCAACAAAAGCCAATACATCCTGTGTGACAGGAAAACGGGTGGAGGACCTTGTGTATAGAACTTCCAGAAACCCTTGTTTGTAAGGCTGAGTTTTTGTGTCACAGTGTGACCATCCAAAAATTTTTGAGCAGGTCATTGATTTTTTTTTCTAGGAATGTTATCTTCATAGAGCACATTAAAATTTTTTCCTTTTAAAAATATGTAATCAAATAGCTGGTAATCATACCAACATGAAAGAATATTAAATAAAAGAAGATGCCTGATACTGAGTGATATTTATGAATCTATATGTAGTAAGACAGCATATAGTCACTACTCCATAAGTATTATTATTATAAAATAGTGTTTGTGTGTGTGTGTGTGTGTGTGTATCATGTATGTATTATTCCAGTGGAAAAGGAAATTGAAACACAAGGGGTTTTTTAATGTCTCTTTTCTGACGAGTTTTGAAGTCCCTAAATAGCAGAAGAGACAGATCCTAAAGATAAACAGATTTAAGGGGTTCATTGAATATTACTGTCAACACATCCTATGGTTGGTAGTTTCAAGTCAAAAACAATACTAAGACAGGGGCGTTCTTTCCCTTACATCCTCTCTCTATCATGACAGGGCCTGTGTCCCTGGCCATCTGCCCTGCTGTCACTTGTCCCTGTCCTTGTAGTCCTTTTATCAGCTCACCCAGAAGAAATGAAAGTGCTGATTGATATTCCCCTTGACCCAAGATGTTTCAGAAAACTGAAACAAAAACTGAAGAGTTCCAAATGTGTGAGCATTTCAGAACCCTTCTGGTTCAGCTACACTGAAATCTCCCAAACATTCTTTTCCTTGCATTGTCTTAGGAGAATAAGAGTCCCTCTAAGTGGAGCAAATCCCTACCTGCCTCACAGAGACATCAGAGCTCCGTTCACAGGCTAGCATACTCTTGGTCTTTGCAACTCTCTGTGGCTGCCCCAGCAATTGAAAGGGGGCTTCATGGGATGAAGGGATGGACTATCCAGAGAGGACCCCATTCGGAGTCCATCCCATCATCAGCCACCAATCCTAGATACTAATGCTCATGCTCATGCCGGCAAGATACTGCTGAAGGG
>NC_034600.1:45238053-45296832 GCF_900095145.1 Mus pahari | reverse complement strand
AAAAAAAAAAAAAAAGAAAGGGGGCTTCAGAGTATGTGCTAATTAAAGAACCATGAGAATTCCTAAAGACAAAGGTATTCCAGCTGAGAATTCGTGACCCTACATAGTTTTTGAGAGATACAGTAACTGTGCCATGAGGTAGCAGAACCTTAGTCACTGACTGCCATTTCTATAGCAGAATGCTCTGATGCCTATATTTCCTGTTTGTAAGTTTCAAACCTTTTAAAGCATGATTTTTGTGATTTTCTTTTCTTCTTCAACTTTATCGATATTTTGACAAAAGAAGTAAAAGTAGCTACAAAGGGGCATAGTATAGTAATAATAATTGTTCACTGGTTCTGAATTTTCTCCATCTTCTGAAAGCATTCTGAAAACTGTTTAGTGAACAGTTTCAATCAACAGTGTCACTAGGTGGAATATAGTAACTAATTCCCTGGGTGGGCTACAATATGTCTCTTGACCTTCAAGGAAGGTGAATGTATATGCAACTTTAAAATACAGGAAAATCAAATTCACAGGGACATAAAAATAGTAAACTATTTTAATGTCATCCCATGTTCATATGCTGCCAAACACATGTGCTTCTGAGGACACTGTCAGTGCCTTTTGACAAGATGGTTTCTTTCTTAACATGAGAACAAGAGCTTCCCACAAATATAACTTAGAACAGCTTATTTTAAGGGCATATTGGAGAAAATGTGGTGTATTCATCAAGATGGGAAACTGAGTTGGATTTTACAACATGTTCACTTTATAGTATCATTTTTATTGAAACACTGTCAGAATTTTGGACAAGTGAGCTCCTACTAAAATCAATTCTTGTCTAATTGGTCCATGAGATGTGTAGCCAACTCTCTGTTGCTGTCTATCTTGGGATGTGGGCCAGCATGGCAACCGAATCTTGACCTCACTGAAGTTCACTGAGAGGGCTCTGGCTCACCAGAGTTAAGGGTCATGTTGGGGGACTTCATGGTTTGGGGGGATGTAAACCCATTGCTAGTTCCATATAGGCACCTTCAGGAAATCTTTCCTCTAAAATGACTTCTGTCTTGAATTTGACATATTCCAATCAATGATCTCTGGATTATAAAGATCTGAAGCTTAGAGGGAACTGGTACAAGCACCATTACCAATATTCTGAAGTGTAGAAGACAAAAATCAGGACCAAGAGAAAGCCTTGGCCACTTCAGTCTTATGACCCCATGGATAGTTGTCCCAGCCTTGTAAGAAGAAATCCTTACATATGTAAGCAAATATCAAAACCACTGCAGAAAAACCAACCCCCACGAGAGGAAACTGCTTATTCTCCACATGCTGCCCTGTCTGTCTGTTCTCTCCCTGTGTCTACCGTGTTGTGTGCTATAGGGGAAACTGAGTCCTATGAATGGTATCATCCAGGCTCCTTTGATCTCTAAAGTTAAGACAATAAGAGCCACTGGCAGGATATTGGAGACTAGAAAGAAAAGGAGGCAGGTATTTCTTATGCCCTTGCTGAGTCTCTCCTTGTAGGTTTTTATCCCATTCTAGTGCCGAAGGCTGCCTGGGACTATAAAGTCAGCATCAGCTAAACAGAAATGCTCATCCAAGGCTTTGACTCTCATTGAGGTTACTAAGTAACAAGCTATGCACTAGCAGACCCGAGGGACATTCAGATTCAGATGGAGCCTCTCCCATGTAGATTGTAAAACCAGTGATTAAAACTATAAAACACATGTTACTGGTTACAGGTATGGGACATGAGTCCTCTCTGGTCCCAGTAAGACACATGGCATCCTGAACTTCTCAGAAGCTCGTTAATTGATAGCTATCTAAATCTGGTTACAGGCACCCTTAACCTTATACCTATCAATCTTTATAAACCAGTGGCTTCTTATTAACAGCCACTTCAAATGAGTCTGCCCTCACCTAGACAGGCAAATTCTCCTTAGGAAAGCTGTCTGTTCTATGGAGTGTAGTGAAGGCTTCTCTGAAATGTGAACTGGCTCAAAAGTATGTCTGGTCCTTGTCTCTCTCTCACACCATTTCAGGGTGTCATGCCTTATTCTGTAATAAGCTCTTCCTGTTTTCTATACTAGACTGTGTTTCGGGTGAATTCTTTCAGCAAAGGTAACAAGGGAGGGAAGGGATCAAAGAGGGATGCTATGAGACCCAGAGAGGATCTCATTATAGAGGGAAATGTCCTTAGAACTTCCAAGGGAAGCCACAGGGTAAAAGAGACTCTGACAAGTCCTAGTAGTTGACACTACTAAGAGAAAAATCTAACGGAGTATAGAGGGTCCTTAGGGACAAGTCCTCAAAGGTAACTCACAAGGAGTCTCATTGACCTTATCACTACCTGGCTTCACCTGTCCCAGTTAAGGCCTTGTTTTCCATAACCCTGAAGGTAAGTGTAAGGGGTTCCCATTTGGAGCTATGAAGCAGCTGAGGGTTTAGTATTTCTCTTCAGCATTGGCCCTAAATGCCAAGTCTCAGAATCCAAGCAATCTACTCTCAGGGGGGGATTGCACACCAGGGGCTCCAGTGCCTCCCACCAACGCAACAGATGCCAAGCTGTCTGTATCTAATACTGACGGCCCCTTTCTCCCTTGCTTCAGTGTCCACTCTCCTCAGTGAACAAGGAATATTGCATCTCATGGATCCAGAGGCAAGGCTGATGTCTTTTATGGGCAATGAGTACCTACAGAATAAAGTGTTGTTCATCCTCCCCTGTAAGATAATAAGGACCCAAACACCTTGGGGCGCTAATCAGAAGGAAAGGACTTCTTGAGACTGCCTTCTTCCCAAGCACCGTTTGAGATGTGATTCTCGTTTATGTCTGCTTACACTAGTAAGAAGAGCATGATTCATCACTGGCCCTTTCTGATGCAGACAGCAGATGCCACCCATGTGTGGAGGCCTCTGTGAGACGTTTGAGTACCACAGCGAGCATGACTAATGGCTTAGTCAGTAGTTGGTATAACTTTTGATGTAGAGAAGAATAGCTTCTTTTGCCTAGACAAGAGCTAAAACCTCCTGTGGTAAAGCCTTGTTTGACAAGCCCAAGAGGATAGGCTGAAGCCAGAGGAGAAAAAGAAGCCTGGTGCCCCTGGAGAAATGATAAGATGAGAGAAATAGGTGTTCCTCAAAGTGGTTACTTGCTGGCCCTCACTGTGGAATCTGCTGCTCTTACTCTTTCCATCTGCCTTTTCCAGATGCAAAAGCTTACACCTACTAGTCCTGACACTTGGCCACTCTCTACCTCTAAAGGAATTCTCCCTCCATCCCACCCCATAGAGCGGCTTACAAACTTCCATTGCTAAGTCTGTCTGCCTTTCAATCTCAGACTCAGAAAGGATAACTGTTGCTCTTTTTTCTTCCTTCATCTCTGCCCAGCAGCTACCCAGAGCTACACCTAGCTCCTCTGTCCTGTTGTGTTTTCTCTAATAAGGTTTCCTTGGGTTCCTTCTGAGCCCATTAAAAAAAAAAATTATTTTATATATGAAACTAAGAGCCTAAAAACGAACCGTGTGTCAGAGTTCCCGTGGCTTAGGCATGGGAGCAGTTCTTGGTCAGGCATTTCTATCCAACTGTTCTCCATTTCCACCTATCTCTATAAACATCTGTATTGAAGAATAAGCAGACTGCCCGTTGTCTATAGCTTCTCACGTCTATCTGTAACTGCAATTTCAGGTGATCTGGTGCCATCTTCTGACTTCTGTGGGTACCAGGGACACATATGTGGTGCACATACATACTTACATACATACATGCAGGAAAAGTAATCATACACATTAAATGAATGAATATATATATATATATATATATATATATATATATATATAAAACTTTTAAAATCAGGCAGGATTCTAACTTAGCTCAAGCTCAGCCAGTGATACATAAAATGATACCTGCTCAAGAAACGAAAACAAATGAAAATACAAAAAGAAGGGGAAATTCTTATTCTGATGACTTTATACCGATAGATTTTAATAAACTTTCTTCCAGATCGAAAACTAGTGACCTGCCTATAACATGCAACAATTTAAAAACACGTTCATGTGCTTAGAGTTGCTTTCAGGTGCTTCAGCTGTGCTCCCTAAAAGGAAGAATAATGTCTATTACCATGACTGTGTTATAAATAAAAACAGAATAATCAACAAAGTTCCTTCCTGCAGTTCCACTCAGTACTATTAGAAGGCATCTCATTTCAAAGTTTACTTTCTAAAGAAAGATATCCCAAAGCTGGCTTGATTTCTTAAGGGCCTTTGAGATCATCTGTTCCTGCATCAGCCAAGGAGCGATGCAAAACATCACCACAACTGCTATTGTCATTTCTTGAGGTTTCCAAACGCCACTTTTCATTCCAAAGGCTTCCAACAGGTTGTACACAATGAACAGGAAACAGATGCGTCCTAGCGATTTATTTAAATATTTTATGGGTATTTACTCCAGACAGAAAATGAAAATACCAGCTACCCACAGAATGCAAATTCTGTACAAGAAATTCTCTTTAAAATGTTCCCACCTTGTCAGTTCACAGACTGAACAACAAAACATAAAATCTCCAAAGGCAAGTTCTAGTCAAGATGTCATGGGTTGCTTTTGTGTCACTCGGTTTCTTAAAGCTATAGTAAGTCAGAAATGTTTAATTCTAATGAGGAACCTGGGAAAGACTTATAATTGGATAGAATAAATTCAGAGTTAATTATGAAATATCACGTACTTATAGTACGGCTTTTTTTTTCCCTGTGAGACCTTATGAAGTGTCATAGTTGCTCTTTCATTTGGAAATAATCTTAAATCTTTGCAGAGTGGCAAAAGACAAACTCACTTAAAAGTCCATGATGAGGGGACAGTTGGAAGAAAGAGCTAAAATACTGCAAATTGTCCCAGAGCCAAGTAAGTGGGTATTCTCAAAGAACCACAGCTGTGCTCATCCTTGGACCACTGTTTTACTGTGGATTGTGTGCTAAGGTAGGTTAGGAGTGTGTGTGTGTGTATATGTGTGTGTGTGTGTGTGTGTGTGTATTAATTTTTCTAAACCCTTGCCTATTCTTGTTACTGTATCATAAGTATGCTTGAAGGTCATGAAGTGGTAGTTATTCACAACAGAGAATTATATGATCTTAACATATTTTCACATGCTTTTTGATAATTGTTATTGTCTTTGTAAAAATCCATATTTATAGCTTTAATATTTAAATGATATTTTTAAAACTATAGAACTATAAATTAAATATTATTACTAGACACCTATAGATTAGTGATTTGCAAACATTTCCTCCCCTAGTGTAGAATGCATTTGCTTTGTTGATTGCTTAACATTTTTGGTAATAGATTTTGAAATATAACTTTCCAAATTTTACTAAAGAGCATGTGTATTTGCTTTAACACTTGTGTTACTGGCATTGCATCTAAGAAACTCTTAACTAATCTCAAACAATGAGGATGTACTACCATGTTTCTAGTAAGCATCTTCTAGTGTTGTTCTTTTTTTTTTTTTTTTTTTTTTTTTTTTTTTTTTCGAGACAGGGTTTCTCTGTGTAGCCCTGGCTGTCCTGGAACTCACTCTGTTGACCAGGCTGGCCTCGAACTCAGAAATCCACCTGTCTCTGCCTCCCAAGTGGTGGGATTAAAGGCGTGCACCACCAACACCCGGCTAGTGTTGTTCTTATATTTATGCTTTTATTCATTTGAGTTAATATTTGTAGATAGTTTAAGAAAAATTCCTTTATTCCTACAGTATTGCCTCATGTCTTGTAGTTTATAATATATTAGAGTATTTGCTTTTTGCCTACTTTTACATGCTTTTAAATCTATTTTCTTCACATTTCTCTTGAAAATTGAGTACATTTTAGTATTATATAACACTTTTGCTCAAATACAAACTCACTGGCCTTCCATCTCACTACTTCCATCCCCTCTTTCATACCATTACTGTCATATAAATTTTATTAATTTATGGACATTGACAGGTTTGTAATTATTAACCAGTATAATTGCTTTTTATCTTTTTGGTCTTTGTTTTGTTTGTTTTTCGACATGGCCTCAGTAAATAGATCAGAACTTGCTCTGTAGAGCATGCTGGTCCCCACTATGTAATACTTCTTCTGTTTCATAAATTCTGGCATTACAGATGTGTCCACTGCTCCTATGCCATATGTTGTCTCTGGAATCTGATAAGACTTGTAGATAAAAACAGGCTTTATTGTCTTTTACCCTCATGAATGTGGATTTCTTTATTGATGTTCTTTATTCTTTAATGTAAATTTGAGTTACTGCCAGGTGTCATTTCAGAATGGAGGGCTTCCTTAGCATTCTTTATAGAACAGGGAGACTAGGCAATAGTTTCTTTCAGAATTTACTAAGTCCTAAGAACATCTCAATGTCTCAGCCCCACTCCTAGGTAAGCTTGTTTCACTTGATTAAAAGTCTTTCTTTTTTAGGAGGTTGGATGATCTGTTCTCTTCTGACCATCATGGAGTCTCATGAGAAATCTTTTCTTAATCTTAGGGGCTCCTTATGCAGTAGGAGTGTGGCTGTTAATTTATTTTGTCCCCTCCTTTTTGACCTTTGACAGTTGACTCTGAGTCAAGATGTGGGTCTCTTTGGTTTTCACATAGAAGAAGAATTGTATTACTTTTCACCCTATTTAGTAAGGTTTTCAGATTGCATTTCTTCAAGCATACTTTCCTGTTTGAATTTTCTCTCCCCTCTCCTGTGATTCTCATCACATATATTAGTACTGTCACTTTCTTTTCCTTTCTTCCTTGATTGCTTTATTTCTTGCTCACTTCTTCTCTCTTTTCTCTTCCACACACTGAATAATCTTTGTTGGTCTATTTGCAACTGACTAATTATTTTCTTCTGAAAATTCAAATGTTGTTCAGTTTCCCTTGTAGTTTTTTTGTTTCTTTGTAGATACTACACCTTTCAACTTCTAGTTTTTGAAGATTTGTCTTCATTACTTTTACTTACGTGTAGGTGTATGTATTCTACACAAACACATCCAGGAGCTCTATGAGCCAGAGGTGTCAGTTCCCACGGAGCTGGAGTTACAGAAGACAGTGGGCTGTCTGATATGGGTACTGAGTACAGAACTCATTCTCGGGAGGAGCCACACATACTCTTAACCACCAAGCCATCTCTCACACCTCAAACTTTTGACTTCTTAATTTCTATTATTATATTTATTTTTTAAAATATTCCATATTTAGTAAAACATCATTACCTATGTTTATTCATTGCATTTTTGTTAGAATTTTAAAACTTTAAAGAACTTTTCTTTGTTGTACGTGGTGGCAGATAGCTTTAATCCCAGCAGTAGGGAGATAAGAGACAGGCAAATTGCCATGAGTTGGAGTCCGGCTCAATTTACATAGAAAGTTCCAGGCCAGCCAGGGCTACATTGTAAAATTTGTCTCAAAACAAACAAACAAATAAAATTTCTTTGTAAATCGTTTCAATTATTCATGAAACCTGTTTTAATAGTTTTATTTATTTTTAGTAAATAAAAGTATTTATTTATTTATATATTATAGTAGTATAGTATAGTAGTATAGTATAGTATAGTATAGTATAGTATAGTATAGTATAGTATAGTATTTATTAATAGTTTGCAAGGTTTCCTGATTGCTGGTCAAAAGAATGGAGTCTGAGCTCATATCTCAGGCCTAGAGTGGAGATATAACTTTCTGAATGGCCAGGAAGATTGTAAGATTACTATCTAGCTGGAGCCTTTCAGATAAAAAAACAAAGACATACCATTTTTTCCCCTCCTTTAAGAGATAATCCAAATGGGCCTGTCAATTACCTAGACTGGAAAGCACCCTTCAGGAAGTTATCTGTTCCAGATATTTTCTAGAAAACACTTATAAGGCCTCTGGATATGGTAGTAAGCAACTGCAGAACTCATAGGAGACAGAGCAGGAGTATCAGAAGTCCAGCACCCACATGAAAGTCGGGCTGCTAATTAAAACTCTATCTAAACATACAGATCCACGTTTTTTTTTTTTGGGGGGGGGTTCTTGTTACCTTGTAATAAATCTTACCTACCGTCTACATTACATTCTGTAGATCTCACCTGAATTACTTCAAAAATGATCCCAAGGACCAGGGAGCCTGGCCAGGAGAGGCCAGCAGGAGAGTCTTGACTAGGCTAAGGAAAGGATGGTAAAAATGAGTTAGAAGATTTTTTTATGAAAGAGTCACATAAATATCCAGTTCTTGAAGGAGGGGTTCAACACTGGCCCAGATACCTCCATTGTTCCTTTTACTCTCAGCTCCTGATCCAGTCACCTCTTTTGTAAATAACTTGAAAGTCAGGCTCTGATCACCACTAGCACTGGCCAGTGCTCCAGCCTCCAGCACTTCCTGCCTCTTCTCAACTCTTTTCACACTAAACTTCTCCAGCTCCTGGGATTCCTTCCTCCCGCTTCTCTCTTTCCCATATAAACCTGACACCTCCACCACATCCTCCCCTACCTCTCCCTTTAGTCTTCCTCTCTTGCCCCACCCCACCCCCACACCCATGGGTTATCTGCTAGCCATGTTCAATTTAGTATGCTCTCTTCCTGCTCTGGACTCTTTCAGATGCCTCTGGCTGTATTCTCCCTCATACCTGTAATAAAAGACCTTCCTGTCAACCATACCTTGGTCATGTCCTCAGGTTTATACAGTAGGAGTGGTAGGTTTGGATGATAAGCATGCTTATAATAAGGAACTGAACGTAGCCCTAACTGGAAAAAAAAGCCCAGTGATGAGATCAGGCAGAACAACTCAATTACCCCAGGAGAAGAACGAAAGGGACCCTCAAGCAGTGGAGGACCTCTCTCTTCTGGAATTTTGCAAAACCAGTCTTGAGATAATGATCAACCAGGTCAAGCTTCACCAAGCTTGCCTTCAGTGTCAGCTATGAAAATTCCCCAGTTAATAGAAATCCCCAACTCACAGCTTTTGCCTTTGCTCTGTGGAGCCTGAGAGTAATCGCCTCAGGTCTGGATAACTGAGTCTCCTCTTTTTGTCCTTCACCACTAGTCATCTCTCTGGTTGACATGTATTGGATAGATATCCACAACAGTGTGTTGAGATCCCCTAAGCTCCGGCCCTGAGGTTCATGACGAACCTCAACATGACGAAGTCAAGTGCCAAGCACATATTGCTTCTTACTTTGCAGGCATTGTTTCTAAGCACTTAAGTGTCCATGTTTGTGAGATACCAAATAAACATTTCCAGGCTAATAAACATAATTTGGCTTTTAGTAAATATATCATAGCTGCTTTTGCTCAGTTGTGACTCACATGAAGAGCTCCATAGGGCTTGTTAGTTATATAAAACCTAAGGGGGCAGAAGAAAATGAGTGTTTTCCTCTTGGTTTATTGACATGTGCAGAGCTTTAGGTTGCTTCAGGCAGCCTACAGTATTTAACCTTGTGCTGTAGCCAATGGTATTACAGTACAATAACTGAGGTCATAGATAGGCAAATGTAAAAGCTAGCTATACTGAGTCCTGCTATAAAGGATGTTTTCTGTTTATCCACTTAGCAAAGGGTACAATCATGCATAGGAGGTTGAAGAAAATTCTTTGATATTGCCATTGTTCGGGTCTTGTTTATGCAGCCATTTCTTGGAGAGACTTTCATAGCAGACTTCCTGGTATTCTGGCTCTTGCAATTTTCTCTCCTCCTCTTTCTGAGATGTTCCCTGAGTCATATATATATGGAGGAGCTAAGATGCAGATACAGCCATTGGGGTTGGTCTCCCAATAATCTGTCAGTCTCTGCAACGTGCCAGTTGTGGTTTCTTGTGATGGTCTTTGTTTTCAGTAAAGAGAGGCTTCTTTAATCAATGTGGATATTTCTAGATATACGTGGGTACAAGAATAGAATTTAGAATGTAACAAGAAATGATGACGTGGGAAGCACATTAGTCAAGAGCAGGTTTTAGCTAAGGAGAAGAGGAAGTCAATACTAAAGAAGGAAGGGAAATCCAATGGTGCTTAAGTTTTCTATTTTTCTTTTTCTTTTTCTTGATTTTGATTGACAAGGTTCGACAACTTCGTGTATTTCTTATTACAAGAACTTGCTATTTTAGTCAGGGTTATTTACAGTTTCCTTTCACATCACAATAAAGCTTGCATGAAAAAAGGAAGGGAGAGGACAACACTCAATTACATTTTAAGATTGGAGCCTGTGATGGCTTATATTGATTGGCAACTTTGCATTATCTTCTTGGAATCCAGTGTACAAGTCTGGACAGATTTCATAAATTAGATTGATTATGAGTGGAACCATTCCATGGGCAGGGCTCCCTGAGTCCACCAAAGAGAGAGCATGACCTGGGAAGTAACATTCATAGCTCTCTGCTCTTCCATTGTGGCTACAGTGTGAGCAACAGTCATCTAACTCCTGCCACCACCTTGTCCCTACCACTATATGTTGTCGCATCCAACTACAACTGTATCTTTGCTCCTTTAAGTTGATTCTTGCCAAGAATTTTGTCATAATAATGGAAAAGGGGAATACAGAAAATTGATCTTGAGAAATGGGGCCATTCATGTTATGAACAAGACCACGTGTTTCTGAAAGCTTTGGAATGGGATCCTGTGGAGCCTGTGGAAGAGTTTGAAACTTCAAGCTGGAAACAGCCAAGAATGCTGTGAGCAGGGCTTAGTGGACCAATTGGATGCAAGTTTGGACAATGAGAATGTTAAGAGAAATGTGGGCAGTAGAAACCTGGTCCACAGAGAGGGCAATGAGGACTCTTGAAAGAACTGGGGGGCAATTCTGATGATAGTCTGGTAAAGAGCAAATTCGGCCTGTGCTCTGAAAACTTGAAAGGGAATGAAATTGAAAATTATAGATGGATTAGTTAAGTAGAAGAAATTCCAAGACGGGAAGTCACCCAGGTCCTGTCACAGTCACTGCTCATTCTTCAGTGGGAGAGAGAGAGCAAAGAGTAGCACAGAGGATTAGAACACTGTGACGTGTGTCCGGGAAAGGCACATGAGTTTGCGACATGAGTAAAGCATCTGCGACTGCAGATCAGTGTGAAGGAAATAATGAGTCACTCTTCACTGAGACTATAAGAGGTCAGGTGCCTGGAGGGCAGGACCTCATCGACTGATGTCTCCATCTTGTGAAAATCCAGTCATCTGAGAGGAGAGAGAGAATGCAGATGGAGAAAGCTACTGGAGGGGTTTCCTGCTAAGGAACAGCTGCCCTGGGTAGCCTTTCACCGGGCTCATCCTGGAGAACACACGTGGACCCATGCAACTGTGTCCCTAAGGGTGCCAGGCTACTTCTTGAGCTGGCAGCAGAATCTGGCACCATCATTCCTGTGTGCGAAAGATGCAGGCATGAGGGGGTCGTGGCATCCTTCTCTAAACTGTCCTATGCTCTTTTTGTCCTGTAAAACTCCCCACCCACTTCCCCCCATTCTAGACTGCTGTGTTTATCGTCTCTTCCTGTTTTTTGTTTTTTTGTTTTTTTGTTTTTTTAACTTATCCTATGTTCTCAGGTCTGATAAGAATTAGAACGTTTATCCCACACATGTATTTCTGGGTAGCTTCTGAATTTACTTGGTAGAACCCAACCCTTCTACATCTCTGAATCTTTAAGTCAGAAGAGGCCTCCAAATGGATTGAAGTAACTTGATGAATGTTGGAATGGATTATATGCCGTCAAATGCTGGAGGGCAAACATCAGTGGTTGACTGTCTCAATATAGACTTTAGAATATTACAGCATATTATGACTTGTAAAACAAACTATTTAGTGGTCCTTTCAGGATCAAAAAATAAACTTCCCTTCCCTTGACCTACTTTCTTAAAATTTAGAGACAAAAGGTATTTCCCTGCAGATATATTTAATGGCCCAGACCTGCCTTAAGGAATACTGATGCTTTATTTTCTTGATATCATAGATGATTTTTGAATGTACTTTATTTAACTTTTTAGAAGTTGGTAAGAGGGGAAATAGCTAAGGCAAGCTGATCAAACCATTCTAGTACTGCCTAAATGCATAGTGTAGTAAAATAACCCAGACTTGTATTTCAAAGTAAGGGATACAGCAGTGCAGCTCAACGGTTTCTGGCCACCATTGCTTTTGATTCTGAGTCAGAGAGTGCCACGAGTGGAGTATTCCTGCCAGGGTACCACCCTGCCACAGCCTCTCTTCAATGGCATAGTGTGTCACTCATGGTGAAGCCAGCCAAGTGGTCAAGGGACGCTTTATCCAGTGTTAAGAGCTAAACTACCCTCATCAGGATTCTAAAGCCAAAGATTTTTTTTTTCCTTTTGTACAAGTGGCTCAAATGCCTTTGGACATGGTTTCTGGCACAGATACGTTCAGGAAATGGAGAGGGAGGAACACCTATTTAAGTGAAAAAACACTCACGCAAGAATGTTACGCAATAACAGAAAACAAATGGTTGGCTAGTGGTGAAGTCTGAGCTCTCCATTGCTAGGGCTTGGTTTGGTCATAGAGGGAACAATCGTGAATTTTCGAGGTGTAACTACATCAATGAATCTAGACGGCATGACTTAATAGGCTTAAAACAAAGTGTGCCAATGTTAGAATTGAGAGCAGGCCAGTGATTTTCTGTTTCCAGTTATAAGTGAAAAGACGTTAATGGACAGCAGAGTCACAGCAGAATAACAACCTTGCTGCTCAGTTTCAGCTCAGAAGAAAAGAGTGTTGGAGCACAGTCCTCAGCAGAACCTAAAAAAACCAGCCTGTGTAGGTTCTCCCTATTAGCAAGCACTGTTGCCTAGACACTTCCCTGATTGCTTACAGGTGGGGGTGATAAAGTCTAAAGTGTTACAGACTCTGGGGCTAGGGATGTAGCTCAGTGCTAGAGCACTAGCCTAGCAAAGACAAGGCCCTGAGTTCCACCCCTAGCACTGCAACAAAACAAACAAAATTTACAAGTTAAAGTTATTAGTCAGGTGGTGATGGTGCATCCCTTTAATCCAGCCCTTGGGAGACAGAGGCAGGTGGATCTGTGAGTTCAAGGCCAGCCTTGTCTACAGAGCGATTTCCAGGACAGCCAGGGCCCAGGACAGCCAGGGCCATGCAAAGAAACCCTGACTAAAATAGATAGTTAGATAGTTAGATAGTTAGATAGTTAGATAGATAGATAGATAGATAGATAGATAGATAGATAGATAGACAGACAGATATCTGAGTGTGAAAACCAAATATATATATCTGTAGAGAAAGAGAGAGAATGTATATATGTATAGATTTGTATATATTAAACAAATATAATTTCACTCATTGTAGAAAGAGAAGCAGCAGATCTAGACATTTTATCTACCACTAAATCTTTAGAGTGGGCCAGGAGTGAGATGAGGGTAAAATGTGGCAGTTAATAGCACTGGAGGAAGTGGTACAATTTTTTTCCCCAGTGGTATAGCCATTGATAAGTTGCCATATCTCCAGTAAAAACTGCCCCCACCCAAGTTCATGCAGCAACCATAATTAAACTCAGTATGTCACACATACAGCATATGCATGCATGGGGGGGAGGGGAGCTACCTGGGTTGAAGGTTTCGGCAGAGTTGGAGAGGTAAAGGGTGACCAGAACTCATTATTTATAGGTACAGACTTTTCAGAGAATTATTTTAAAGAAAAAAAAATATCATGAAGCTGAAAGAAGTATTTGAAGGCTCAGGATAAACTTTTCTTTAAAAAAAAAAAACACTTTTAATTTTTTTCTTAGATTTTTTTTTTTTCATTGTGGAACAAACTTTAAATTATTTACTATGGAGCAAATCTTGCAACACCTTCGAGGTGAGACACCTTCTGTGGTGTTAGGCTTCGTCTTTGCCAAGGAGCCCTCCTACTCCCCAAATCTTCACGACACTTGCTATTTTAGGTTTTGTTTGTTGTTGTTGTTGTTGTTTTCCCCCTTTGACAGCTAGCCAACTTAAAAGGCCAACTGTGCCAGTGTTATAACAGTTCTGTACCTTAATGTATACCCATTTTGTAAGCATGTCTAACGGATAGTTCCATCATTTCTAGTAAATATGCCAAAGGTAATTTAAGAAATAATAGGAGTTGATGGAGAGTTTGGGGTAAGAATCCCCACTTTCCCCCTCCTGATGGCGATCACAGTGTGATTGCTTTCTATAGGGTCCATCACACACAGGGAAGGCCTACCTTTCTGCTGTTGACCTAATGACAATTCTTCTACCCTGAGGAAGAAGAAGATTTAGTAGCTCCTGAGCATTTAATTCAGTCCAATCATGGTGCTGAGGGCTTGGAGGTTGTCTCAGTTAGTCCTCACACAGTCTTCAGGGAGCAGAGCTATTTCCATCATTAGAAAAGCCTAGGCTAAGGCGGGAGAGATGGCTCAGTGGTTAAGAGCACTGACTGCTTTCCCAGAGGTCCTGAGTTCAAATCCCAGCAACCACATGGCAGCTCACAACCATCTGTGATGAGATCTGGCACCCTCTTCTGGTGTTTGAAGACAGCTACAGGGTACTTACATATAATAATACATTTAAAAAGAAAAAAGAAAAGAAAAGAAAACCTAGGCTATTCTTCCATGTCATACAGCTACAGTGCTGTGGTTCCAGAACTCGCATCCATGCAACCTAACTCCAGAACTTTAGTGGTTTTACAGTGTATTAGATGAGGCACAACACAAACCTCAGTGTAAAATACCTGTGTGTGTTTGTCTTTAAGACTATGCACCAGTAGTATCAATTTCTATTGTGATAAAACACCTGGACCAGTGTGATTTACAGAAGAATGGGTTCACTGGGGCTTACAGTTTCAGTGGGTTAGAGTTCTTGCCCATAAAGGCAGGGTTCATGGCAGCAGGCAGGCAGGAATGATGTTGGAGCAGTAGCTGAGAACTTTCAACTACCCCAATCACAAGGCAGAGGGAGCTAAGAGGAAACTGGATTTTTGAAACCTCTTGGCTCAGAGGGTAAGAGCACTGACTGCGCTTCCAAAGGTCCTGAGTTCAAATCCCTACAACCACCCATAATGAGATCTGACGCCCTCGTCTTGTGTGTCTTAAGACAGCTATAGTGTACTTATGTATAATAATAAATAAATCTTTGGGCCTGAGCGAGTGGAGCCAACCAGAGCGAGTGGGATTGACCAGAGCAAGTAGGATTGACCAGAGCAAGCAGAGGTCCTAAATTCAATTCCCAACAACCACATGAAGGCTCACAACCACCTGCACAGCTACAGTGTACTCATATACATAAAATAAATAAATCTTAAAAAAAAAAAAGAAACCCCAAAGGTCATCACCAGTGACATACACACTGACACACTTCCTCCAAAAAGGCCACACCTATTCCAGCAAGGTCACACCTCCTAAAAATGCCACTTCCTGTGGGTCAAGGTTATTCAAACCGCCACAGGAAGGAAATTCCTTGCTAATGGACTAATAGTTGTGGTTATTCCATTAGGTACCCTGCGACCTCAGAGTCCTCCTCACCGTTTTGTTTGCTCCTTGGTGTGTTTGTGTGTGTGTGTGGTCTGTTTTTGAGATACGGTCTCACTCTGGAGCCCAAGCTGCCTCTTGAATCTGAAGCCCTCCTTCCTCAGGTTGTCCAGTGGTGGGATAACAGGCATATGCCACCATGCCTGACTAGCTCACCCTATTCTTGACATTTAGACTTCTTTACAATTTGTCCTTTCCCCTTGTGGCTTCTGTATTTCTCTATTTGGGCAGTTTACTTAGGGATGCCTGTGGGCTTCTCCAGCCCTCCCCACTCCCCATCCCTATGCTCCCTGTCCTTGTAGTCTAGACAGTGGGTCCTCCTTTGGGTGGCACCCTTCTCCTACTTTGTCCTGCTCCGGATAGGGATGTCCCAGTATTTGCTCACTTGGACTGATTTCCACAAAGGGCTCTAACCACAAACCCCACTCATCCATTCCTTCCTCTTCTTTGAAATTCTCAAAAGTGCTAAGCAACTTGAAAATGACGTGTATTTATTGAAGCTAATAGGGATCGTGAGTGTCCAGGCACAGGAAGCCAACGAACTTCTATCCATCTCTCTTAGACAGAAGTTACACGAACTGACTTAATTCGCATTCGAAGAAGAAGGAAAAGGAGAAGAAGAAGAGGAGGAGGAGGAGGAGGAGGAGGAAGAAGAAGAAGAAGAAGAAGAAGAAGAAGAAGAAGAAGAAGAAGAAGAAGAAGAAGAAGAAGAAGAAGAAGAAGAAGAAGAAGAAGAAAACTAAACAAAACCTAAAACAGTGCTTTGGCTTCTATTAGAGCAAGTTCTCAACGTTCAACCATCCTAATTTAGCTTAGACAAAATAGCCCACATTCCATTTCAAGGGAGACTGCCTTCCTTCCCACCCCCATCCCCTTTCCCTAAACTCGTCCTTGTCCCACCCCCCGTCTAGTTTCTCCCTTTTTCCCGGCTGTCTTACTGTGATTCCCCCATCAAAAACCCTTATCTTTAACTGCCTTTAATCAGGAGTCTTCAAAAAGAGGCAAGCTCTCTGTAACTTAAAGGAAAGCCCTCAGAGAAGCTTGCCGGCGGACAGGACGCCTGGAGGCGAGAAGGCTCCAAGGCCAAGTTCCTGAGTCCGCTGGCATAAGAGGGCTAACTTCCTTGCGGATCTGATCCAGTCTGCGCAGCGGGACACAGGAAAGCAACCTCCCGTCAAGGAGTAAAAGCCCGGGCACTTTGAAAGTGCCCTTTCTACCCAGATCCGGGAGAAGTCCTGGGGTGCGAAGGCGGGGCTACTAGACTGGCGACACCCTCCTGAATGTCCAGCCCCGCCTTCCCACCACCTTCGGGATTTGGTTCGTGAAGCAAGATCTCCCTCTCAGTGAAAGGCAGATGTCCCTTTAAGGTTTGCTTTGCTGCTGCCCGTGGACTTTAGCCTAAACACGGTCCCGCGAAGTTGGCTTTATTTGTCCATGTCTCGGACAGAGCCTGGGTGGCTGCCAGTGAGATTTCAGAGACTTGAGCGCGCAAAGGGGCGGGAGATGTGGCAATCCATCTGGGATCTGAGAAGCGTGGAGCGGGCTTAACAGCATTCGACCAAAACACAGGAAATTACTCCTCCACCGCTCCCGGGCGCTGCAGCCGCTGGGGCCACTGCTGGACACCCGCGGAGACCGCACGGAGTGACCCAGAGCGCGAGTCGCCGGCGCCTGGCTTCTGCCTGTTCCTGCCAGCTCCTGCCCACGAACCAGCACGTCGCTGGTTCCAGCAGCCACTCCAGCAATGGTCCCCAGGCGCCCTGCCAGCCTAGAGGTCACTGTAGCCTGCATCTGGATTCTCACCGGTGAGCGACTCTGCTTTCTTGAGCATCTCTGGTGGGGCTTGGGGCTCGGGTGAGGGGTGACACACATAGCAGAGGGGCAAACCAGAGGGGACCTCAGGTACAGCCGTCAGTTCAAAGGACTGAAGGGAGCGTTTGCGTGCGGGAGGCGGTGCTGAGACCTTTCCAAGTACAAGTGGCATTTCTAATTAAAGTTGTTTTTAAGTTCTGCATTGTGTTTTAGGCATTTGAATTATTGTAAGGGATAGAGAGTAACCGGAGGGCGTCTGATTCGTGTGCAAAGTTTCTGCCCTTGGGTTGCTCAGAAATGAACTTGATAGCATTTTCTTCCTGTTTAATATTTAGGACCTTTTCTGCCAAAGAACAAGGAAAGACCGGCATGCGAGACAAATCTACTTCTTGTTCCGATATGACGTTTCTACGTTAGCTCCTAAGAGGCGGAACATTTTGAAATTGAATGTTTAGCACCCAAATGTCACAGTGCTGTCTTTCAAATACAAATTCGGTTTTTTAAGAAGGCGCAGTACCTTCTTAAAAGGTACTGCAGTGTTCTTTTCAACTGAGAGAAAGGTGGGAACATTTCAGATTTCCCTAACAGTAGCTAGGCTCACAGTCTTTATTGTAGTTACCAGTTGGGGAGGGAAACTGAGCTGGTGTCCAGGTGAAAGGGTAGAAAGTTTAAGCACAGATTATCACTTCATTAGTTCTTCAGTTAGAGTCTGTCTTTAACAGGACATGATATTCAATCGCCTGATTGTTTGCACTGTTGGCTTGCCTAACTAGGTAATTTCACATTTGAATATTACATAGGGCCAGTTAACCCAGCAATGGATGGCTAAGCACTGAGGACTCTTATGTTCACTTACAAATGAAGTTTTAACAAGCCATTCCTCTTTCATAGTAAAGTGGTGTGGGCAGTTAACGAGCTACCGGCTTTTCATCCAAACATTTCCCACTCCTCAGGAAATGTCCATGAATCCAAACAGTGGTGACTTCTGAGCAGCATTATAGGCCGAGGAGTGGTTTTGACCTACCAGCTCTTGCTTTGACCCTTGGTGCAAATTTGGCTTGTGTTTCCCTTCCAACCCAAACTTTCAGAGATTGTATCTTGATGTTTTGCAAAATCTGAATTGTTTACTAATTACTCAAGCTGTATCTTTTTTTTTTTCTCCCCATTTTACCAACCATTCAGTCAGTGTGCAAACGAAACTTCCATAGTATCTAAAAGGAGGGGTGGGGATGAGAAAGCCTCAGTTTCACATATACCTTGGTGTGACATGCCTTGCTGAATCCAAGATGAGAGTTAAAAAGAGGTTGATCGGCAGGTATTTCTAAAGCATGCTCAAGTTTTTAGTGTATAATATTTAGAGCATTATTGACCCAGGGAGGACAGGTTCCTTATATTTAGTGTATTTATGTCCATTCCACAAGACATTAAGCGTCCCATCTGACTTTTTCCTTATCAGTTGCTCATACTTGAAAACCTCTTACCTTAACTCAGCAGTTAATCTGGAGTCTTTCAGACATATCCCTTTAGGAATGATGCTACAGGGCTTAAACTGTCCCTCGGACCCACCTACCAAATATGACATTTTTCTTGTATCTATTTGAAGTAGATCATCTGTAGTAGTTCGTGATTGCCCTCTCAGATAAAAATCCAAATTTCTCAACAGATTGCCCCAATCCAGGATCCTGTACCCATTTCTTATTGCTGCTGCAATAAGTTGCCATTGATTTATTGGCTTAAAACAAGGTATTTACTGTTTTATAGTTCTATAGGTTTTAAGTCGCACTGTGATAAAAATCATGTGCCCCCCCCCAATGTGCCCCCCCACCAAGGGCGTTTCCTTCCAGTTCCTGAGGCTACTTTCAAAACTTGTCATGTAGTTTTTCAGTCTTCCTCTCTGGCCCACTTCATGGTCACATCTTCTCCAGGTCTACCTGCCCTGGGTCCCTGCATTTATTCGGTACCTCTGTCCGAATGCCCATTCAACTCTCTCTGCCAAGTCTGCTTTCTCATGTAAGGTAATATGCTCAACTTTCATGGATTAGGGCAAGGGCATCTTTGGTGGTTCCATACTGCTACTCTGCTTACCATGACCCTTAAACAGAACAGGCGTCACATCCTGTATCGTTTCCTTACATTCCTCATAATCCTCTTGCTCTTTTGTTTGTTTGTTTTGTTTTGTTTTGTTTTGTTTTGTTTGAGACAGGGTTTCTCTGTATAGCTCTGGTTGTCCTGGAACTCACTTTGTAGACCAGACGGGCCTCGAACTCAGAAATCCGCCTGCCTCTGCCTCCCAGGTGATGGGATTAAAGGCGTGCTTCTTGCCACTGTGTTTGATACCTCTACAAAAGTAACCCCACCCTTCCTTCCCACTACCCCTTGCTTTCTGAACAAACTCTTTCCAGCTTTCAGTGCTGTGCATATATCATTTAAAATCCACCAGCCTTCCAATAAACTTCCCAAGGATTTACAACTCCTTGTGTTAGTTTCTTCCAACATATATTAAATAATTTGCCAAGAAAAAAAAGGTCCCTCCCTAACTAACCTTCAAATAAAGTCCTTGTCATTGTTTTAGATAGGTCAACGTCCTGGTGTAATATATGACATACACAGAGGATTCACCTGAAAGTAGTTTCGTAAACAGATGGCCTGGAGGAGGCCTTAGGGGAGCCAATAATGGTAGAGCAGGTAGAGCATTTGGGCTAAGGAAGCCACATGAAGCCACAGTGGGAGAAGAGGCCATGATTGCTCATACACCTTGAGGAACCTGATTACTGGAAGAAGGCTGCTGTATCTACCTCTAGGGACATGTAGACTGCAGTTGAATCAGTACTGATGTTCAGCCAAAAAGGAACAGAGTGAATATACACCTTCTCCCTATCCCCTGTTATAACGCACCCATTGCTCTCATTGGAAATATCCAATGGGTAGATTCAGCCTTCCACATAGATGATTATTATAAGTAGCACGGATTAATACCAGAACTTGTTGTATGATGGACTCTGGGCCGAGAACTTTGTAGTGTTTTATCTCTAATTTTAAAAAGGTGAAAGCTTATACATCGTCCATAATTTGAAGAAGAAAAAAATTGAAAAACAAAAATTATGAAGTTTTTTTTCCCCCATTTGTCCACAGTCTCACAGCTAGTAAATTACAAATTACTTCAATTCGCACCTCTGACCTCAAATTTCCTGCCGAGAAACAATTTGTACAAGCTCCTTTTCCTCTGCTGCTCAACCTTGTGGGTAAAATGCAAGCACAAATGGCTAAATTACTTCGATAAGGATACACATATAGTTAATAAAGCCAGCGTTATTTCCTTGATTGTTAGTTATATAGTGAAATTAGATGATAGGGAACTCTATCAATTCGATTAATAACAGGGCATGCATACAGCCTCAGTTGAGCTGTATATTGCTCTTCTGTAGAATCTTGCCTAGGAGCATGAGCCATCTTAAGAGCCTTCTTTTCTACAGCCAGTATCTCCTATACAAAGTAAACGCCAGTGAGGAGTTGGCTAAGCATGGGGAGACAGCCATTGGTCCAATTGAATAAATGAACTCCAGTGGCAGCATGTATCAGGAGTTATGATGGAGCGATTGCCTTCCTCATTATAATGTCTGTAAATACAGTGGTGAATGCATTGGGATATTGGGATATGTTTATTTGTTTAGTTGTAAGGCAACAAGAGTAATATATATATATATATATATATATATATATATATATATATATATATATATTTGTGTGTGTGTGTGTGTGTGTGTGTGTATGTGTGTTGTTTTGTTCAAATATATGTTGTTTTGTTCTATGTGGTCTTGAAACTGATACTGATGATTAATATTAAAAAACATAAAACCTCTCTACTGTCCCTAAGGGCTACGTTTTCAAGAGATGATTAGATTGTGCAGGCTCTAATGTAGTGGTTTAATCTACTGATGGATTTAAAATTTGAACACAGTATTGAGAGACGGTGGAATTTGCTGTGTGGATAAAGGATACCTAGAGAGGTGTCCTTGGGAATTGTATCTTGCCTACCACCTCTGCTTCGTGTCCACCATGGTGTGAATTGATGTTCTACCATGACCTACTGGCTGTGGACTGATACCTCTGCAACTCTGAGCCAAAATAAACGAACTCGTCCTTTAAGTTGTCTCTGATAGGTGTTTCGTCCCGGGACACAGAAAGGCAAATAATGTAGTAGTCATCTAGCTGTACAATGTCTGAGCTCTGGAGTCATGTCTGATTGCTGCAGACTTCTTGACCTATGTAGATATGGGTCCTCCTCTGCCTTTCTTCCTCTACCCTCAACCCCTAAAGCTTCCCACTGAGATTGCTAACTGGCTGGATATTCATACGCCCCATAGAATATTTTAATAGAATAAATAAGTTGTTGGATGCATTTTCCTAGAGTTAGGATCCAAGCACTCTTCTTTACAACTGCTCTTCTGATACAGCAGACACAAAAGAGTGTGTCTACGTTCCTGTTATGCAACTTTGATGAAAGCTATTGTGGAATCGTTGCCGTAGCACTACAGTCAGAATAGATTGCCTATTCAGGGCTCTCTGTGACTAGAGAATTGTATCCATTCTCAAACTGCAGTAGAGCAGAGTATCAAGAGATGCAAATGAGATGTGTATATTCATTTCCTCAAGATTTCTGAACTTCCTTCAGACCGCTCTACTGGGTCAACCTTCTCAAGTTGCCTCTGGGCCTTGACGTAAGCAGTTACTCCAGGCGCTATAGATCCGTAACTCCCACACAAGTGTGATTCCCAAGTGAGTCCATGGGTTGGTTTAGCTGTCCTTCCCCAGACACCAGAGTGTCCCTAGCACCCTTGATTCTATAAACCAGCGCACCATATGAGGCACTGATGAAATATGTAGCTGTCTGCCTTCCAGCATGCTGTGTGCTCTGTGAGGACTGTGTATTTCTTCAATTATCCTTAGTACTTAAGAACAATGGGCACTTTTTATTGAATAAACTATGAAATAATGAACTATGGACAAACATAAACTACTTAAAAGACTGGCCTATTCTGTAAATATATTCTTGCCTATATTTTTATCTGACTGAATAGATGATTCCATGTTGGGTCTCCCTACTGGGGACAAATGACTAACTGAGGTGTCTATTTAACATATCAAAGTGGACCTAAGCCCCAAGTTCCCCCAGCATGCCTCAGTTCTCTGTCTGTCACAGGATATGGCTAGCATACCTCACTCCCTACCCTAAACCCAGGAGCTGGGATGCCCTTCTCCCATCTGCCTTCCCCTATGTAATCTAGCCATTTTGGCTCCCTGGCCTTTTTTATCTATCCTTTACCCTCCTGGCCTCTTTGGTCTCCTCATCTCCTGGCTCTCCCCTTGCCTCTGCAGCTCTCCTCACATGGCCTGGCTCAGGGTAAAATTCACTCTGGACCCTTCCCAGATTTCTCTGTGAATGGCTATGCTCTCCCTTTTATCTACAATAAACGTTCTCCTCCACCATACCTAGGAGCAGGTAGATCTTTCCTTTTTTATTCCTCTCATCCACCAGTTGAAAACTGCAACAATTTAGGTAGCACTAGACAATAGGAGCACCACAGGCCACCAGTTTGTGGTTTACTAGGTCGTTAGCAGCATCCTATTAGGGAAATATTAAAGTGCAAAAGAAATACATCTGAATATTGCGATCAACAACAGAGTTATCTTTGTACATTTGCAAACTGCGTCTTGTTGGACATGTGACTCATGCCTTTTATTCTATCACGTTGAAGGCAGAGGCTGGCTGACTCTACAAAATCCAGGACAGCTTAGTCTATATAGTGAGTTAGTTCCAAGCCAGACAGGGAGGGCTGCATCGTGAGACTCTCTCTCTCAAAGAAAACGAATGTCCAAAACCAAAAAGAAAAAGAAAAACTAAACTTGAGCTCTGTGTCCTAGGATTTCCAGGAGGCAGCCCTTCTGGACACAGATATGGCCTCTGCCCCTCTTCTCAGCTGATTTCTAAGCCAAGACCATATCTGACTGGAGGGATAATTGTCTCTCTGTCATCACTAAGCCTCAACATTTCCCCTAGTCAGAGCTTCCTGGGAACAGCTTTGTTTGGAAGGACACAGCGAAAGGCGAAATGATGTAAGGAGTCTGTGGTGTGTGCATGCGTGCGTGCGTGCGTGCGTGTGTGTGTGTGTGTGTGTGTGTGTGTGTCTGTCTGTCTGTCTGTCTGTCTGTCTGTCTGTCTGTCTGTGTATCTCCAGCAGTGGCAGACCGAATTTTCTGGCATGCTCCTGAGTATTAGCACTTGATGTGTATGACCAGCCTATTTGTAATCTGATCTTTTCCATGACTTAAAAAGGAAACTTAAAAAAGTTAGTTATCTTTTATTTAGTTTTTCCTGTCAGTTATGTTTTATGAGAAATAGAAATATGTGCACTGTTAAGTCCAAAGCCCGCTTTCTCCAAGAGTCTGTCCTCTACAGCTATGACACCTGGATTAATAGAAAAGTTATGATAATTTAAATACCAGGAGTAAAACAACACATACCTGTGGGCATTGTTGGAAATCTGCTGAAATACATGCCAATGCTTGATTTTTAATAGAGCATCTGAAGTGCATTAGGTCAAACGACTGGGGTGGTTTTTATATTTTGCTATAAATTACATTATATGTGTACAAGAGCTCATATAGACCAGATTAGTCTCAAACTTACTACATAGCTAAGGATGAGTGAATCCCCAACTTTCTTGTCTTTACCTCCCAAGTACTCACATTGCCTTAATGCAAGTTAATTGCGCTTTGACCAGCTAGACTTTTAGCTCCTAAAATATTTGTTAAACATTTCATTATACTTCTTCTTGACAAAATCTCCCTATACTGCATCGATAGATACAGACAGACACACACTTACACGTGGATGGCACTTGTGCACACTAACACACATAGGGGGCACTGGTGGGCTGGGGTTTGGTAGGGGCTAGACAGTTAACTTTGCCACATGAACATTTATAGTCAAAAAGAAATGCAGACAATGAGTATGAGAAGTTCCTTGGAAAAAGTTTTTCCCATTTTGCCTTTCCCCCTTTCACCCAATAATTGGTTAAGTAGCTGTCCCCTTTACACACTTCACTTTGCTTGTAGAGGTCACCCAGGAGCCTTTGTACAGCTTAAGGTTGGCATACGTTCTTTTTAAAAATAGTATCCGTCCCCAGATGTTCATTATAAGAGCACTCACTGCTTATATGTGCTGTAATGATCACATTTCGAATCATGTACATAACTGACATTTATTATTTAAAAAGATTGTAACACTTTCTGTTAGGAATATGTGTTCAAAATCCCTGTTTTCCTGTCTACCCCCAGATATATTTAAAACTGAATAGGTTTATAGATGTTTACCTTAAGTGCAGTCTTGCCTATGTTTTTGAAAAGAGTATAAAATGCAACCTAATTTCTTGTGTTTAAGATTTCAGTGATAGTCAACTTAGAGACTATAAATTAAAGGAGGATTGTGGCTCAGCCTTTCATATGTGCCATGCTTGTACATATCACTTGTGTTGGGGAATAAAGAAGGTAGGCTGAGCCCTTCAGGGACTTGTGGTCTGGAAGACACAATAGACACACAGAGAAGTGATGTTGGGATATACTCCTAGGGAGGCTTTAAGAAAAGATGACAAACTCAGATTGTGGTCACAGTAAAGTCTTGCCAGAAAGAACCACAAACAATGCCCCCCCCCCAATCTAGATGAACAACAAGAACAAGACAGAGCTCTAAGTACCAAATATTCAAACATAATATCCGTATTTCAAGAACCCATTATCCTTGTTGCTGTTACACAAACATGAATTATTTCCTTTCCTAGTATGGCTAGGAAGAATACACTATAGGAAATAATTGCACACAACCTGCTTTCTTCCAAGGAACTCTCCCAAGCCACTTATTTCCAATACGATCCTGTTCAAATTAATGTGTGTCCCTAGTTTGTGGGATTCCGACTTCTGGCTTCAAGTCTGGCATTCGCTGAGAGATTTCTCAGAGTGCCTTGTTTTCAGGACTCTGCAGATCTACCACAGAGCATGCTCCTGCTACAATGTCATAAAGACTGTCCATGTGAGAAGAGAAGGAACGTAAAGAGAGGAAAAACCCCAGAACCTAGCATTGACAGACCCCAGCTAAGAAAGACAACTCAAGACTACCAAGTCTGTTTTATTTTTTTTAACTTTTTAACATCTCTTCATTTTGTGTGTGTCTGACTGGGTGCTCAAGTGTGCCACAAAGTGAGTATGACTGTTAGAAGACAATTCACTGTAGTCAATTCTTTCCTTCTACCTGGGGAATGAACTCAGGTTTGATGTCAGGGACCTTAATACCTACATAGCTTTCTTTTGTGGATCTAATTTATTCCTTTTTTTTTTTTTAATGCACAAGCATTTAATCCCAAATCATTAGAATGAGTTTTTAAAAAGGGTCAGATTTGGGCCAGGCGTGGTGGCCCACGCCTTTAATCCCAGGACTGGGGAGGCAGAGGCAGGCGGATTTCTGAGTTTGAAGCCAGCCTGGTCTACAGAGTGAGTTCCAGGACAGCCAGGACTACACAGAGAATAATAACAACAACAACAACAACAACAACAATAATAATAATAATAGTAATAGTAATAAAAAGGGTCAGATTTAAACGTGTGCAAAACTGAAAACAAATACCACAGGTATTAGTTTCTTTAAGTTGACACAGCATAGTTTTACAACTGTAATCTGTGGGACTGACTTCAATTCCCTCAACTGTCAAGTAGAAGAAAAGTGGGTGTCAGATGGACTGTGCCAAAAGTCACGGTGAAAACACATGGAGGGGGAGAACCACTGGACTCCCAGCCCAGTTCTCCACTCGAAGTGTCCCCGAGATGACAGACTCGAGCTGTTTGCAGGCAACAACACCGATGGGTTCTCTTCTTTTGGAAAGATTAATGAGAGTGATAGGCAAACGAGATACCACTAGAAACATTCCCGGGAAGGTTTCTATTTCCAAATGCCAATAAGTACAAAGGACAATCTCAGGCAATAGATTTAGTAAATAATGATCTTTTTTATTATTAGGTTTTTAGTTCATCATTAGTTTTTTTTATTTAGCTATTTGAGAAAAGAATAGAAATACAACCGTCTAAGACTATAGGTTTTAATGGTCATCACTAAATGAAATGAACTACAGTTTGATAACAAAGTGAGAGTGTTAGGAATCTTCTATAAGGTTAATGTGGTTGTCACTTTACCCTGCCTAGCTTAGAATTACATATGATACTGCAGGCAAAGGACCTTGCAGGGATTATGGGAAGATACAAGAAACAAAACATCCAGAGTTCAAACCAGGCCAGATAAAGTGTTCAAGTTGTCCTGAGGTGCTGTTTTCAGCCCTTCCAGACAGACACATGAGGCAAAGTGAACCATTAAGTCCTGATAACAGGATGAGCTGAGGTACCATATAAAAATTCCTAGGATGCATTCAGAACAAAGGTTATTCTGGTGAAATAAGACGTGCCCCCAAACGAGAGTGCAGGATTTGAAAACAGAGTGCTCTGGCTTGAATGCAAGGACTTGGGGGGTTACATTAGGAACTACAATCCCAAGTAACTTAAAAGAGTCATTTATTGATTTAGAAATATACCAAAGGTAACATAAGGACAAGGTGAATATCTGCTCATCTGATCACACGACACTAGCTCAAGTTACAAATAAATAAATAAATAATAAATACATACATACATACATACATGCATAAAAAGTTCCTAGCTGGAAAGGTGTTTCAGACAAAACTAGCTCTTTGAGAAATATTGTAGCATGTTCAATCACTGAGAACAATGTCATTTTAAGAGGTAGCTTAGGGCAAGGGATGTAGTTCAGTAGGAAAGATGTTTACAAAGCCCCAAGTTTGAGCCTCTTAAAAGCCTTAGGGTGAAGCCGTACCTGCCTCTAATCCCAACATTTAGGGGATGAAGGCAAGAGGATCAGATGTTCAAGGTCATCCTTTGCTATATATCCAGTTAGAGGTCATCTTGTGCTACATGGGACCCCGTATTCCCCTCCCCCCCAAGAAAGATGTTTGCCTTACAACTTAAAAAAAAAAGTCATGAAATATGAAATAAGAGTCATTATGAGTTTTCCACATAACAAATGTAGAAATAAATGCACTCAGTTTTTAAAAGTAAAATCCAAATGAATGATTACCTAGGTCTGGTAGAGACAAAATTACGTGCTTCAGAATGTAATGACTTTAAGGTGTAACCAGTGTGGGGGAGGGGGTCAATGCATTCCAAACCTTCTAGGTTGATTCTGGTGAACTGGCAAAAGTTGTCAATCAAAGGAAGCAGCAGGGGATAGCAGCACATAGCTTGCCTTGGCAGAGATGGTTATGCATATAGGACGGATTGTTCATGGTGGTAGTGGGTGCCGTCAATCAGGCCTGGGTCTGAATGCCAGTTACATGATTTTGAACACATCTGTTAACTTCCTCCTAACTTCATTTTATTTATTTATTTATTTATCTATTTATTTTCAAATTAGGGTAGTAGTTTCCTTATAAGAGTGAGAAAGTGCTTGAGAATTTTTCAAAAGTTGATAGTACTTCAGTGAAAACCTTTCATTCATTAAGAGCCTACGAAGCTACCTTCTTAGTTTAGTGAGACCTGTGCCTGGTTTGGTGAAAGGCTTTGGAGGAACAAAGCAATGTGAGTTAGAGTCTCTGTGATAGGAAGATGGTAATTAGATGGAGGGGAGAGGGGGAGGGGGCAGATGGGGGAAGGGGAGGATACAAAGCCAGTAAAGATGCAAACTTATACTCGAGTCTTGGACACCCCCCTCCCACCTCCAACACACACCAACCTCTAAGAAAGATGGCTGACATGATTAATCCTCCCTTTAACCTCCTCTCATCAATTAAGGCTAAAGAGCTCTGCTTTAAGATCCTTACACAAAATTCAATGAGCCTATGTGTTCAGGACTTCTTTGCTCCCCCACGGTCTTCACAAAGAGACTTCTCTGTATTTCCATCGCCTTTGTACCGAAGGGGATGGGAGAAATAGAATGGATTTTTGTTTGTTTGTTTTTTTCTTTCTTTTTTTCTTTTCCTTTACAACCAATTCTGTGGCTCTTCTCTTGGGATGGTCATATTAGATTAGCTTATCTTCACTTCCCATATCCTCAGCTTTTGGCCAGTCAGTGGCAGGGAAGATCGAGCGCTAATCTATTGCAGTCCAGCTCCCACACTGAGCGCCTCAGAGACTACAGCGCTGAGTCTGCCAACTTTGGATTCTGGGATTCCCAGGACATCAATCAGGTCAAGCTACATAGAGGTCCACCAGGGGTACATTCCACGCATTCCACGGCTCTCTCTGGGCTCTGTCCTTTAACATCTGGGTTAACTGGATCGTGCAAACAGGGTAACAGGCGCCGAGAACAGCTGGACACGTTGCTGAGCCCAGGCTGAAAGTGACTAGTTCTTAGAAACCGCTTCTGGATAGCTCTGAGCCAACAAGCGCGTTGGTCTGAGCGCTGGTAGGGAAAGAGCGCGCATGGCCAGGCAGAGTTTGGACTTCGGGGGGGGGGGGGCAAGTCTGAACTTTTGAGGGGCGCTTTTCACTTTTACATAAGGTTTGAAGCTGGCTTCGCCCCAAGGTGCAGAATGACAAACCCAGCTTAAATGCATATGTTTGCACTCACGTCCTCGGCACGTCCTCGCATACAGGGATGTGCGGGTGGGAAAAGCTCAGCTTTTCAGAGCGCTTGACCGCCTCCTTTGACGTTTACCTAGGGCGAGCCTTCCCTTTTACTGCGCCTGCGTGCGCGCGCCGCCGACAGGCCCCGCCTCTCCGGTAGGGACCCACAACAGACTTGCGCCGGGAGGCGGGCTGCGCCTGCGCGATCGCCGCGTCAGCCGGTTTCGCGGGGCCGGCGACTGGAAGTCCCGGGAGCTGACTTGTGCCGAGTGTGAGGTTTGCCGCGCCGCGCGTGGGCCAGCGCGCGGAGACTTGAGAAAAAAGCGTGGGGAGGGGAAAAGCGCTGTCCGGAGCTGCAAGAGTCAGAGGTAGTGTTACCTTCCCGGCCTGAACCCGCCGCCGCCCCTTCCCTGGCCCGCCCCCCCTCCTGGGGATCCCCCCCTCCCCATCGCCCCGAGCGCCCTCTGTTCTGAGCTGAGCCCCCGCTGAGGTCATGAAGCTCGTGAGGAAGGATATCGAGAAGGACAATGCGGGCCAGGTCACCCTGGTCCCCGAGGAGCCCGAGGACATGTGGCACACCTACAATCTAGTGCAGGTGGGCGACAGCCTGCGCGCCTCCACCATCCGCAAGGTCCAGACCGAGTCCTCCACGGGCAGCGTGGGGAGCAACCGTGTCCGCACCACCCTCACCCTTTGCGTGGAGGCCATCGACTTCGACTCCCAGGCCTGCCAGCTGCGGGTGAAGGGGACCAATATCCAAGAGAATGAGTATGTCAAGATGGGGGCTTACCACACCATCGAACTGGAGCCCAACCGCCAGTTCACCCTGGCCAAGAAACAGTGGGACAGTGTGGTTCTGGAACGCATCGAGCAGGCTTGCGACCCGGCGTGGAGTGCTGATGTGGCAGCTGTGGTCATGCAGGAGGGCCTGGCCCACGTCTGCTTAGTCACGCCCAGCATGACCCTTACCCGGGCCAAGGTGGAGGTGAACATCCCCAGGAAACGGAAAGGCAACTGCTCCCAGCATGACCGGGCCCTGGAGCGGTTCTATGAACAGGTGGTCCAGGCCATCCAGCGCCACATAAACTTCGAGGTTGTCAAGTGTGTGCTGGTGGCCAGCCCTGGATTTGTGCGAGAACAGTTCTGCGATTACATGTTTCAGCAAGCTGTGAAGACAGACAATAAGGTGCTCCTGGAAAACCGCTCCAAATTCCTTCAGGTAAAAAGCCTTATCCAAAGAGAGTTTCCTAATGTTTTAGAATGGGGAGGAGCAGAAGGCTTAGCTGGGACTATAAATGAGATTGTCAAGAGAACTGAACTCCGCAGTATCTAGTATTTTTAAAAGGTAACCTTTGCCCAAGTCCTTAAACAGGTTAGGCCTTATTCATGTGTTTGTCTTATGTCATCATGGGCTGATAAATGGATACTTTCAGAGATTCTTTGTCTTTTATAATTGTGATTCTAGGTGCATGCCTCCTCTGGACACAAGTACTCCCTGAAAGAGGCCCTCTGCGACCCTACGGTAGCCAGCCGCCTTTCAGACACAAAAGCAGCTGGCGAAGTAAAAGCCTTGGATGACTTCTACAAAATGTTACAGCACGAGCCTGACCGAGCATTCTATGGACTCAAGCAGGTGGAAAGGGCCAACGAAGCCTTGGCCATCGACACTTTGCTCATCAGTGATGAGCTCTTCCGGCATCAGGATGTGGCCACCCGGAGCCGGTATGTCAGGCTGGTGGACAGTGTGAAGGAGAACGCAGGCACCGTAAGGATATTCTCTAGTCTCCATGTGTCCGGAGAACAGCTGGGCCAGCTGACGGGAGTAGCCGCCATTCTCCGCTTCCCAGTGCCAGAACTTTCTGACCAAGAGGATGATTCAAGTTCTGAAGAGGATTAAGACCAACAGTTAATAGTTTCTTCTCTGGTTTTTCTCCACATCCTTGGCAGGTGCCAGAGTGGCACTTGTTGATCCTGCTGGGGTTTCTTGTGTGTTGGGTTCACATTGTTTTATGGTTTGGTT
Source organism: Mus pahari (assembly GCF_900095145.1). Lineage (NCBI taxonomy): Eukaryota > Metazoa > Chordata > Mammalia > Rodentia > Muridae > Mus > Mus pahari. The sequence continues at coordinate 45,265,879 of NC_034600.1, read as the reverse complement.
AGCAGGACATGTATTCAAATTAAATAAATCACAATGATGTCCAAGCTTATGTTTTCTAGTTTGAGTTACTGTTTTTTAATACCCGGAAACAGCAATTTGTGTATCTAAGGGGAAAAAAAAAGGCTGTTTGGGGGTTTGATTATGAAACTCCACATACCAACTTTTCTTGGTTTTCCTCCTAAAACGCTTTAATCTCTCATGGCATTTATTTCCATTTGACATGGTGTTTCCGCATTTCATTTCATGCTCCATTTTTTTCACCTCTTTCTAGGTGGCACCCCCCTTGCAGGATTTTGATTACATTCACTATTTGAAGTGGTAGCCAAACAGTAAATAAAGCCAGTCTAAATGTTACTTTCTTTCAGAGATTTGTTAAACATCATTTTAAAGATCTGCTTGTTGCTTTTTTTTTGTTGTTGTTCTAATCTATTTTCTGTAGAGAAATTACTTTTAGACAGTAGAGGTTTGATCTCCTTGGTATTCTCACCATAGTCTCATCAGGCCTCTACAGATGAGGTGAAAGTGTGTGGTTTGTTTACTGTGTGGCTGATGAATGGTGAAACTGGACATTTCTTGACGTGGAAATGGTACCATATCTTGCTGTGTTTTATTCACCTTGGCTTGTCAGTGTTACATGTTCCCGAGGTGCCTGTGGCATTAGTCTGTGCTCTCACCTTCTTACTGGACTGTTTGAAGAAAGCATGTTCAGGGAGTTGAGTGATTCATGAAGTTGTAGTCTAGTACTCCTTATTGTAGATGAGGAATTTCTGCAAATTACCGTTGAGAGTATTTTCAACTACATAATTTGGATCTTAGAGAGAGGGAACCTTGGAAATAAGGAATTGCAGCTTGATCTTTGACAAGCCTCGGTGTAGCACATGATTAGGAATTCTGTCTGAAGTCTGGATCACAGATGGCTTTATCGTGAATACTTTAGGTTTTATTAGTCTATTGGCTTCCTTGAGGTATATTACATGGTTAAGAGTTATTCTTGATAAGCTTGTTTAGATTTTTCCTATGATGCTGGGAACTGATACATTCACGATATATCTATACCTACCTCCTAAAAATAACTCAGGTTGTCTTTTCATTTTAATATTTAGCTTTAAAGCAACATTAAAAGTATCTTCTTAAATAACGTAATAGGAATAAAAAGAGGAAGCCATTATAGTTTTTAAATGTAGGACCTGGTTGGTGGTGAATCCTAATCTCAGGGCATACATTGCTGCTGTAGTGTCTTTAGCACTAAAGTGAAGTCTAATAGCTGGAGAATACATTTTAGAGCAAGGGTTCACTGGAACCGTCATAGCTTCTCATTGGGAACTCTTAAGTGGCTAAGCTGCAGTCCAGACTAATCAAACAGCCTTTCTGCCCTGGAAGTGCTGTGGGTGACAGCCTGAGCCTTCTATCCTCAGCACTGGGGTGGCAGAGGCAGGTGGATCTCTGTGAGTTCAGGGAGAGCTGGGCCTTTTGTAATGAGATCCAGTCTTAAAGATACATAAGTTACCGCGGCTGGTTACAGTAGACAACAGGGCTGAGAACTGGGTTCAGAGCTTGCCATCTGCAGGTGAGCTGCGGAGGACGGCAGCCCCAGGCAGCTATATTAGCACCTTGAATCCATTGCTCTGCTCTGAGTGAGAAGATGCTTGTTTCAGAGTCTTCAGGTGATTGCTGTGTGGAGTAAAATCCAACACAAATGTAGGTGATAGCCTTTCCGAACAGGACATCGGGCTGGGTGTCAACATTTCAGATCAACTGACTATACTAATGTAGCTATATCACCTCTAAGTAAATGCAAGTTTTTATGTATGTAAAGTATGTGCAAAATCTTAACTTTTTTTAAGTCATATTTTACATTGCTATCCAAAGTATAATTCATACTATATCATAGGGACAAAAGTAATGATAAAAACAATTCAGTTTAAAACTCTAGTCATTACTGTTGGTCAGAGTGACCCTTCAGTGTTAGAAACTCAGTGAATTCATCTGCTGTTCCTTAGGAAGAATGGCAACATCTTAACGTTGAATTGAGATGTGGACTAGCTGGGGAGCAGGTGGGCTCAGGGCAGATGTGTCTCAGGAAGAGTGTGGATTTACCATAATAGGAATCAGGCAGATGGATGAAGAGCAACTGTTTTATAAATAATCACTGTTCAGCTACATCTGCGATGAACAGGAAGAGACAAGAGTGTAAACAGGAAGAATGGTTAAAAGGGTACATTGGGAGCCACTTGAGAGGAATAGCATCAGTAACGAGGCCATACACCCTCTAGTCCGTGTCAAAGGACGCCATTAAAAAATGTTAGGAGAGGGTCAATGTGGCTTGGCTGTGCATTTTTCAGTTACAGAAGTAGAATCTGAAGACAAATGTCAGGGTTTTTTGGCGTGTTAGGATAAAGCAACAATTTAAGTAGGAAGTCAAAGATGATAACTTGGAAGCAGAAATAGTTTACATCAGTTTGAAGTGTCCGGGACACCTGGAGTGCTCTCCTAGACTTTTAAGGTTGTGGCCTCTCAGTAAGATTGTCCCACAACAGCCTCAGAAAGCCATAACTTAAAAATAAATGCACTGGGGTGTTCTGATTTAATTTACTAAAAGTTGGTTTCATTACTCTTCATTGCAAGCAAGAATTAACAATCTGTAAGCCAGTGGTTCTCAATGTATAGGTTGAGACCCTCTTGGGAGTCAAATGACCCTTTCACAGGGGTGGTAATGAGATAGCCTGCATATCAGATATTTACATTACAATTCATAACAGCAAAACTGTAGTATGAAATAGCAACAGAAATAATTTTATAGTTGAGGAATGGGGGGGGCTCACCACAACATGAGGGACTGTATTAAAGGGTTGCTGTGTTAGAAAGGTTGAGAACCACTTCTATAAGCTATAATGTAGGCCAACAGATTATTTTACTGCCCAAGACCTTCGTGCTGCCTAACATGATAGGCATCTAGATTTCTCTCACAATCTTCACCTCTTTGGGGAATTTTTTTTTTTTTTTTTTTTTTGCCAAGTTTTATTTTTATCATAAGAATAGAAAATACTTGTTTTGGCATTTTATTTGAGTAGACCTACTGTTTTGTTGGCATATTTGTCACCAAATGAGACTTCTTTAATCCTTGTTCTTCGGTTTGGTTTATATGCTCTGAAACAGATTCCCAGACCACTACCTACATACGTTTTTCTACATATGGAAATCAAGATATCAGTCAAACGTTTACTAATTTTATTTTTAAACCATTTTTGTTGTATCATTTAAACATGAAAGCAAATTTACTGATAAATGAAGTATATGTGTTTAATCTTACATGGGAGATTAAATCTTTGCGGAAGAGTTAGTACCACAAAGTGTACGTCGTCAACATTTTGGCCTTGATCCGTTTGCTACATACTCATTGCTGAGCCTGCCACTTGTCATGAACACATTGGAGAAATGACAGAGGTTTAGGCACATTTCATAAGTTCCTGGAAATTCCGGCACTATACTCTGTCAAAATCCATGTTACTTAACACCAAATATGCCACCTCACCATGCCAACTGGAGTGAACCCTACTTGAGATACCTTCCCTAAGATTCAGTACTTATATGTTAAGGATTGCTGTTTTCTGCTCTTAGAGAAACAGTGACTTAGTTATGAAACAAAATATAACCATAATGTCATGCCTAAGCATGAAAATACCAAATTATCATATCCTTAGATTGTGTTAGAATATTTAACTTAAAATTTTGTGAGTTGTCTACTTCTTCTTTCATTATCCACTGCCCGCGTTCAAGCCCTATTTTTAGGATGGTAATTTAATGAAACTACCTGTTCTCTGTAGTATCTGAGAATTAGAGGACTTGGTGCGTATTTTGATTTGGGTTATATGCTTGGTTTTAGAACGGCTAGTACTGAGGCGAGGGCAACATCTAGCAGGTGGCAAATACAGCAGAGACTTGAGCCAGAGACCCCATGCCTGGCTGTGCACAAATTGGTATCATGGCCTCTATTTCAGAAAGGAAGTAACTCAGTCTTTAAATGGTACGTCCTGTGATGAAGGTTGTTAAATTAATTAGTTCTTTCAAAAGCTTATAAAAGATTTTGTCATCTTCATATGAGAAAAATTAAATTACAAGAAGATAACTATATTGACCTAAATCACAGCTAGTAAATGTAGTAAAGTGTCCTACATAGAAAGTGTGCAAGAAGGCCAGTGCTATTTCCCAGTTGTCTCTTTGGTATTGGTCATGTCTGTGCCTAGAGTAAAACTAAGTTAATACCTTTATGACAGAATGAGCTTAAGCTTGATCATTTTACGTCTTTATCTTCCACTATTCAATCAAACTGGAAAGTCAGTAGCTTAATCCTATCATTTCCTGCTTATACCTGAGTATTAGAAAACGGGAAGCAATTGTGTAGGGAAGCAATCCCTTCCACTCTAACAGTAAGCTGTGAATTTCATCCTTGCTTTTAGCAAGCTTGTTTCAGTTGTTAAATCTACTCTCTCTGCATACCTGTGTGTACCTGGGCCTCTGAGGGCCAGACAACAACCTGTCCTGTAGATTCTCAGGTACCATCATCCCCTCTCCCTTTTTTTCTAAATATTACAAAAGGTCTCTTTTGACCTGGAACTTGCCAAAGAGTCAAGGCTTGGCTGGCTAAGGAATCCCAAGAATTTATCTATCTCCATCTCCCCAGCTCAGATATAAGGTGTCATCACAATAGGTTTTGGTTATTTGAAATCTCCAGGCAAACTCAGTTTCTCCTCCTGTCAAAGCAACCACTCCACCTTCTAAGCTCTCTCTCCAGCCCCTAAACATATCGTAAAATGCCATTACTTCAACATATAATTATTTACTAAGCATCTTTATAGCTATATTTGTGACATAGGAATAAGAAAATTAGATACTGGAGAACAAACACCACAGATGGTCAGGCTTACAGGGAAGTTATATTAGCTGTTGGAAGGGACCACTACAGCCTGGGTGAATCCCGAGACACCAGCAAAAGAGAAATGCATAGGGTCAATTAGTCTTTCTCTAATGCATAGGGTCAATTCGTCTTTCTCTGGGGCCTGTAGATACTCCTATGAAATAGCAGTTAGTGTTAGCAATAAGCAAAAGACTGAGATCTATTAACATATTCTGTTAAAGAAGTCAAGGAAATATTATGTCTTTCAACATGGTTTGTCTACAAAATGATGGTGGTGGTGGGAATGAGGATGAGGATGAGGATAAGGATGAGGATGATAAAGATTATGAAGATTGCAGTGCCAGAGAGTAAACGCAGAGCCTCCTTGTTAGGTGAGTACCCTGTTGCTGTGCTACATGTCCCACCCCCATTCCTCTATCTAAAATTATTAAATAATACCCGTAAATCCTTAACTGCTTGTCCTGTTTAGGATGACAGTCTCAGATAACTAGTGTGTGGTTTGTTTTTTTGTTTTTTTTTGTTTCTTTTTTTCAAGAAGTCTCACTAAGAGAACTCAAGTTCGTATTGGAACCTGGACCTCCATTAAGGGAAGCAGTTGTCATTGAATTCTAGTTGTGAAATACGTTCAGAGGTGGGAGGTCCATCTGAGTTCAAGTCTTGGTTGCAGACATTTTATGTCTGGAATTTTTCATCAGGGCTCCGTGTAAACATTGACCAGAACTTTCGGCCTGACACCGTTGTGAAAGATTGCTCCGTGGATATAAAACATTTTAATCTTGTGTTTCAGCTCATTTGTTCTTGTCACCATAATTTATAGCTTATTTTTCCTCTACAAGTATGTGTAAGAGTGTTTGGTTTTTTTTTTACTGAGGTCAAGGAGAAAAAAGATTAGTGTATACTTCAGCAGGTGCTTAGCATTTTAGCATCACAACAGGTAAAATGGGAAAGGAACTCTATAGAGCAGGTATGATCTGAAGAGCAGGTATAATCTGAAGGCCACCCAGGCTCAAAGTCACACAAACAGGAGGTTTTCAGAGCCTCTACATTCCTGTTTGATTTATCCCATTCCAACTTCAAACATATTTTTCTGCCCCCAGCATATATTGGGAGTTTATTGAATGGGGTAAGGATACAGTACATGATTCAGGACTTTAGTATTCCTTTAATCCTCCTATTTGACAACTACTCTTCTTTTTAGAGGAGGATGATTTCTCCCTGAGCATCATCACCGATGCTCAAAATCAGATCTTCTATTTCCACACCCTGCCTGCTTATTTTCTAAGCCACTTACCAAGTGTCAGCTGTGCATCAGTACGTTGTTAGCTCTCAAGGTTCTAAAGGGAAGGGAGACCACAGTCCCTTACACAGCTTGATGGGAATACATCAGTCAGGAAACCCAGAGAAAGGGGCTCCTAACCCAGCCTGGCATCATGATGACCTGAGGCCAGAGCTGAAACTACAAAGTTCCCACAGCCCGCAAGCCTCCCACAGCAGTCTCTAGAGATGAGGCCAAGACAGCTAGGGAGGGCTCTCCTTTTAAAGCCCGTGGTGTTTCTTTGGTGATGTGTTTAAGTTGTGGTTCATTTAGTCTTTAGTTTCTCTGGATATTAGATTTCTTACACTCTACCTAACAAACTGAGAAGAGGAGACGTGGAAAAACAAGTGTCCCATCGAGTCCCACCCTCAAAGATGAGGGAAACGGTTAAAGTTGGGTAAAAAGTGAGCACCAGCGCTCATTGCCGAGAGGACTTATGCAGAAACCTTTTGTGACATGCATGATGTTATTATCATCGCCATTACCTGTTTGTGACACACAGACACACAGAAACCTAAACTAGAAGAGTGAGTTTGGCTGACTTCTCTGTAGCACAGCAAAGAGGAGATGACTCTTCTGCCAAGTCCTAAGACACTTAGAAGCCTTGTGCTCTTGCAGGGGACTAAAGATTCCCAGCACCCACATCAGGCAGATTACAACTGTAACTCCAGCTTCAGGGGACCTGACTCCCTCTGCTAGTGTCTGGGGACAATTGCATGTGAATGTACACACAGACACACACACCTTTTAAAAATGAGTAGGGACTGGCAGTGTGGCAGCTGTGGTGACCTCCTGTTGGTTGGTGGCTCTTCCCCAGAGCTGAACAGGATTTCAGAGTTCACTTGTCAAAGAACAGGGAGAAAGTTATATACCAGCCAGGTCTATGGTGACAAGGACGATGGGAAGATTTGGATTGTAGGCTGTCAGAAAGAACTGAATGAGACTTCTGCCACTGGTTTAATAGGAGAGCAGCCTGTGAGTAAGGTGGCCCATTGGATTACAACCTGTGAAAGAGGGGGTGTTGCCCTGGGCCACCCCAAGATTGTATATAAGCTTAGACAAACAAAGGTGGGACTATTTGGCTACTATGGTCTCAGTTCAAGCAGCACCATCACTAGGGTAGGCTATGCCCAGTCCTGTGACACCTTCTGAACATCACTGTGGGTGTGCTGGTGTGGGGCTCTATGACTGGTACCCATCATTATGATTAAAGGCTGCTACCACCAAGGAGGGGAGGGGTATGCGTACAGAAGAGTGGCCCTTGGTTTCATAGTCTTGTAGGCCTCGCTGACTATGCTTGGAGCAGTAACAGTAACTACTGGTTATTTTTATAAGCTGTGTAAAAATAAAATTTTACTGATTTAGGCTTAAAAAACAATCTGTTTTGTACCATATTCCAAAAGCTGCCAAACTTTGGGTTTGGCTGGCTGCAGAGGAGCAGAGCCTGTTAGGAGCAAATTCCAGGGCTGGGGGGTCAGTGACTTGGAATGTTTTGCCAAACACTCCCATATTTCCAAAGCTGATGGGGGGCACTTGAACTCGAATATAATGGGGAAAGTTGTTTAAACCAGTTGTCAACTGGCACGCAAGAACCTTGAGGTTTTCAGCTATTTCTTTGAATAGTTTGCCACATTCCAGTGACTTGCCAAGCTGCAGGGTCCTGCCGCTATGTCTCTCGTTTTTTTTCTTCCCTATCATCCTCATGCTCTCCCAGAGAAGCAGTCCACGGGGAAACTCATGGCTTGGTTTTGATTGCAATGTTCTTTGCAGTTGGCCTGTGATTTCTCACAGTGGACAGTATCAGGTACCTACAGAGTTTTCCAACCGTCCTGATGACTAAATCTTACCCTCGAATGAAGCAGAATATTTGGGAAAAGGAGCCAAGGCACCTACATGTTTTGAAAGCTCTGCAACTGCTTCTTATCTGTGTCCAGGTTGAACCTGGGAGCTGTCATCCCCAACAAGTCAGTTGGCATTAATATGTTCTGTGTGGTCTCAGTGTGAATTAGCTCTCTGGCTAGGAAAGGGAAGGGGACATAAACATTGCAGAAAAGGCAGCGTCAAGCACTTGGCAAGAGGAACATTCTTTAATCCCTCATGGGAATTGGCTGCATCTATGTATTTTTTAATTTGCTATAATATCTTCACAAGAGTAATACTGACAAGTTTGTAAATAACAAATAAATACTGTACATGTGAGTTACAGTAGGGGTTTTTCAAAACTAGACAAATAAGTTTCTATTCCTCCAAAGGGAGAACTTAGAATATTTTGAAGATGCAAGAATTTCGTCACATAGAACAAGAATATAATACTCTTCTGTTGCATAGAATGTATAGCAGTCTTGTTGGGAACAGGGGGATGTCAGAACTGTTTGGAACCATGTGAAAAGATGGTTGTTGGCACCAGTCCAGCTTTTAAATATTTCTCTACTAGCTTGGTATGGTGAGAACATTGGCTGTGGCCTCTAGAATGTTGGGCAAGTCACGTTGCCTTCACAATCCTCAAGTTCAGTGTCACGAACTTTAGTTTATAAAGGGGAATAACAATACAAATTTCCTAGGAATTGTAAAGAATTTGTAAAAAAAAATATTTACAAAAAAAGTAACTGGGAATTGATAAGAGCTCAATTAACTGAGTTTTGTTCCTTCTATTGCTGTCTCTTTTTTAAAAGCACATATCCAATCGAGATGACACAGTAGCCATGGGAATGTGACAAAAAGTGCCTCGTGTCTCTTCTGCCAGAAATTCTTACCAAAGTCTCCATCAAAGGCGATGTTCCGAGAAGATCAGTAGGAGGCCTCCATAGGACTTAGGTTGAGATGGGGATGGCTATCAACATAGTTCTCAGTTTTCAGACCTTTATAGCTGAGCGCAAAAGTATGTGTCACCTCACAGTACAAAGGACGAGGAAAGGAAGCAGCTCACTCTGGTGACTGATGTGCAGGGACATAGCAGACCACCTCTGAGTTAATGATGTTCACAATAGGAGCATCATATAAAATCATAGCTGATAGATGTCACTGAGAGCACAGAGAGAGGGTGATCACCACCTTCTTTTAGACCCCAGTAATGACAGAAATGAACAATAGAAGCCAGTGAAGTCATGGCATAGAAGCAGATTCTTTATCAGCCTTGACCCATTATTCAGTCAAGTGAGGGTAATGTTAATTCTTACCTTATAAGGTACATCATCTTTCATTCCATGTAAACAAATTAATTCTTATTGTATGTTTATTATTTGAATGTTGTTCTACTGCTCAGTATCTTTCTTTGGATATTTTAAACATTCATAAGTCAGAAACAAACCACAATTTCCCTCCCATTTTTAGTCACGTGTAGAAATCTACTCTGGTAACAAAATATTAAAGGAATATTTAGAAGAGGAAGCCTCAATTGGAAAGAAGGGAAAACACAGTCAGAACTCTGCTACTGAGAACTTCTGTGTGGGAATCACCACCTTCACTGACTGACCTGTCACCCATTTTCTGGGCTTAAGCCTAAACCAGAGCCTCTGAGTGCAATCTCTAATGATTGCAGCGACCAGACTAGCCTTCCAGGGGTTACACACTCGCTTTCTATGGTCTAGGAGGGAGGATGGAAGCTGGCCGCATACTCATAGCCTGTATCTCTTTCCACTCCACCGCTTGTATTTAGTCTCCATCCCTCACAAGGAAGGGTGTGGATGCTGAGGATTCAAACCCTAAGAAAACAGCCATTTACCTCTTTCAAACAGTAAACCTAGAGAACTGCCATTCTTGAGGTGCCTTGCCAAAACTGGGCATTCTCCTGTGTTGGGGCATTCATCATACATTGTACTTAAGTCAGAACCCTGTGGCCAGACAAGGGTGGTCAGGTCCAGCACAGGCTCCTGCTGGAGAAAGTGGTACTGGTGCTGAGTCATCCGTGACTCCCAAGCTGAGGTCAGTCTGAATGCAGGTTTCCTACCTGCATAGAAAAGAGAAATTATCCAACCGTGTGCATTAATCAAATAATCGATATAACATTACTTCTTTTATATGATTTTTCTGCATACTTGCATTAAATTTGCTTCTTCTGACCACAAGACACTTTAGAATTAGAACAATTTAGCGTTAGAACAATTGCCTGGTCCACCAACAGTACCTGTCCTATTGGTAGACTGTAAATGGAAGCTCATATTAATTACTCAGTGTCAGTTGCTCTCTTATGTTCAGCATGAGGACAGCAGGGCAAGGAATTTGACATTAGCCTGAAGGATCAGGAAGGAAGTGCAGGAAGCGCAGGAAATGCCTTGCTCCACAGTCTCAGCTTGGCTTGGGGTCAGCCAAGGCCACTTTGCGTCTCTCAACTCTGCTTCTGTCCTTTGGACCGGAAGGAAACAGAAGCCAGAGAAGAAGAAGATGATTTTGAACCTCCCGATCCCCAACACACAACATGTTCTGAACCTACATATTGTCTTCCAATCCCGCTATCTAAATTTAAGAATAGTGTGGAGAAGAACTAGCTAAGCAAATATGTCCGCATTTCCTGTTGGATAGCAAGTGTTAATCAGCGTGGTACACAAATATTCATCCCAAAAGAACAAGGTCTACTGAAATTTATACTCCTCGAAAATAAAATATAAAATTAGGGTGCCAGTAGCATGGCTCTGAGACTAAGCTGAAGGTGTTTGTCACCAAACCTGACCACCTGAGTTTCATTCTTGGAACACTTGTGCCTGAAGGAAAAGAATTGACTTCCCAAAGTTGTTCCCCCATGTTTTAGCTCTGGTGAGCATTCATGTCCACACACACACACACACACATGTCCACACACACACACAGAACGTCAATACATCAATAAGTAAATGCAAAATCATTAGAAATCAACCCAGCTTAACAAAGCCTGTGGCAAAAACATGTTCCTTCCACCTTCCTATAATTGCCAGATTTAGAGCCAGCATTGGAGAAACAGTGAATAAGACACATAATTCTAGAAAATCATTTGTTTATCTGAAATTAAAATCTACCTAGCAGGTGTTTACCTGGAAAGCACCCCTCTGTTCACTTGTCCATTTTCTGACTCGTTTGACCACGATTGGCCTAGGCGGGAGAGACCTTAGCCTAGGACAGTGTTGGAAGGATCACTGCACTCGTGGGTGGATTCCTGGGTTACACGCGTCTCTAGTTTCAGGGCCTTTCTTGAACGAAAAGAGAAGGGCTACCCTTTCCCCATGCTTTGAAGGTGAATGACTACCTATTTAGCAATCACTGATTTTTAAAATACTCAGAGGACATCACAGCTCTCGGGAAGTGGAGGCAGGCAGATCTCTGTGAGTTTGAACATAGCAGAATCTACATGGTAAATTCCAGGCCAGCCAGGCCTACATTTATCATCAGACTGTGTCTTTCAAAACCAAAACCAAAAAGGTATTCGAAGGAGGAACCTAAGTCCAGCACTTCTCTTCTAGGGTTGTTTGTTGTGTTTATGATGCTAATGAATAATATGAAGTTGTTTTTTTTTTTACATAATAAAATTAGTAACTCCAACTGGATCATGATCTCGACAAATTGGGGGTACTTAATTGAAAATGTATCGTTAGCAAAAACTAAAACCCCCAGACTTCCTAAGTAGGGAGACGACATCTAAGAAGATGGTAGCTGAGGATGAAGGGGGTCTCTGAAATGAGAGTGTCTGCGCCTGATGCCGCTATTAGTCTTTGGTGACTAACCTCAGTTTCCCTGTCCAGATATTAGCACCACTGATTTCTGTGTGTTAAAGCTGTGACCACTCTTGTTCATTTCAAGGTCAATGACACTAGTTAAAACCTGGCCCAGTAAGATCCAAGTCACAGTTCTGTGATTTATCTCATCTCCCTCCTTATCCTCTGGATAGCAGCATTATACACTTCTTAGGGCATCTGGGAGACAGATGCTGCAACCAAGTCCACACTCTCATGACAGGGGCAATGGGAAGGAGTAGGAAAGAACAGGAGGAGAAAGGGAGATCTCAGTAAGCTACTATGGAAGGGAAAAAATCCCTAAGTAAGCTCACAGGGCCCTGGAGTCTTCTGTGATCTGCTTCTATCTTAGGGGAGACAGATCTCCTTAACAAGACCAATCAGACACATTGAAAACCTTCTCAGAGCTAAAACGGTTGTTAAGCACCATCCAGAACCAAACATTTTATAGTAAGAATGCCTACTGAGGAGAGAGGGGAGAGGGCAATAGAAGGAAAACTGCTGTGGTAAAAGCCAGGTGATCAGTGGGTATACAGTGGCCTAGTGCCAGTGCTGCCAATGGGGCTAAGTGGCTGAGAAGGAGGAGAAGGAGGGAGAGGAGGAGGAGGGAGAGGAGGAGGAAGAGAAGGATAGAGGTCACAAGAGTAAGGGCAGAGGTCCTACAAGAGGAGCGTAGATTGCTCAGGGTTAGGGTGAGGAGGTGAGGATGGTGTTTGAGGAAAAGTCTTACAAAGCAAGGGTTGAGAGGGTAATGGGAGAACAGCTTAGTCTCTGAGCTTCTCTCAGCTCAGCCCTAGTGCTTGCTGTGCTCCAGGGGGAGGGCCTGAGGTGTACTGTGCCTGCCACACCTTGCAAAGACACAAAGGTCCCTTGGGATGCACCTTAACCTTACATCCTACAGAGGATAAGGATGCTGAGCTGATATGGACCTGTCACCCCAGGCTTGACTGCCTACAGGAGGCAGTTGTGATTTTCCTTCCCTCCCCTGCACCCCTGGCCAGACTGCCTGTGAAGGGTTGGGTTTCTGGTGGTCTCTGACTCCTTGAAGTCTTGCGACACTGCCAGAAGGTCATGAGAACCAAGCCTTGCATCTTTAGGAAGGGTAAAGGAAATGCTCCTATATGTTGATACTCCTGTCAGTCCCCACAAATGCATTCCCAAGAAAGCTCACAGGGTGGGTACCAGATGCTGCTGGGCCAACTGAGGAGCATAAGGAAGAACAGAGCACTAGATGGAGATAGCTTCCAGGTCAGAATTCATGGCTGACACCAGCTTCCCCTCTTACACTGGAGTTCTTCATCGGTGAAATGAGGAGACATTCCAGCTTCTCAGAGTTATTTTTTATAAAATACTTTGTGTGTGCTATTGGATTTTTTTTTTTTTTTTTAATGAGCTAGGCATAGTGAGTCGTGACTGTAATCATAGCACTTGGGAATCTGAGGCAGGAGGACTGCTGTTAGTCTGGGGCCAGACTCGACTGTATTGTGAATTCCAGTCCACTTGAATTACAAAGTGAGACCTTGTCTTAAACAAACATGTTTGTTGCTGCTGTAACCTGGAACCTCAGAGTCACCATTCAAAGTGAGCTAAATGTTGTTTGGGCATTTTTTGCTTACTGGTCTTTTGCTTATATATATATTTTTAACTTTGTATTTTATAGTTTTGGTTTTTTTTGTTTTGTTTTGTGTGTGTGTTTGTGTTTCTTGTATTATATTATTATTATTATTATTACTACTATTGTATGATTTCTGTTTGTTTTCTAAAGAGAGAGAGAAGAAATGATGGAGTCGGGTTGATGGTAGGGAGGATTTGGTAGGACCTGGGGAAAGGGAAACTGATCACAATGTACTGTATGAAAAATTATTTTCCATTAAAAAATACCTGGCCCAGAATAAATGCTCAAAATACTTTTACCTGTTATGTTTAAAATCTCCCTAGTGTCGTTTAATGTTGATGTCAGCCCTCAAAGGAAACTATTATACAGGCAGAAACAAAGCTCGTATCTATGTTCTTAAATAAAGACAATTTTTCTTTGAAAGGATGACAGTTAAATGAGCACCTAGAGTTAGGTGCTCCATCCATGAAATTCATGTTTATTTCATTGGCCCAGGGGAATCATTCCAAGCCACAACATATGGCTCTCATGTTGCCTTCCTACATTACAATTCATAATAGGAGCTGAAATTACAATTATGAAGAAGTCATAAAATAAGTTTATGGTTGGAGGTCACCACAACGTGAGGACCTGTGTTAACGGGCCGCAGCCTCAGGAAGATTGAGAAACATTGATCTAAGCTCATCCTATTTCAGGTTTCCCCCCAGAGCTCCTCAGAGGTTTTGTCCAGGACACATAAGAACCATCTTTTCCAGTGAGTTTCTGGGAAGCAGTGTGCCTATTTGCTCCATGTCATTTCACTTCTGCTCAAAATCAAGTGGAAAAAAATATCACATAAAAGTTTGTGTTATGACTGGTTACAGCAGGTGGAGGTTTTCTTTGCAGCGACATTTCCAAGTTGTGTCACCCAACAGCTGGATCCCTTTGCTTTGATGGAATTGGCGCCCTAATAGAAAGGGAAAAAGAAGCTCCCGGGCAGTAAACTTGCATCAATTTGGACTCAGTTTAGAGCTATTTAAAACTTCTCATGGTTGATAGATTATAAAGCTTTAATGCTACTCACTAAGAAATCATATCTGAGGAATTTTATTCTGTTAAACATTTAGTCTCGTTTAAACCTACTGAGATGTTAATCTTTCTAAAACTTGTTTTCCCATTTTTGGTCTCCTTAGTTTTCATAAAAGTCACTTGGAGTTTAGTGGACCAGGATGACTGAATACAAGAAAGGAGTGAGGGCAAACGTGCGCTGGGCTTGGTTCCGGGAAAGCCAGGGCCAAGGCTGGATTTTGCTACTACCACGGCCCTCGCTAAACTATTACATAAGCCTCTTATATAGAGAATAACATCACCTGGAAATATGGGGGGAATTTACATAATATATGCTCAAGAAAGGCTAAATGTGTTGTCGTGGAAACAGCTGGTACAGTTTTGTGGGCACTCCAAGTAAGGAGGGATAACATGACTATTATTTCTAAAAGTTTGCATCCTGGCCACAGAGAGCTTATCCTCCTCCCAAGGAAACAGCAATGTTTTTGAAATGGTAGGATTATATAAATCTAGAGACTTATATAGCTGTGTTTTATCTGTGCCAAAGATGAATAGTAATGTCTAATAAGGAAAAGAGTATTTTTAGAGTGGCTTACTGAATTGAAAATAAAAAAATATAGCTCTGTAAATATGCTCCATTGAGGTGCAAGTATAGAACTCATATGGTAAAATGGATTGCAACTCACTAGAACTTTTTCTAATAGATTCATGCTCATTTGCACCAGTAGGTTTTAATGGAATTGTTTAGTGTACATGTGTGTGTATGTGTGTGTGTGTGTGTGTGTGTGTGTGTGTGTGCACTCACGCACCATAAAACTATTTCAAAATCAACTCAAATTCATGACAAGAAGATCCAGAACAGGATTTCCTTTGGCTGTTCAAGAATATTTTGCAAGTTTCCTGGGAAATGTACTTAGAGTTTAACCGGGAGCTCCTGAGCCACTGTGCTGTAAAGGACTTCCTGCAAGAACTAAACCGCTGGGGCGTGAGGTGAGCTTAGCTCTTATTACTACGTCCTTCACTCGCTGCCCACAATGCTCTTTAAGAACATGTTGTGTGATTGTTTTCTGCAGGAGAAGAGAGAAAACAGTGAAATGCCTCGATTCTGAGAGAATTAATGAGAACAAGAGGCTGGAGCACACCCTGCCCTTTTGGGTTATAATAGTCCAATAAACCAATTTAGTCTTTACCACGTTATGAAGCATTCGGTACCAACACACACATCAGAAGCGTTTCTAATCTCTTACCGTTTTAATGTTGTACATTTTTATATTATTCTAAATAAAAGACACCTGTCCCCAGGTCAACAACAGGCTCAAAGCTATTAGAAAGACCCCACATAAGGTCTGATTATCATCTTTTGAGGCAAAGCAGCCTTCTTAGCCCCACCAACATGAAGGAAGATAGGGACATACGAGGGAACACGTAGCATTAAGGAACAGTTGCTCAGCACTAAAAGACCAGAAAATATTGGAAGCATTACTATATTAATGATGAATCTAAATATCAATCCGACGAAGAGTAAAATGAACTAATATTATCTTAGTTTTCATTGACTTGGTTTTGTTGAGACAGTACAATGGTCGAATGTCTGATGCATTCTTCTTTCTCGTTTTTAATGTTTGTTGTGTTTATAACTCTCTGCTCCTTAGTGAACAAATGAAATACTGGTCTAACTATAAAATTCTTGGCACTTATGTTGGACAATTGACATGTGTCCTACATTCCTTCTCGCAGGGGTATGGGGCTTTCAGCTTGGCCCTGGCCAAGTCCTCCAGGCTGATGTTGACTGAAGTCTGACACTTGGCTCTACTTTCTCTCCTCTTCACTTTGGTTTCTACCTCTAACACTGTCCTGCCCAGTGGAAACATGGCAGAAAGAACAGTAGAAGACCTAGCACTACCAATCTTTCTGTCTTGTATGAGCTGTACTTCGTCCCCAGGATGCATTGTCAAGATGGCTCATCACTGTTCCTCGTTCCTCGGGACTCATGGTGTAGGAGAGTGGACAAAGAATAAGGGCAAAGAAACATTGTTCTGTTCTTGGATGGTCAATAAACTCACCATGCCATGCTACATACATTAGCACAATGGCTTAGACCTTTTGTGTTCCCCTCCATTTGGGGGTACTGGCTAATTATGTATCTTAATAGACTTCTCTAGCCAACTTCTCAGACACACTTGAGTTTTTAAAACATGGGCTTTTATAAGGATCACCAAGTTCAGTGGTTAGTAAGATCTCTCAATGAAACCTGACTATTGTGAAGTTCTTCAGAATCTTAGATAAGTTTACGAGGTAGCTAGAGAATGTCCAAGATGGGACCTGAGGTGGAGTACTTAGGCATTCTGCAAGAGGGTGATTAATAAGAAAAACCTATTGCTGAAACCACAGCGATATTTAAAATGTAGAGCCGGCAATAAAGAAGACAACTGTGTTTAGGACTAATTCAACATTTCACTTATGTGTGAGAAGACAAGCACCTTCAGATGTCCCATGAAAGTCTGCCTAATCCTCATCTTATAATCATGACATGATTTAAGTACAGATACTTAAGTCACCGTCATTTAGAAGCACACACCTACACTGTGGACAACACTGCTTTCTGACCTACCAGCCTTTTGCCACCTTAGAAAATGGAGGCTATTGACCCTTGAGATCTCTAGTAGTCTGGGGTTTTGATTCCCATGGTCTTGAAAAAGGCAAATCTCATAAACAATAAAATGTTTCTCTAGTTGGTCAGGGTTTAGCCTGTGGTTGGGATTTCAGCTATCCCAGCGGAGACAGAAAGAATGGTGAAATAAAGGCGGAAGAGAGGTCACTGAGAATCTAAGGGAACACAAAAGGAAAATGCAGAAGTGCTTTTAGAATTCCCTTTTAATTTGTCCTACCAGCCTCCCAAGTAGACAAGGTTTTTTTTTTTTTTTTTTTTTTTATGCATGGTAATGCAAAAAATGGATATTGCACACATTATCATGGTTGCTGACTTATTCCATGAACACAAAAGGTATCATTAACATGTTCTGCCCAGAGATGGTTAGTCTCGGCCGTGTGTAGAACTTTAGCTTGACCAAAATGCACACTGACTTAAGAGTTCTATGTGTTTTATGTTCTCGTACTTAATGGTCTGAGAACTAATTGCTTAGAGTTGTAACTGTGCTTAGTTCCATGGGTTGAAAAGAAATAGTAAGTAAACATGGCTATGGCAATCATCAAGCCAAGTGATTAGTCAACATATAACAAGCAAATTAAATGTGGAAAGTGCATTTTAATGTGTACTCAAGTCACTCAAATTTGAATTTCCATCCTTATCTGCGTTTCCTCCCATAGTCTCCCATCAATGGTAAAATAACTAAGAGGGTGGCTCTCTCTTAGTGGGCTGACAAGTAACCAAGTAAAACAGCCTGTATTCTTCCCCAGTGTGAGCGCGGGAAATCTAAGTTACAGAATACCCAATTACACAGTCTTATATTAGCCACCAAAGAGAAAGAACGCTACACTTTTACTACCTATGTTAGGGGTAAAGAGTCTAAAAGATTCTTGAAAAGAGAACATAGAGGACACTAAGACCAAGATATTATTTGTCACAAATGCATGTGTATTTATATCACCTCAAAATAAGTTTAATTTTAATGAAAATGCAGTTTTACATACTTTTAGAGGCTAACTGAGCATGGGTTTTCTCTGGTATAATATTGGTAAAAAGTGTCATTTTAGCAGTGGCCACTCAGTAGCATTGTGAAGTTTTGTGCTCTGCCAGTGACTTCTTCATTACCCTTAACAGAAACCTCTTACCTCTTATGGAATCACCCCATCGCCTCTTCTCGTTATTACATGGAACCTACAAATCTGCTTCCTGTTCTGATGAATTTACCAACTCTGGGTAGCTCGTATAAATGGAGTTGCGTGTATTGTATTGATTTTTGCTTCTAGAGTCTCATGTAGTATTTTCAAGGCTTATATATTTTATAGTATACATCAAGACATCATTTTATATATATATATATATAATATCATTATATATTATATATACGAATGAATGGAATTTTATCTCTCTCTTTAAGACAGAGATAGATATAATTTTATTATCCTTCCATTATGGCTACGGTGAATGGTGCTGTTACCAACAATCAGTTACCAGTTTTTCTGTGAGCACATTTGGTTTCATCTTATTTCTTCCTATGCTTAACTTTTTTGAGAGATGGCCAGACTGGTTTCCATGATGAGGGAGCCACTGTATATTCCCACCAGCCACGCATGAGATTTCTAAGTACTTCCCATATTTTCAAAGCGTATATTCTGATATACTTCTCTTCTGTGTGTTCCTTTGACTGAGGGTAAAGTGGCATCTCGTTCTGGTTGTGATGCACCTCATTCTGATGATGAGAAATGGGAAGCAACTGTTAGGAGAGCTTTTGGCTGCTTGACTTAACTTACTGGAGAAATGCCTCTTCAAATCCCTTCTCTGTCCGATCACTATGCTAAGAGGAAATGAACCCAACATGGTTACAAGTATTGTTTTGTTGTTGTTGTTGCTGTCGTCGTCGTCGTCGTCGTCGTCGTCGTCGATGTTGTCTTGTAGGTCTCAGGGCAAAGATGTGTTTATATTGTGATATTTTTATCCTTATGTATATTTCTGAATGTGTTCATTGTCTGGGCTTACTGTATTAAATCACCAAAACCGCAATGGCTTAAAAACCCGAAATTTATTCTGTCACTATGCTGAGAACCAGAAGTCCCAAATCAAGCTGTGACAAGAGCTGGTTAGTTTGAAAGCTCTAAAGGATAAGTCACTGCCTTTGTATTTTGTGCTAGGCTCTGGGAATCCCTGATACTCTAAAGACTATAAATACAGCATACTGATCTTGACCCTCAGCTTCCCTAACTTTTCTCCACTGTGCTTCTGTGTCTAGAACCCTCAAGTGTTCCCTTTCTTTCTCCTATGAAGAGGCCACTCATTGAATGTGGGGCTTAATATAGTCTTTCCTGAGCATCCAAAGTGTGATGCAAAGGGTCTATTTCCAAATAAAGTCGACTGTACAGGTACAGGGGTGAGTGGTTGGACATATTTGGGGGATAACAAAATCTGACCCACTGCACTGTGTATGAGTTATGTCTTTTATAAATAAAAGCTTTTAAGAAAACAAATTAAGAAAAAAAGTAACATATTTTGGGGATGCAGAGCCAGGACAAGTGGCTAAGGTGCCTATTTAATACACCAAAGTGGGGCTGGCCTCCAGATTCTCCCAGCATCCCTCAGTCCCTACCTGATGCAGGGCATTGCTGGTGTTCCCAGTCCTCTGCCCTGAACTTTTCAGCCTAGAGACTGGACTTGCCCTTCTTCATAAGTTCTTCCTATAATGGAGACATGTTGGTCTCTTTCACTTCTCTCTGCCCCTTATGTCGGGGGCAGTGGGCGTGGTTCACCAGTCATGTCTTGCAATAAGCCGGGACTGAGGGATGCTGGGAGAGTCTGGAGACCAGGTCCACTTTAATATACTAGTCTTTTGTTGATAATAAATGAATAAAGGCAATGTATGACTACTTCCTGCTGGCATCGGGGCGTCGTTATTGGAGAGGAGGTTCAGAAAGTTAGAATGTTGGCCAGGTCGGGGAAGAGCGGGCTGCCGTCCAAGCTTTGCAGAACCATCTGGGACTAGAGACATTAGGCCAATTGAAGCAGTTCATGAGGCAACCAGGGGAGCACTTGTGGGTAGGTAGCCACTTCGAAGCTGTTCTGGATGCAGGGGACACCTGGACTTGGCAGTATGCTGGAGCAGATCCATATATGTTAGGGGCAGAAAATAAAGCTAAAGAGTTTAGAGAGAAAACCTTTTTCTTGGGTGTACATTTGAAGCTTTTAGGTCCGTGGTCTTGCTAGGTGGCAGAGTAGTCCTTAGTACCAGGGAAAGGTGGGGAGGAAAGGCTGTTCATTGACAGTATTCATCCGGAGTCCATTTGACACCATTGTGAGAGGTGGATTCAAGGGGATTTCCTGAAGCTTATAAGAATCGTTTTAAGTTTACAGTACATTCAGGGCAAAGTATCAAAATATCCCAGAGACCTGTAAAAGAGCAGAAACCTAACTGGTTTATGAAAAATGTTTTTACTAGTTATGATTCTGAAAATTTTTAAAATAGATTATCAATGAGTATTTCTGTGCTATCTTTTATTTTTTGAGGAAAAATGATTAAGAGTAGTTTCATACTCACATATATAGTAAAGACTGTTTTTTTTTTTAATACTACTAAATACATGTGGCTTTATTTTCTTTTTCTTTCAAGGATTTTTAATTCTGTTTTTGTGAAGGACATTCATTGATAATTTTTCACTTTATATCTTAATTACTTTTTTATAAATACGTTTCTTTTTTCCATCCTTCTTTCCTTCCTTCCTTCCTTCCTTCCTTCCTTCCTTCCTTCCTTCCTTCCTTTCTTTGCATCCAGACTGCAGTTCCTCCTCCTCCTCTCCTATCCCAGTGTCTTTCCCCACCTTCCTTCTGCCCTCCTCCATTCTGAAGTCCCCGCTCTCCTATTCTCATCCACTCCTCCTTTTCCTTTCAGAAAAGGAGAGGCCTCCCATGGATATCAACCAACCATGGCACATCAAGTTGCAGTCAGACTAGGCATCTCCCCTTGTGTTGAGGCTGGACCCTGCAACCCTGTAGGAGGAAAGGGTCTCAGTAGCAGGTAGCTGAGTCAGAGCCAGCTTCCATTCCCACTGTTAGGAGTCCTACAAGAACACCGAGCTATACCTCTGTAACGGAGTGCAGAGAGGGCCTAGGCCAGTTGCTTGAGGGCTTCCTGGTTGTTCAGTCTCTGAGAGCACCCTACCAGCCCAGATTGGTTAACTCTTTGGTTTTTCTTGTGCTGTCCTTCTGACTCCTACGATGCTTCCTCCTCACCTTTCTGCAGAGTTTCTCAAGCTCCACCTAATAAAGTTGGGGTGTAGGTCTCTGCATGTGTTTCCATCAGCAAGTGGCTTTATTTAAATATCGCAAGGGTGTATGCAAAATTTCTGTTCACACCATTATCATCAGTGCTCTGTGCTTTTTTGCATTCATCCTTAAATCAATACTATTGGTATCCGAGCCTTTTTACCACTGTAAGCCCCAACTTTGGTCTTGTTTTCAACCGAGTAGGGATCCTTGTCCTTAACAGAGTGTTTTACCCAACATTTCTTCCAGCATTTTCTTATTTTAATATGATATGCAGCTTATATCCAATCTTATTAGGGTCTCATTTCATATGATGGAAGTGGTTAGTTCATATTGTTGTTGCACCTACAGGGTTGCAGCCCCCTACAACACCTTGGGTACTTTCTCTAGATCCTCCATTGGGGGCCCTGTGTTCCATCCAATAGCTGACTGTGAGCATCCACTTCTGTGTTTGCCAGGCACTGGAATAGCCTCACAAGAGCTCACTATATCAGGGTCCCTTCAGCAGAATCTTGCTGGCATGTGCATTAGTATCTGGGTTTGGTGGCTGATGATGGGATGGATTCCCGGATGGGGTAGTCTCTGGATAGTCCGTCCTTTCATCTTAGCTCTAAATTTTGTCTCTGTACCTATATCCTTTCATGGGTATTTTGTTCCTTATTCGAAGGAGGAATGAAGTATCCACACGATGGTCTTCCTTCTTGGTTTTCTTGTGTTTTGCAAGATGTATCTTGGGTATTCTAAGTTTCTGGGCTAATATCCACTTATCAGTGAGTGCATATCTAGTGACTTCTTTTGTGATTGGGTTACCTCACTAAGGATGATATTCTCCAGATACATCCATTTGTCCAAGAATTTCATAAATTCATTGTTTTTAATAGCTGAGTAGTACTCCATTGTGTAAATGTACCACATTTTCTGTATCCATTCCTCTATTGAGGGACATCTGGGTTCTTTCCAGCCTCTGGCTATTATAAATAATGCTGCTATGAACATAGTGGAGCATGTGTCCTTATTACCAGTTGGAAGATCTTCTGGGTATATGCCCAGAAGAGGTATTGCTGGGTCCTCCGGTAGTGATGGAAGTGAATCAATCTTTTCTTTCTAAAGATTATGATTCAATGCATTAAAAATCGAGTTAGTAAGATGTAAAAATCCCTGGTAGGATGTGGAAACACTGTGAAAATCAGTTCAATATGCAAACAGAAATTCAAGAACATGTCCAGTGACTTACTCAGAAGATGGAAATCGCGGAAGCTCCTACTGAACCCTAGAGCTAGTATGGAACCTTTTTTTTTTTTTTTCTTGGAAAGTACTGTTAAGAAATTGATGACAGGATTTGTCTTACTGCATTCTTGAACTGTGCCTCCACAGTAAAGGATTTCAAAGACAAATGTTAGAAGCTTTCATAAATGTCAGTTTATAGAGAGAAAGTATGAATTAATTTTACCAGAAATAATGACTTTCTTCCCTCCTTCCCTCCTTCCCTCCCTCCCTCCTTCCTTCCTTCCTTCCTTCCTTCCTTCCTTCCTTCCTTCCTTCCTTCCTCTCTTTCTCTTTCTTTCTTTTCTCTTTAAAGTCCTTGCTTTGAAAACCACCTGACAGGTGGTTTTAAGAAAATAACATTTTTTTTTCTAAGCTAATTGGGATTTATTTAGAAAGTCATTACTTATTGGTGAAAGTTAAGGAAGTTCAATTTTTTCAGTTTTTCACAAAGCCCCTTTATACCATTAAATTAGCAGAGAGCCAAGTATTTATGAAGGGTCCGTCTGAGTTCTGTTGGTGATCTTTGATTGTGACAGGGAATAGTAGGGACATTCAAGATCTGAGGGTAATGGGCTACGGGGCTCCTCTAGGAAATAATGAAAATACAGCTGAAACTGGTACTTCTCTTTCTACAAAGCAAGCCAGGCTGCTAGTTTGTGTGGATGGATCAATGGGTGTCTCATTTAGCTGTGTCTTAATAAGAAAATCCTCATACAAGCCAAGATTGTTCTTTGATAGCATCATCTCTTGCTCACTTGCATCAATTAGAAATTATTCTTCAGTGCACAGTGGGAGAATCCCGTGTTAATCCAACCCACCGCTGAAAGCTGGTGTGCTTCTCCTTTCCTTCTGCATTGATTTTACTCTTCGCAGGGTTTTCAACAAAGACATAATATTCTGAATTCACAGCCTTAAAGGTGAAGCCTTCTGAGAAATTTTAACTCCCTGCCTGATAAACTACAATAGGTCACTTTCTCCCACCCCCCCACCCCATCCCACCCACGTCCATAGTTCAGGGAATAATGCTGAGTAAGTCTTGAGATCTTATCTATTCCTGATTCTGCATTACATAGCACCGGACTCTTTAATGGTTAAAAACAAAAGAAAAAAGGTCAGAAATGGGTGGGAGTCATAAACCTCGTCTTGGCAGGAGTCACAGTGACAGTAATCAAGTGTGACTGCTGCATAATATTCCTTATTCCTTTGTTTTCAGCCTTGTCTCTGTGTTTGGTTAAAGAGTGAATGCGATCAGTAGACCTGGACATAAATCCAATGCCGAGAAATACTGCAGCCTGCGCAGAGCTACTTATTCTGATGGAGACTGCTTAGTCCATGTTATTGGCTTCTCATAATAGGCTTTCTTAAGAGTTAAGTTTCTTTCCTTCCTTCCTTCCTTCCTTCCTTCCTTCCTTCCTTCCTTCCTTCCTTCCTTCCTTCCCTCCTTTCTCTCTCTCTCTCTCTCTCTCTCTCTCTCTCTCTCTCTCTCTCTCTCTCTAATTGTTTCTTTCGTGCATTTAGATAAACTATGATTACATATATATGATATCAAAAGACAACCAAGGTTATCTTTGAAGGGATGGTAAATGGCTTTTACTAGAGTGAGNATAATAGGCTTTCTTAAGAGTTAAGTTTCTTTCCTTCCTTCCTTCCTTCCTTCCTTCCTTCCTTCCTTCCTTCCTTCCTTCCTTCCTTCCCTCCTCTCTCTCTCTCTCTCTCTCTCTCTCTCTCTCTCTCTCTCTCTCTCTCTCTCTAATTGTGTTGTTTGTGCATTTAGATAAACTATGATTACATATATATGATATCAAAAGACAACCAAGGTTATCTTTGAAGGGATGGTAAATGGCTTTTACTAGAGTGAGCTGCTATGGAAAACCCTCAGAATTCTCACTATTGCTTTATAAAAGCCGACATCCAAGTCTCACGCCACTTACTTATCTGTACAGTATTCAAGGCACAGTCTCTATATCTCCACAGGGTTAGAAAAGTCTCCTCATAATACCATGTGATGGGTTATGGGTCCCATAAAGCATACAGCAATATTTTGTGTGGGCGTGCGTGGAAAACATTCCTAGGAAATGTTCACATTTTAGATGCTTTATGTTTCTCTTAAACTAATCCATCTAGTTTTACTACCTCGATTTTCCTAGAGAGTTTTCTGAAAGTTTATGTGATACCAACTAGCAACACGTTTCCTGAGCCAATTTGTAGAGAACGAGCCTTTTTTGTGTGTGTGTTATCATAAAGTTATAGTTTAGAGCAGGCTAACTTGTTGCAAGTCTATTTAGGAGTAAAACACGAAGTTGTCCCAAAAATTATGTATCTAAACTAAAATATAAAATAAGATAAATCTCTGATATGGCTACCTGAAACGAAAGTATTTTAACTTAGATTAGTTGAATTGCACCAATGAATACAAAAGAGAAGGCAGACAGGAAAGAAGGAAGGGTGAAAAATTATGTCTTTCTAATGTATAAAATCGCAGATTTATTCAAGACAGTGCAGTGACAGGGCAAAACACCTTTAAAAAATGTTATTCTTGTCTTATTTTTATTCCTTCAACGTTTTTTTTTTTTTTTTTTTCGAGACAGGGTTTCTCTGTGTAGCCCTGGCTGTCCTGGAACTCATTCTGTAGACCAGGCTGGCCTTGAACTCAGAAATCCACCTGCCTCTGCCTCCCAAGTGCTGGGATTAAAGGCATGCACCCCCACACAGGCCCTTCAACAGGTTTTATTGAACAGTTACTATGTACCAATATAGCTATTAAATTCCCCTGAAACCAACAAAACTATTATGTATAAAATAACTTAAACAATGTAGCAGAATGAAGAAGAAACTGTAACATGGAAGAAGGGCCCAGGGACGTTATAGTGGCTCATTGTCAGTCATTCCCTGTGTCTTCTGTCATTCTGCTCCACCATCCAGGGCAGTACCTCCATTGAAGTTCAGGTCTAGTCCTATATGGCAGTTGTTCCTGATGATGGTCTTGCTCAGGCTGCCAGGGTGGGCTATCAAGACCAGCTAGCTTACACAGCAGAAATGTGTTTCTCACTCTTCAGAAAGCTGCAAGTCCAATATCCTTAGGTTGGTCTCTTTGGAGGCTTCTCCTTATAGACTATAAAATGCCTCTTGTTATCATGTCTTCCTCTGTGTGCATAGGGGACAGGGAGAGAACGGAGAAAGGAAGAATGAGCAGGAGCTCAGACAGGTGTTCCTTCTTCCCCTTACAGGGACGTCATTCCTCTTAGATTAGAGAGACGTATACTTATGACTTCCCTTGACCATAATTATCTCTGCAGGAGTGCTGTTTACCAACGCAGTCACACTGGAAATTAGGGCACCAGTGCTATTTTGATGGGATACAGTAGAGTCCAAACAGGACTCTTGATTATAAAGGAGAAGCTCACACCCGAGGAAGGAGGAGAGTAGACAGACAAAAGACAAGCTGGAGGACAAACACGAGGCAAGTCTCTCAGTGGAGTCAGGTCTGCAAGGAGCTCCCAAGATGTCTCTTGCATCTCTGCTTTCTCTTGGGTCCTATATAGTAAAGTTACACATATCTACAGGTGCCATCTAGACATGTGCTTTACTGCTGCACGAGAAGTACCATATCACTCACAAAAAGGAGAACTAGACATCAGAGGTTAGCAGACTGCGTTTGTCCCAGAATTTAGCATGCCATTGAGTACTTTATAGTAGAACAATGGAATTGTGCACATATGCCAGTTATTTGCAATTTAAAGCAATGCTTTTGGAATAAACGTAAAAGCTTCATGGGAACACAGAGAAAGGATATCACTGGCGGGAGTGGAGGAGGGTGACTTTGAAATAACCTTCAAAAGATGGATGAGCCCGTGTGAGGTTAAGAATGGAGGAAAGAAATTAAGGAAGAGAGGAGAACTTGGGCAAACAAGAATTCATCGTGTTTCAGGGGACTTCAACTACTGCAGGATGCCATGACTTGCTATGTTCAGTCTGGGAGAATGGGATGGGCAAGGAGGGATGAGGCCTGACTTAATAGGTCTAAATCACCACTACAAGAGGAAGAGATGTGCTAGAGTCCAAAAGAGCACTTACAGAATAAAGGGTGTTATAGCCAGATGACAAGTTTCTAAAAATATCCATCCCTCTGGTGGTAGAAAGAACAAATGATGATCCTAGACTGTGTGTGTGTGTGTGTGTGTGTGTGTGTGTGTGTGTGTGTGTGTGTGTGTACCTGTGAATGTGCATGTATGTGTGCACATGCATGTGTGGATATTTTAACATGAACACCCCTTTGAAGGAAAAGTATCAGTTTCCTCTGACATGACAAGGGGTGATTATTCTTGTTTCTTGGCTATGACATTTTCTGCCTCGTTAAAGATACAAATACTAAATTAACATCAGACAGTTGAAAATCTATGTAAAAATGATTGAGTTCAGTCAGAAATGTGCATAAAAATGTACATTTTCAGGGAAATTACCCAACACATTCACATTTTTCTACATTAATTTTGTTGCAACCCAGTGAATCTTGCTCATAATTGTAGAAACTCCTTGATGTTCCTTCACTCTATTTTTTAAAGATTTATTTATTATTACAAATACGTACATTGTAGCTGTGTTCAGACACACCAGAAGAGGGCGTCAGATCTCATTATGGGTGGTTGTGAGCCACCATGTGGTTGCTGGGATTTGAACTCAGGACCTGCAAAAGTGCAGTCAGTGCTCTTACCTGTGGAACCATCTCACCAGCCATACACTATTTTTTGACATAATGTTTTGGAAATAAATGTTCGAGCCACTTCTAGCATGGTGGAAAGTCCTAAGTTGAGCGATGCTATGTTTCTTTTGCATGGTTCCAGCATGTTTAGCCTTCCTAAAGCAGAGCTGTCTAGAGAGGGTCAGAAAGCATCAGTAAGTGTTGACCTACTTCCTGATAGCTTTTAAACTTCCTCCAGGGTAAGAAATTATAAATCCATCTTTCTTTCTTTCTTTCTTTCTTTCTTTCTTTCTTTCTTTCTTTCTTTCTTTCTTTCTTTCTTTCTTTCTTTCTTTC
>NC_034600.1:45231675-45237933 GCF_900095145.1 Mus pahari | reverse complement strand
GAACTCAGAAATCCGCCTGCCTCTGCCTCCCGAGTGCTGGGATTAAAGGCCTGCACCACCAGGCCCGGCTACACGTTTCTTTCTTAATGCAGCTCACAGTTCCTTATCTAAAGAAACAGTATTCCGTCTACACTAAACTGCACAAAACTAAGGTATGAAATAAGCAAACAGACTATGTACAGGTTTTGATGGAAAACTCTTGCAGTCATTATCCTTTAGGGAAGGTGCATTTCTTTAAAGGATTAATGAAAGCGAGTCATAGTATCTGTTTTATTCCTCAAATCTTGCTTTGTTCACCTTGTTGGTTGCCCTTGAGTGATAGGAAGATGACCGTGTGAAGGGACAGATTCCGTCACTCTTGGCCAGATTTCTACCAGCTTGCTGATCTCTTTCTTTGCCTCTGAAGTAACCTTATGACGTCCCTTTCCTGGTCATGCTTGCTTAGGTTTTTGCTAGCTCTTTGTCTTGCTCTCAATGTGCTAGAAGTATTGAGACTATAGTGACTAAGTTATGCATAAGATAATAGCAACCAGACTTTCAATTTACTTCATTTTTGTGTCTTTGTATAAAGAGCAATGGGTCTATGTTGGCTTTGAAAAACATGAACACTTTCCTCATAATTTCTTTTACTAAAACTACACCCAGATTTTTGAGGAGACCAATAATGAGAATATCTTTTCCTCATATATGGTTAAAACCAACTGGGAAATGAATGCAGATGGGTCTTAACCAGTAAGTGAAATTTCTACTCAAGTGAAGACCAGGCTATCTCATCTTGTAGAACCAGCTGCAAAGCCGACTTAGAGAAGCATGGCAAAGCATGGTCTTTCTGCAGCCAGGCTCACTTCGGAATAAAAGGAAACGAGTGTGACAAGCCTAGCGTACCCATGCAATTTCTCCTCCCAGACTTCTCAAATCAATAGTAAAAGGAGAATGGGTGTAGAAATAAATCAATGTGCAGCTAACAAACCACTCTCCCTATGGGAAGATACATCAGGAATAGGAATAAACATATTTCTGTAATGTGTGTGTGTGTGTGTGTGTGTGTGTGTGTGTGTGTGTGTGTGTGTGTTTTACTGCAATTTGAACCCAGGACCTCACACATGCTAGACAAAGACTATTATCATTGGGCTATGTCCTCAGTCCTGAAATATAAATTTAAAGCCACGCCTTTAATCCTCGTCTCAACACTATTCACATCCTCTCCTCCCAGTTCAGAGAAAAGCTCCCACCTCGAGTTAAGCTTCTTGTAAATAAGAAGTACTTAGTAACTGCTGTAGAGATCCAAACATCAGAATGCTTCCATTTAAGGGAAATATCAACTGTGGGTCTTGGAGATATTGGCTATCCCATCTGCGTTCACTTGCATTTGGAGTTGCTCTAGAGGGCTAATGGAAAGGATGTAAAAGATGCTGCGATCAGATTGGAGTAGAGTTTGGATCCAAGGACTTTCCCTGTTCATTTAATGTCTTAAATGCTAAGGCATCTCAGTAGTCTTGGCAACAGTTATAGCTAAGGAAACAACATTTAGAACTATCTCTAACACCCCCCCAAAAAGCAAGAATCAAAAAGTTATCTCTTTCTTGTGAAAAGAAAAGAATCATTCCATTGTTGACCCCTGTCTTCTGAAATATGTGAGAATTCCAGCCTACTGAGACTTCTTCGGTTCCCAGAAACCCCAATGTCCTTTAACACAGTTTCTGATTTATTTTCCAAATGTTCTCAGGTGGATAACAGATTAGATTCAGTTCGTTGGCTTACATTTTCCCCTTTTGATCGTCTGGATTTGTTTGGAGTTGAGTGGAGACACCAAGCATCTTTTAAATGAACAGAATGTTTGGTAGTCAGTGATATCACGGAAATGTGCTGTCACTAGTAGCTGAGAAGGTAGGAAAAATATGCAGTCATATTAGTCGAAATGTCAGTGGATTATTAAAAGCAATACTAGCCATCCAAAAATAAAGTAGCCTGTTGTGTGGCATAGGGAGACCCACAACGGCAGCTGTTATACACGGAGGGCACAAACCTGCTGGTTATGGCTGCTACCAAATCTTAGGATGAGCAGGATTTCCAAACGCACATTGGTTTGGGTGTAAGTTATGCTATCAGAGTTTGCACAGTATTTCAAATTTCAGTTTTAGAAAGCACTTACGGAGCTTAATAAGTGCCCCTGTGAGTTAAAGCAGAAGGCAGGTAAGCTGTATTTTTATCAAGAATGACATAGTCAATCTATATTCTCAGCCTCCTGCTTCTAAGTTATATGGCACATCATCATCATCATCATCATCAACAACAACAACAAAACAGAGTGGGGGAAGGGAAGTAAACAAACTTTGATGTGCAAAATTTAACATTCCTTTGGTATCCAAGGCATAATACAAGTGGCTTCATTTTATGTCTCCATCATTCCCTTATAACTTTGCACACTATGTAAAATTTTGTTTTTATGTGTTAGCTTATTTATTTATTTACCATTGTCCTTCATAGCTCCAGCAGGCCTGAAAGTCACTAACTAGCTCAGACTGGCCTTGAACTTATAACCCTCCTGAGTACTGAGTATCTTGAGTACTGAGGCTGCAGGTATGTGCCGCCAAGCCCATTTCTAAATAAAACTTTTTTTAAGAAGTCTAGGCTTATTCCTGATTTGAAAAAAAAAAAATGATGTAGCTAACTCAGACTGCCTGTAACGGTTTCCTAATCTAAACAGTAACAAGCTACTTTAGTAGAGTTTCCACATGTTGGAATTTTTCTAAGGAACAAAGTGTTATGTTTTTAAAGTGATATGGTATAGCAACAGGAAGGACCACATTGAAATAAAATTAGATTTAATACTCAAATTTTAACAATCTAAATAAATGCTTTACGATACTATGTATTTTAAAACCCCCCTCATTCTTCTCTTCCACACTTTTATACTTCATTTTTTTTTGTTAGGACCAAGTATAGCTTTGCTCAGTTTTAGCTTTAATCTTGAAACTGGAAAAAGGGAAAGGCACTTTTGAACCTTCATGTGCTATTTGCACAACAGGGGACAGAATAACACCCCAATCTAGGTTTTGGGTCAAATCTTAGCCACATACCACGTGCATTCTGTCAACTGACACACTCCCTACATGAAAGAGCTTAAACAAAACTTTGTAGTCCCCTTACTAAGAGGTTCTTTGAAATAGATTTTATTAGTTTACATAGGACTCTTTCTCAATGAGATGTATAACCCAAAGTAAGTGACCAGTCCTAAGCTAATTTGTATTAATATACAAAAGAAGTTTCATGGGGCAGGAAGGCATAGAAAATTATACACAAATGCTTTTGGAGGTTTAAAACCACTATTGGGTTTATTAAAACTAAAAGCAAAAAGAAATCTCTCAACCCCTACACCATTCACATCAAAAATGCTAATTAATAGGAAAATCAGTAATGGGATCTCTTAATGTCTGGGATTTTAAATTGCCAATTAAAGCTATTGGATAAGTCAGAGAAATTATTTACCACACTTTGCCTTTCTGACTCTCAGAAGTTCCTGTTGCACACACCACCAACAATAACCTTTACAGACCAGGAGATGTCTGAGCTAGGATCCAACACCCAGTTAAAAAGCCAGTTTTGTCTGCAAGGGCCTGTCACCTCAGCACAGAAGGGGCAAGTGGTGACAGAAACAGGACCATGCAATTTGTGGGTCACCAGCGTCTCCATAAATCTTTGAGTTCTAGGTTCATGAAAAAGCTGTCTCAGAGAAATTAGACAGAGAATCAGGAGACCATTCAGTATACTACGTTGTACACACAGGTGTGCGACGGCACACACATGTTCATACGCATGCACACATATGCATTCACACACAAAAGAGTGGGGGAAGATAGACTGGTGTTATGTTAATAAAATCCATTGCACAAATTCCACCAACAAAGTTAGAACTATTTTTTTTTTCAGGTTCTTCCATATCTAAAGACTAGCCATATTACATTTCTACCCAATACTCAGCCACACCAATTTGTTTTGAAGTGCACTGCGCCTTTCCATAAGCAGTGCTCAACTGAGCCATCTCAGAAACAATGAGCTCAACTCTCAGAATGTCCTGGCATCTGGACACCAGGCCCTTTGCTCCTGTGGCTTTCACAAACACACGAGTTGTGTTCCCACAGTGGGATCTGGGACTCCTAAGGTCCTGCAGCTTTTTTATCCTGTAAAGCCCACAATGCAGACATGGAAGGGGGTCAGGTCCTAAGAGTAAGAATTTCCAAGACCAGAGTAGACACAGTCTGAAAGGAGCCAGTGAAGCAAGCGATTATTTGTGGTGGGAGGATACAGGCAATGAACAGATGTCTGCAGATACTACAAAGGGAAATAAACACTGCTGAAGAGCTGACTTACGTAGGAAAACTTTAAAGGGGGATTTTTTTTAACAGTGATGTTTGGGAACACCCTGGTGAAATTGAGTATTCTGGGTAGCGCTAGCACTTCTGAAAGGGAACAAGTTCTTATAGTCAGGATGACCTCTCTGTTCAAAATCATTAATCTTTTCTATTTATTCTGTCCTTAAAAAAAAAAAAGTAGGAAACACTTATGTGTTAAGCATTATGCTTCTTGTGTCCTGCCCCTGTCCCCCACCCAACCCCCACATGTATACACAGCACTTTGAAGATCAAATGCCATTTGTTAACAACTAGAGGTCATGGACTTTAGAAGCAAAGACAAAACAATTCACTTACTGCAGCAAACTGAAGTCACATTTCAGCCTCCCAGGGTGAAGCCGAAAAACACAAGAATATCAGGGTGTCTGAGGTGGCTTTTCCACCCTTGCTGGTGGAAGGAGATCCCTTGCTGACGTATTCCATCAGTTCTGATGAAAGGACTGGGAATGTCATTTTCTTGCTATCATTATATGGAGACGTTTTGCTGGTTTGAAAAGAAACATGAATTAGACATATTTTTTTTTATGACAAGTATGGTCTTTCTGTGTTTGAAGTGATGATATCACATCCAGACCCTTTCTTTCTGGACTCTCTGATCAGGCTCCATTATGGTCCAATTTTCTTCCCTGATTTCCCATACCTTTGCTGGCAGAGGGTTTTTGATCATTTTCATAACCAAAAAGCTATAAAAATAAACCTTTCAACTTTCAGATTGACTACAAAGACTTTATCCTATATTTGTTTTGGCCAGATCTTGTTGCAATTCCAGCCTTTTTTTTTTTTTTTCATTCTTTATGGCATCTGTGTACCTCAAAATTAAGATCCAGTGACTTAATCTATGAAGGGTAAATTAATTAAGATTTCAGAGACAAAGCTTTGATATTGTAAAGTTGCTGTATACGACAAGACAGGACAGAGGGACTTATTCTGGAAGTCATCAATTTACTGTAAAACTTTAAGTACTGTTACTTCTCACTTTATATGTCATCATTTCAGTCTTTAGATTGAAGCAAATGCTACTTATAAGTTCCCCTGTTGCTAGTTTGGAAAAACATCCATGAGAAGTTATTATAGGAAAGGAATGGCATTAGAATACATTTTATTTGCCACCATTGGATGTTCTCTTGCCTTGGGCTCAGAATTTGCAAGGTAGAAAACTCCATTTGTTATTATGTATTCCCACCTGCATGACAGCAGATCAGCATTGCTGGGCCAGATGTTCAGGCCCAGACCTTCCTATTTAAGGAGCAAGCACACAGGCCACAGTGACTCTTCTTGGAACTGGGAAAATGAGGAACATGGAGTATGATTTCTAACTGAGTCCACAGTATCTGGAGATGCACATAATCTTCTACCTTTATTTGGATTTTTTTCTTTTTCTTTTCCAGTTCACCCCTCAAATATTCCAAAGCTCTACAGGGTTAAAAACTTTCATGGGCCAGTTGCACATCCTTCTTAGGTGGGTCATATTTTTCATCCTTATTAATCTAACCAATTCAATAGTTACAGAAAGTCCATGATTCGCCCTCAGGAGACCTGTACTGATATCCTAGGTCTGCTGTTAGACGACCTTTCCGAGGTTCAATTTCCTAACATACAAATAGAAAGTAAAAAAACTGTCACCCCATCTAACCAATTACTTATATGTTATTTCTATGGGAAAACTATTTTAGAACAAATAAACCCAGACCTGGAAGCTATGCATCTGTTTCTCTCATTTATTACCTTGCACAGTAAATTCCATTCTGGAGCAAAAAGTAAAAGAAACAGAGGGAGGGAGAGAGAGAGAGAGAGAGAGAGAGAGAGAGAGAGAGAGAGAGAGAGAAAGAAGAAGAAGAAGAAGGAG
>NC_034600.1:45217123-45230150 GCF_900095145.1 Mus pahari | reverse complement strand
GAGAGAGAGAGAGAGAGAGAGAGAGAGAGAGAGAGAGAGAGAGAGAGAAAGTGATGGAAATATGAATCCATCAAAGGAGTCAAATTGACCCTGACAAAAAGAGAGATGTTTTCCCCGATTTGTCTAACACTTGTTGATTCCTTGGAATCTCGATCAGTTCAGCTGCCTGCATAGACTTGGTGAACAAGTAGCAATGTCACAGACAGGTACTTCTTAATCCGTAGGAGGAATATGCCCATGGAGATCTGATTCATGAAATCTGGGTGGAAGCTGAAATCCACAAGCCCCAGGGTGATGGCTACAGCTGGCATACAGTTCTCAGCGGCAGGGTTCTGGTCCTTATATCTCCTGAACGATTGTCTTCAGTTAGGGACAATTTCAACGCCACAAGACATTGGCAGTGTCTAGAGATCACTTTGACTGTCACAGCTCACAGAATGTGTATCATGTGCATTTGGGGCTATGGATATAACTAAACACCTTTCAGTACAGCCCCTTATGACAAAATTGCCTGTAGTGCCAAGGGTAAGAAACCACATTGAGGAGGCAATATTTTGCGTATTTCTTATGTGAAAGAAATAATCTGTTGAAACGGTTCAAAACATTAAAACCTGAATATAACAGGTACGCTCATGCACTAGGGCCTTAGAGCAGAGCGTGATCACTGTTGAAAATATCTATCTAAAAGAGGATGTAGGGAGTGGTACCCAGCTGTGCTCCATCGCCCTTGAGGAGTGAAGGGGAAATGTACATAAAAGGATGCGTCCTGGCCATCCACTCTTCCTCTACTTCCTTCGTGCCAGCCAGGAAGACTGCTTCATGTCTCACACCCATATTTGTCCTGTGTGTTTTACTACTCACAGAGACTCTCCCAAATCCTGGGTAGAAATGTTCTTCTCACTGCCAAGTCCCATCCATCTCCCCCTTTGCTTTAGAACTTTTAAAAAGTCTTCTTTCACTCGCATGAATGGCTGCCAGCGCCTCACCAGCCACAGCTGACGTCCTTCCCTCTGCAGTACGTTATCTTTCAAGCTACAAATGTGTTACTGCCCATCTGTGCATGAGGAATTGTGCCAGGGTTTTATAAAGGATTAAAAAGATGAGGGAGATGGTCCCCCAGTTTAAGACTTTCACAGTCTAGGGGGAAAATCTCTGATAGATAATAATAACATAAATAGTACTTAATAGTTATCTTGGAAAG
Source organism: Mus pahari (assembly GCF_900095145.1). NCBI lineage: Eukaryota > Metazoa > Chordata > Mammalia > Rodentia > Muridae > Mus > Mus pahari. Next base: position 45,228,949 of record NC_034600.1, on the reverse strand, counting down.
AATTTTCTTTAAAAATCAACAAAGAGGATTTAGGAACTCAAAGATCAAGAAAGACCATATAGATAAATCTACACATGAAAAGCATGGATGTTTTCTTCTGCAAATATTTTCTCTAAATTAAATTAGAATCCTGTGCAATCATAAACACTTCATTGCTGTTACTGCAATTTGAAGACTGTGTTAGAATAGGCTGGAGTTAGAATATATTTATGAAAAAGTTGAGAGTGAATAAGAGCCAGGAGATTAGATATGTTAAATCTACCCAGTCCATAGGAATAGGACAGAGAAGTTTCTAGAATGTCTGTGATTGAATCTAGTCTTGAGAAGCTGAGTTTGATCACTTCTGAATACATCTTAGACTGTGCTGTTATTGTATAAGGTAGGGAATCGTTGAGAAGAATTCTTAGTTACATTTAAAAGATGGATACTGAAACTCGTTAAGTATATTTTAAAAATTAGAACCAAAAGAAGAATTTGGTACCCTCCACCTGAGCTTGTGATTTCAGAACCTTTTGTACATGGTCACTCTTCCTGTAAAACTTAAAAAGAAAAAGAAAAAAGAAAAACCAAAATAACCCGTAGCACAGGGAAAGAGATAAGCTATCAATGTAAAAATCATGTTTATTGGGCATGGACTAATAAGAATACTATTTAATTTAATCTAAAAAGTTTGTGAGGTAATCATAGTCCACACTGTTGCATGAAGTGTATTTTTGTATTACTACAAACTTCCGTCCTCTGCTTGGTTCCATTGGAGAAGCAGAATTTATCTCAGGGCTGGGTAGACAACCCTCTAAAGACCATCAAGAGGAAAGGGTTTCCTTTCAGAACCAGTATGGAGAAAGCTATCTCAATGAGGCTAAAACGCAACTGCCTGCATCTTCAGAATGCGCAGTGGGGAGAGGATGCTTTGTAAGATTCCTTCTAGTCACATTTACTGCAGGAATCACTTCTGGGAGAGTATATGCAAACTCATGAGTCATCTTTTAGTTTCTGCGACTCCCACTCAATCCTGGAATTTCACTTCTGGGAGTGGTACAGATGTTAATTTCCAAACATCTTTAAGGCCACCTTGTTGATGTTCAATGAGCAACATCCTATCAGATCCTTCCTAGCGTTCTCATAGCTATTGATTTCAAAGTTCTTTTTCATAAAAGGACAGCTTTCATTGGTAACACTAAGAACGCGTTCCATAATCCAAAACATAATGCCAACCGACGTAACGGGACTTTCTTTCCCCTCTCACAGTTATCTTAGGCTTCTGCATCTCCTTCAACGTTGATGTGAAAAACTCCATGAGTTTCAGTGGTCCAGTGGAGGACATGTTTGGATATACTGTTCAACAGTACGAAAACGAAGAAGGCAAATGGTAAGCAAACAGGCTCTGCTGTTGTCCAGCTCTCTTACAGAGAAATGGAATGTATTTTCAGTGTGATTTATGTCATTAACTGAATGACTCATTTGAGCTAGAAAATGTGTTCTAGTGGGTCGGTGATGGAAGCTGACATGAAGTCAAAGATGCAGCATTCCTTAGAAATTTAAACCACTTTTAAAGGAAGTGGTTACAGATTTCTGACCGTTAACTCCTAGAATGAACTCAAGGGAGATTCTTATCCCAGGATTCGGTAACTGGGTTGCTTGGGCAAGTCTTCCTGGTTTAATTCTTATTCCACAGTTACTTAAATACTTGACTGATTCATTAAGAAGGATAAGATGGGAGGTCAGATGCCCAGAAGGGGTGACTATTACTGTAGTTGCTGAGGGCTCAGGTTTTTGGTTTATGGTTTGTTTGTTTTTTTGTGCTTTGGTAGTATACTAAGTGCTGAATATGGATGACAGTGAACCATAATAAATTTCTAATATGCACTTTTAATACTGTGAACCTGTGGTTAACTTCATTATAGATAAGTTAGAGTGTATTTAACTTTTAATAGTTTCACAAAATAAACAGTACAGAACTTTTACTTTTCATCCTATCTAATGGTAGTCAACACAGATTTCTAAATTTATATATTAGAGAAGTAAGTATGAGTTACTTAAGTCTCTGTTTCTTAATTTTAAAAGCCCATTTTTTTTTTCCTAGCAAAAGAGACTAGTATTGTCTAGGATAACAGTAATGTGCCAGTTCACAATTATTATTTCACAGACAAAATGTATGTTTTGCTTTCTTCTCTAGACTTTTTAAGTTTGATAATAATTCTCTAAAGATGATCAAAAGTAATAATGTGAGTTTTTGCATTTTCTAAGTTTGAATATTATATTCTATGTGTACATTACCATTTGTGAGAATTTTACCCAGATTTCTATGAAGTTTTATATCCTCTTTCCTACACTCCCCATATCTGACCCCATGCTGTTCTTAAAGTTGAGCAAACTCATTCTTTTAGACTCCAGACACTACTTACACTCTTCCAAAAACTGTGCCTGCAGTTCCAAAAGCTCAACCTATGGGGGAAAATGGTGATTAGGCCAATTATCCAGGCTTCTTTTTGCTATGTCATGAACATATCTAAAAGTTGATTTTTACCTATCATTGGTAGGTTCATTCCTGTATGTATTAAGGAAAGATATAGTGAGCATCAAGCTTTGAAGACTGAAAATACCTACTTAAAGGATAGTCAAATATTGACAAAATGTCTTATAAAACTTCTTTTTAATGTTCCTTTTATTTGTGGGGCCAATGATGAAGAAACTGAGTCAGTCTTGAATGGGGTCTTCCTGCTATATGTCTCATTCCCAGAGTCTTCGTGTCCTCTCAGAGGTGAAGATCTAGATGAGAAAGAGACAGAACAAACGAATGCAGAGATTAACAATAAAAATCAAACTAGCAAGGCAAATGTTGCTAATGAGGTGTCTGAATGAACTCATACTGAACTGGACCTTAAGCACATGGTGAATTCTAGAGACATTTGTGGGACAGTAATGAGGGCTCAGCCTTCTTTTAGATCTGAGACGACATCTTACAGATCTTGCTCCATGCATTAAATGTAAATGAGTTACAACTAGTTTTTAGAAGATGAAGACTTTTTTTCTTTTTCTTTTCTTGTTTTTGGTGTTTTGTTTTGTTTTGTTTTGTTTTGTTTTGTTTTGTTTTGTTTTGTTTTGTTTTGTTGAGACCAGGTTTCTCTGTGTAACTCTGGCTGTCCTGGAACTCACTCTGTAGACCAGGTTGACCTCGAAATCAGAAATCCGCCTACCTCTGCCTCCCAAGTGCTGGGATTAAAGGCATGCGCCACCACCATCAGGCAAAGACTTTTCTTTAGTCATAGCTAAGTTTGGATCAATTAAGCAACAGATATGCCCTACATATTCATCATTGTTCTAACTCTATGGGAAATGCAAGATTAAAGAAATAGAATCCAGAAGTATATTTGAAGCTTATAATCCAGAAGTATACTTGAAATAATTAAGAAATGTAAAATTAATCTTCTTAGAAAGTTGATGGGTTTATTTTTAAACAGCTTGGTGTCTAGATAGTTAGAAACTTGAAAATAGAATACAGAGAGGTGGAAAAGCATATCTGTAAACAAGCATAGCAGAACAGATGCTTTAGTGCCTGGCTTTAGTGCCCAGTCTGTACCTTGTACCCTGCCCTGTGTCTGACATGCGGACATAAACCTAATATGCACACGGTCATTACCTATTGACTAAACAGCTAAATCTTGTTTGACATGCTGTTCCCTTCCATGAAGCACAACTACATAAAAATAAAGAGTAGTTCTCCTCAAGAAAGGGATCTGCTTAAAGCAGTGCTAGAAATGGATCACAAGACCCCCTGGGCTTTTCCCTTCATCAGAAATACATCAAAAAGTAAATTTCGATAATGACCATTTTCATGGCTAGCATCAGGTTTTGCATATCAGTATGTATGTGAGAGCTTGTTAGCATTTGGAATATCAGCTACCTGTTCCCATTTTAACATCCCCTATTTCCCAACAACCGAATTGGTATGGATAAATGAGTTTAAAAGTAAGAAGACTTCCATCCCAGAATGTCTGAGCTGTAATAGGTGACATGGTGGCCAACAGTGGCCCTAAAGAGAGCCAGACATTGGTGATGGAGAAACATGTTTGGATATTCTGCTAATGTTTATACAATCAGTCAGAAGGCAGGCTTACTCTGGGAAATACACTATAGAGTAACTCACAGACTTTCGGCAAGGTGAATTCCGTTGTTGCAATTTCTTCAGGGATGAACAGCTTCATAAGTCATATTTACAGCCCACATTCTGGAAACCTATCCAACTTAGGTCTAAAAAAGAACAAAAACATAAACAAAAAACAGTTTGACTCATCTTACCTCTTGACTGTATCATGCCTAAAGAAGGAATTCCACTGGGGTCATTACACATGTTTGAAAGACATTGTTTAAATTCTGTTGAAAGAATTAAAACAACAGGAGCATAGCTTTATGTCCCCTTTACCTCCCAAGGGTTTATTGCCAAGACTAATTTACTTTATGACGTCTGCCCAGAAACCATGCATTTTCTTGGTAACAGAACAAACACATCACGCATCCCTCGGGTTAAGATCCAGTGTTGCTCGTCATGGCTCACGTGAGCTTCAGCACCCAAGTGATTGCTCTGTAGTTCACAAGAATCCAGAAGAGCCAAATTGGTTTAATAGTTTCACAATGAAGAAACGTGATTAAAATATGCATGGACCCACATACGGTTTCCAGATTCCCAGACTCTGTGGTAGCCTTCAGAAAAGTAGTGTCTCAGGCATTCAGGGAAAATACAAGATGTTGCTTGGGGCTTTCCACTCTTCCCTCCCAGTCTTTTTCTTCTGCGCTGGACCTTTGACCTATTTTCTTTTTCTTTTTCATTTTTTTTTGCATAAATCAAACAAAATTTAATGAAAATTTAAAATATCAAAGGTAAAAATGTGTTAAGTCTACAACTGGAGGCCGTTTCACCTACAAGGCAGCAAGGATGGGGGGATGATGATGGGCCTTTTAATTGATGTCCAGGCTACCACTCTTCGAGACTTCTGTGACTTTACTGGGCATGTTCTCCCCTACTAGATATTAGGTTGAATATAAATAGATCCCTCCAAACTCAACTCAACGTGTAGCAAAACTCTGCTGACCTCTGACTTCTCCCTGGATGACTCTAGATTATGCTAGACAAGGGTACCATGGCTTATGTGACTGGTATTCTGTATCCAAAAATGTATATCTTTTAGATCAAACTTATTCAAGCTGGAAGGGAAAAGACTTCCTAAAGTCCTTCTCTCGTAGAGTTTGGCGCAACATTTACTTTGCATTGTTTATAATGAGTTTTGAAACTGACATTTCCTCTCTGCTAAAATTGTTTTTGGTTGTTTTTTTTCCCTCCTTTTTTGCTTAATTCATTTCCAACCTTCTGCCTTTTTAAAAATCAAGATCAGTATAATTAATAGGGTCACTGCACAGGTTTCATCTTTCCGAGATCACAAAACGGTTATTCCACTCATGAAAGAAAAGCGAAACCTGGCCGACAGAGGTTTGTGGCAGCCCGAGAGTGACTTTGGTTGGCTGTTTTACACATCAATCAAGAGTTAGGTTGTACAAAGTTCTATGTAAGTATGGAAAAACGCTCTCCATGAATTTTCCCTGTAGAGTGACATCAGAGATCACTCACTCTTCAAATAAATACGGTCATGGTTACAAGAAACAGAGCAACTAATAGGAATAGCACATTTTTCTTAGCCCACTAAGCTTTTATTATAATTGGAAATTTTACATGGAGAAAACCTATTTTTCTCTAGCCTTCATGATTCTTGACTTCATTAGTTGTTTCTGTAGAGATCAGTAAGGAGAGCCCCAAAACATTTTATCTCTTTCCCGACAAACCATTCATTTCAAAATGTTGTATATAAAACCAAAAATTTATGTGGGGCATGATAGTGTGCTCTTTTAATTCCTGCACTCAGGAGGCAGGGGTGTCTGATGGTCTCTGTGAATTTAGGCCAGCCTGGTCTACCTAGTGAGCTTCAGGATAGCCAGGACTTCAGAATGAGAATGTGTCACAAAGGAAAGACAAAAATGCAAAAAAAAAAAAATCAAATGAATTAGTAGAAATGAGTGTGACAAGTTGACGTGAGTCAAGAGTTCCATGACTCAGGTTTTCGTGCTGACCCCAAGAAAGATATTGCAGTGATAGTCATCTCATTGACAGGAAACTAAGACAGTGAATGGCCACAGGGGTTTATACAGCTAGCATGTGACAAGACCAGGATGTGACACAAGACCCTCAGACACTCAGCCCAGTTTCTCCTAAGAAGCAATCCCTAGAACCTTGAGTTGACGGAATGCTTTGTGTGACCCAGAGTCCTATATGAACATTCTAGAAGCAAAATACCCTCTAAAAGAGAAAACAGAGCAAAAAAGTCTTCACGGTCCAAGAATCTCAGTTTTTCATAAAACACACAATCAGATCCACTTATTTGTCAGTCATTCTTTTTTTTTCAGCTAAAAACTTTGATTAATATTTTAATTAATTAAATAAATAGGTATGAATTTATTAATAATTAATGGGACAAGTTATTGATTTATTAATTTTATTATAAATTAAGTAACATTTATTTATTCGGCTAAAATATTTATTAAATTTCCATTTTTTTAATAAATAAAATCATCACCCACACGAACAAAAATTGCTGGTACTGGGGAGCTGGAGAGGGAGGCACACCAAACAGATGATCAATTTTTAAAGGAGGTAAGCTATACTTTATGACAGAATGGTGGTCAGTATCATGAGACAAAAGATTGTCGGAATTCCAGGAACCCTCCACTGATACTTTTCTTGGATTTTGCTATTTTTAGGCTCTTTGGGGGGAAATGAAGCTTACTTATGCTTAGAGTGGTGAGTGTTCAAGAAGAACATGCTGGCTGCCAGAGGAAACAGGCCCCCAAGAAAGTAAACAACCATTCTATGTGCTACATCCTGCTGTTGCATTCTCTACCACTGGTGGCAGCCCCCAAACTTCCTGTCTGGGTCTTCTATCATTTTCTATACTCACACTTTGGTTTCCGTTTTTTTGTTTTTTTTTCTCCGTATTCACAGTAAGCCTTGGCTATAAATGCTGTATCTTCAGGTTCCCGTGCCTTACGTTTGCTGGTTAGTTTCTCTTGTGCTAGGGGCCAAACATCATCTTGCCCCACCTGCCCCTGTGATCTGGTAGCTTTGTCCAGTTGTTTGCCAGCACTCATTCCTCTCATCATTTGTCCTTTCGGTCTTCTTTCTCCTGCCTCCACGCATTCCCTGGGCTGTTCACAATCTCCAACTCCTTCCATCTTGTCATCCACAACCTCTTTGTTAATAACATGCCTTTCAGGACTCCATTTTCATCCCCAGTGCAGATTTACCAGGCTAATACTGTATTTTACTACTAATGGGTTCACCCAAACACTGTTGAGTGAACCCATTTGTAGTAAAATACAGTATTATCTGTTTCATTGTCATGATGGAATTTGGGGAATGGAAGAGACCTTGAAATTGCATAGCCCATCCATTATAGAAATGTACTTGACTCTGTGCAAAGTCAGCTAGTTCTGAGTGGCTTCTGTCACTTGAAGTCACTTTACAACTGTACTATTCTATTGCCTGTCCCTTAATTTCTCCAAAATGACTATAGATATTTTAAAAGTAGGAAGGGGGGATATGAGTCCTAAACTTACAATTTCTTCCTGTTTTTATTATATAAATATTTTATTTTTTTGAGATTATAAATTACATCATTTCCCCCTACTTTTTCCTCCCCTATCCTTCCCATGTATCAACCCTAACATTGCTTTCTTTCAAATTCAAATCCTCTTTTTTGTCTTCTTTTCTTTCTTTCTTTCTTTCTTTCTTTCTTTCTTTCTTTCTTTCTTTCTTTCTTTCTTTCTTTCTTTCCTTCCTTCCTTCCTTNCTTCCTTCCTTCCTTCCTTCCTTCTTTCTTTCTTTCTTTCTTTCTTTCTTTCTTTCTTTCTTTCTTTCTTTCTTTCTTTCTTTCTTTCTTTCCTTTTTCTTGTCTAGACTGAGTCTCACTATGTAGCTCTGACTGTCCTAGAACTCACTTTGTAGATCAGTCTGGCCTCAACCTCACAGTGATCTGATTGCTTCTGCTTCCTGAGGGCAGGAAAAGGCATGCACTTCTATGTTCAGCTCCTCCTTCTTTGGTTATTATTACACACACACACACACACACACACACACACACGCTAGTGCACACGTGTGTGTGTGTGTGTGTGTGTATGTATGTATGTGAATATATACATATTCACACACAAATATATAAGTGCAACATGTTAAGTCAGTCCGTGTGTGTGTGTGTGTGTGTGTGTGTGTGTGTAATTTGCCCCCTCCCAGTGCTACTAATTAGTATTGGATAACCATTTGGTGTGCTCTTCCCTGGAGAAGACACTTTCTCTTGTTCTCAGCATCCCTTTATCACCTGTAGTTCTTTTTGTGGGCTTGGGGCCTCATAAGCTTTACCCTTCCACACTAGCATGTCTATTGTTGTCTTTGTTCAACTCCTGTTTAGGCAACCACACCCAATCTCACAGCAATCTTCTTGCTCCTTAGGGGGTCTTACCCACAGATGTAGTTCGTATGTTCTATCAAAGAAAGATCTGTTTGCCACAGAGACAGTTACAGAACACCACAACTACTCAACATACCACATTCTGAAGCCCAGTACCAACTGATGTGTCTACAACACAACTACTGCACCCATGTCTTAGGGATCATTCTGCAAGAGGATGAAGCAAGATTGTAAGAGCCAGAGGAACAGGAAATTTATTTCCTCTTTTCTTCTATTGTCGCTGCATCACCAATAACCTCGATACTTACTGACATAAAGAGTCACTGATTTTTATAATTTCTCAAGATTCTGGGGATTATGATTTCCTCCTGTTCCTTGAGTTTATTCGTCTGGCTTAGTATTTTAGTTTCTCAATCACATGCTCCAAGGTGGCTTAACTCATATAAGTCAAGTCATGTGAACGGTGTCAGTAAAACCATGTTGTCACAGACATCAGAGAAGGAAACAGGTTCAGAATATCAGGTGAGATTGGAAGCTGAGTCTGCAGCCAATTTATCGCAAGGAGCTTAGCTAAAATCAAGGGGATGAGGCTGGGCTAATAAATTTGAACGTATCTTTTCAACAAAGTTTGAAGCAAATGAAATGTACTATAGAGTCAACCTTCTTCTGTGTAATGATTGTAAGACAGAATGCAGAAAAACTGGTGTTACTGGTGAGACAGTAGAGTCCCTGACTGCATAGGGAGTGCAAAAAGGAACAAGTTTATCTTAAAAATGAGGGATGCTATCCTTCAGAACTCCAGCTAGCTCAGGGAGGAGAGGTCCACAGATGACTGGAGTTCTGCACTTCGCTGATGGAGCTCTGACTTTCCTTGCTTGACGAAAATGATCTCTTTTCACCCATTGAATTTGGGGTTGTTTGTTTTGTGAAATGAACGAAGTTTAGAAATGAAACGGATGGTCTTGCAGATAACATATGTCACTTTTGGGAAATTGAAGACAGTTATGCTATGAAGTAGCCCATTCTGCCCTAATGAGGCCAAGAGGCCACACACCAGCTCAGAGCTTCCATTCTTTCTTGCCACTCTGGGCTTTTTCCCTTCTCTGACTTCTGTGACACCCCTGGTTCTGCATTCTCACTCTCTCTATCTCTGGTCACTCCTACCTAATTTTCTTCTTCCACAAACATGTCAGGCTTCAGGCCTCTCTTTCTTTGTACTCTTTCAAGGAGGTAATATTTACCTGTAGGCTTTTCCAGGTTCACAATATGGCCCCCTTTTATGCAGGGCTAGGGGAATTTTTCCAGAAGGATTAAGTAACCTCTAATATGATTGGTAAGAGCAAAGCAGTAACATTAGTACAATTTTGATTGGTTACTATGTTAGTTTCAATATATTTGCTAAGAATTCTAAGACATTCTCCAACAAAGCTGATCACAGCTGCCTATGGAAGTAACCCATTACTTATTTTTTTTTTACTTCTATTCACAAGATTTCTTTCATCCCCTTTATGTTTTTCTTCTTCTAACTCCATTCTTATCTGTACTTAGAAATAGCTTGAAAGAATCTCTTTGAACCATTTATTTTTCTCTTAACTCTCTTTCGGAGGAACTCAAGACTAAGCAGCTTAGAGCCTAAATATTTATGCATGAGATCAGTTCTTTTTCCTTTCTATTTCCTTGTTTCAGATCTCACCTGAACTTTCACCTTATCTCTCTCACTTCACTTCCCTCCAATTTATCCACAGCAATGTAGGTAAATGGAAGTCAAGCATGGTGACAAACACCTAGGTCAGAGCTTGGGAGGAGGAGACAGGGTGAGCACATATTGTAGGCTAGCCTGGGTTACCAAGTAAGGTCCTGCCTCAAAAATGAGTGGATGGAAGAATACATACATACATGTATACATACATACATGTATACATACATATAACATCCATGATTTGAACATCATCTAACTCTGCAGCCTCAGCTTCTATCCAGCTACACTGAACTCCATGCACATAGCAACAGAGTGATGCTTTCTTCGTAAGACTTTACTGAGTTTGCACTAAGTTCGGATTCATGCACTGTTGTGATCCACACAATTTGCTTCATGCTTCAGTTTTAAGACACTTGAAATATTGTTCTTTACCTCTTTTGTGTCCTTTTTAAAAAAATTCTTTATTAGATATTTTCTTCATTTATATTTCAAATGCTATCCCAAAGACCAACGTGTGGATACTTCATTCCTCCTTAGAATAGGGAACAAACTACCCATGGAAGGAGTTACAGAGACAAAGTTTGGAGCTGAGACGGAAGGATGGACCATCCAGAGACTACTTCACCTGGGGAATCCATCCCATAATCAGCCACCAAATGCAGACACTATTGCATATGCCAGCAAGATTTCGCTGAAAGGACCCTGATATAGCTCTCTCTTGTTAGGCTATGCCAGTGCCAGGCAAATACAGAAGTGGATACTCACTGTCATCCATAGGATGGAACACAGGGCCCCCAATGGAAGAGCTAAAGAAAGTACCTAAGGAGCTGAAGGGGCCTGCAACCCTATAGGTGGAACAACAATATGAACTAACCAGTACCCCCAGAGCTTGTGTCTCTAGCTGCATATGTAGCAGAAGATGGCCTAGTCGGCCATCATGGGGAAGAGAGGCCCGTTAGTCTTGCAAACTTTATATGCCCCAGTACAGGGAAAGGCCAGGGCCAAGAAGTGGGAGTGGGTGGGTAGGGGAGCAGGGCAGGGGGAGGGTATAGGGGACTCTTTTGTATCTTTATCTCATGGCCTGGGTTAAATGTCAGATATATAGCTTTTGTTTGTTTTGTTTGTTCGTTTTTGTGTGTGTGTGTGTTTTTCCCAGTCAAGTCTCAAATAGCTCAAGGAGGCTTCAAACTCACTATGTCACGGGAAATGGCCTCGAACTTGGGATCTCCTGTTCTTCGTACTGATGCCTCCAAAGCACCAGGACCTGAACCCCCTAGTTAGACTTTTCTCTTTACTTATGTGCATGAGTGCATGTCAGTATGTGTGCCATTGCCTGCAGAGGACAGAAGATGGTATGGGATCTCCAAGAGCTTGTATTTCTGGCAGTTGAGAGCCACAAGATGTGGGTACTCAGCACTGAACTCTAGCCTTCTGGAAGGGCAGCAAGTGCTATTAACCACTGAGTCATCTCTCCAGCCCCATTTTAAATACACATTAACTTATCTAACCTCATGCTAAATAGTTTCAATAAGAGTGCTAATTTCTTTTTTTGTTTGTTTTTGGTTTTTGTTTGTTTGTCTGTTTTTTGGTTTTGGTTTTTTTTTTTTTTTTTTTTTT
>NC_034600.1:45173673-45217034 GCF_900095145.1 Mus pahari | reverse complement strand
TTTTTTGAGACAGGGTTTCTCTGTATAGCCCTGGCTGTCCTGCAACTCACTTTGTAGACCAGGCTGACCTCGAACTCAGAAATCCGCCTGCCTCTGGCTCCCGAGTGCTGGGATTAAAGGCATGTGCCACCACGCCCAGCAAGAGTGCTAATTTCTATAAATTGTTTTAAACCATAACAATAAATCTATGAAGATATATTGCATAAAACAAAATACTATACAAACTTACTCTTCATGTACTATGTTGAGCTATTACACACTCTCTTTTCAATCAGTGTGTTACACAGTTCTTCTTGTTTACTAATCTTAAGTAAAGAAACCTCCTCAACAGAAAGAACTGACACTTAGCCCATCACATGAACTCAATGCTTTTCTACACCTTTTGAGCATCTTAACTGTGCTAACTTCTGTGATGATCATGTGAGATGAGTATGTGCTCTCATTTGATTCACGGAAAAAAAAAAAAAAAAAAAAAAAAACTAAGACACAAACAGACTTATTTTAAACCAGATATCTAGTAAACACCAAAGCCATACTTTGAATTTGCAACACTTAGTACTATCTCATGCTATCTTTTAAAGAGAGAATTTAATTTTTTAATATATGGAAGGCACTTAGACCAGTGTCTGGCACATGGTATAAACTCAATAAATGGTGAACATTATCAGTGCTACTATAATGAGTTCAATAATTTGGTTTCATCTCCTTTAAATCAGACCAGTGTTTCACTTAACTATTTGTGGTTCTCTTTGATTTAGGCCGCAGATATATTTTCATTCTGGAGTGGCCACTCATGAACTTCTGGTTTGTGTGCCACACAAAGGTTTTACAGAATAGCCCTTTAATAACCAATTACTCTTGCTGTCATCCTCATTTCTTAACTTTCCCTTAGTGTTGCCTTTATGTATCAACGTTTTCTTCCTTATTTTAGAATACTTTTAATGACAGCTTCCTAGAAATAAGAACTATACCCTAAAAGATCAAAATATTCTTAGTTTTCTTTATCTACATCAAAAATTGTTTAGCTGATACAATATACTATATGTTTAAGGAATTCTGTTTAATACCTTGGTATTTATAATTTTTATAAGTTGATTTATATTGATACAAACTGTTACAAAGAATGTATAGAAAAATAAACCCCATCACTTGTCAGCCTGACAATTTTCCAAGTGTTTAAATTGTTTAAGTGTTTGTACCCCTATATAAGCTCGTGTTCCTTCTTCGGCCCTTTCCCCCTTACTCAGTCTCCCAATTTTGCCCTGAGCATCTCTTCCCTGACAAGATTGCCTGCTTCTGCGCCATCTGAGTCACAGTCTACTAAATGCATTCCATTGTGCCTATGTCCCACTTAATGTGATGATTCCAGACTTGACCAGGGCAGAGCACAGAGGGACGATCACTTTCCTTGACCAGAGAATCTATTTCCAGCAGCGCAGCCTAAGGTCACATTAGCATTTTTGGCACCAAAATACACCCTTGGCTCATACTGTTATGCTGTCAACCAAATCCTCCACGACTTTTTCACATGAACTCCCATTAAATAAGGCTCCCCACATCCTGTACGAATATAGACAGCAATGTGCGGTCTGGTGAAGTTATTTACACAAGTTCCTATTAAACATCAGCTAATCTATATTTATTATTTTAGAGAGACACATTTCTATTCCCAACTATATATAGATATGGTTTTAGGATACTTTAATTTTTTTTAATGTGTCTTCTCTGAACTCATAAGAACGCAGTCTCAGACAATCTTTAAGCTCAGAGTTTTACAGTTTGTGATAGAGAGCTAGAGGCTAGCTATATTTCTTTAGCCATCAACACATCATCAGATAGGGATCCACCCAAGGGCCTTACAAATCATGTATACTGAAATGCCTTTTCCTGAAGATAGTCTGGGAGACTGTTAAGTGAATGGCACAGATCTGAGCTGAGCCTGCAGCGGGAGGAGCTGAAGCATGCAGTTGCCCTCATCAGTGATAGAGCATTTCATTATGTTGTTTCAAAAGACACATGCTTCAGCCCTGGATCTCACAACGCTCATGCTTCAACCCTGGATCTCACACTCTCCTGGCTTCCTAAGTAGTTATAAGCTAAGACCTTCTCATACTAAATCCCAGGATGAGCTCATGTTGACGTTTCCTGCTTTCTCTGAAATTGACAGTTTCTCGTGGGAAAAAAAAAATCCATTTATACTTGTGTGCTTCATAAAGCAACCCAGTAGCAGGCTGAGGGGTACTTAGTGTGGCAATGATAGAGAAGACCATAACGCGAAATCTATGATATCTCATACATCATTTTAAATTACTTTTGTTAGTTACTTTTGTTAGTTAGATCTCATACATCATTTAAATTACTTTTGTTAGTTCACAAAATGATTCCTTACGCCCTGCTTATCTATGTGTATCATCTACCTTTCCTCACATGGCTTCATTTCTTCCCCTTTTCTCCTCTCCCAACCTGATGACTGCATTCCTCCCAGACAAGCTCCGGCAGTTTTAAAGTCACGTGCGCATCTTTTAACTCTAGCTTCTGCCTATTAGATAAAACATGATACTTGTCTTTCTCCCCATTTCCCTCCGTTTTGTTTTAATTCTCCTCCATCCCTACCTGGATCCCCCTTGATTTTAATGTCATATATCTAAATCTGTATAAATAAAGAGATTATTTTAATCTAGCTTCTATATACAAAAGAGAATATAAAATGCTTGTCTTTCTGAATCCGTCTCATTTGGTTTCACACAATATCTGGTTCTCTTTTCTAGCAAATGGTATAATCTCATTCTCCTTTACTGTTGAAGAAAATTTCATTTTGTGTGTGTGTGTGTGTGTGTGTGTGTGTGTGTGTGTGTTTGTGAACTATATATATTTACTCTATCTGCTGAGGAATACCAAGGCCAGTGCCATATTTTGGCTATTGTAAATAGTGTAGTAAGAAACATAAAACAATAATCATCTCTGTTGCATGTTGGCTTGAAATCATTCAAGTGTATACCCCAGAGTGGAGTAGCTGGGTCACATGGTAATGCTACTTTTAGTTATTTTTAAATGTGTACTTCTTTTTTAATGTTTAAAGATACTTATTATTTTAATGTTATATGTGTGGATGTTTTATCTGTGTGTTTTATCTGTATGTGTATAGATGTTTTATCTGTGTGTTTGTCTATATGCAGTGGTCAGGTACTTGTCTCAGTGCCAGATGAAGGCATCAGAGTCCCTGGAATTGGAATTAAAAATGTCTGTGGGTTACTATGTGCATCGTAGGATTCAAATCCAGGTCTTCTTCTCCAAGAGCAGCCACTGCTCTTAACCACTGAGCTATCTCTCCAGCCGCATCGCTGATTTAGGAAGAACCTTTACTGATTTGGAGTAGCTGTAGGCAATGCAGTCTATGCCGATTTCCTTTTCTAGCAGTTCTTGTTTGTTTTCTTAATGATAGCCATACTGACTGCTAAGATTTACAGCAACACTAGCAATCTGGAACTCCAGGGTGACACTGCTTAATTTAGATAGAATTAAATTACCAACAGGGTCGTGATCTAGTAACGTGTATGGGAACAAACGTCGACTGTCTTAGAATTTACCATAAAATAATTAAAACAAATGTATTCTTCTGCTTAAGATTTTCAATTGCTTCTTTTCAAATTCCAGGGTTCTTATTGGTTCTCCTTTAGTTGGCCAACCCAAAGCAAGAACTGGAGATGTGTATAAGTGTCCGGTTGGGAGAGAGAGATCAATGCCTTGCGTGAAGTTGGATTTACCAGGTGTGTAAAATTAAACAGTCCATTCTAACTTGTGCCCATATTCTCACTGCAAACAACTTTCAAGTGACCCAAGAAAATACTGAAAGTAATAAACCATCATTCCGCATTTGACATCTGGAATTCATATAGAATGACATCGTGTCTCCCTCGGTCCTTAATTTATTTCAGTAACTCATCAGGAAACAGCCATAGAATTCAAATAGCTTATTCTATTTGTAACCTTACCTCTTACCATTCATTGTTCAGTATCCATTGAAAACAAGTGGTTTGCCAAATGGACATATCTACCACATTCCTCACACAAAATGCAACTTAGTATCCAAGTTTATAAAGGAAACTGAATGAGAGAAATTACAGTAATTAGGTATATTAATGATTTTTAAAACTATGAAACATAGGTATATCAAAATAAATGTCTTGATAAAAATAGCACTTTGAGTGTGGTATGACTAGAAAAATTACTCCTAAAGTTAGAGAACATCTAGAGCTTTTTCGGTATCCATAAATTGTTAAAAATGATTAAATGATTTATGTCTACCAGTTCACTGCAGACAGTGCATTTTTTCAGTTCTCCTGTCTTCAATTTCTAATTTCTTTGTTTATTCTGAGTATTTTCCTTTACATTCATGAACACAGCTACCATAGATATTTGAATACCCTGGTGCCTGATCAGTGTAGCACCAAGGATACTCAATGGCTTTTCTGTCTGCCTCCTTTCCTTGAGGTGAGAACACACACTCCTTAGTTATTCATATTTTTGAAATATAAACTGGATTTTAATTATAAGTATAGAAATTCTTATCTGTTATATTCCTCTGAATGCTTTTTTTTTTTTTTTTAATACTAGCAGGCAATTTATTTGGCAGAGCACGTTTCTCTGATTCTGAATTTTTTTTTTCCAGTTAGAATTGTGAAAGTTGTATTTGGTTCTTTCTATTTCCACTAGGCTGTGTGGAGTCTACTCTTGACATGGCCCATTCAGGCTTTACGGAAAAATAGACAAAGTACATAAACATACATTGTCATTGCCCTTATATAGGGCTTCTTTTCCAAGGTACTCCTTGCTCCCTTTTAAAGATGCTGTCATTGACCCTAAATTTCTATCTTCTTTTTCTTCAAGGTAATAAACCTAGAACTCCTGTTTGAATTTTATTACCTAATAAGGCATTTCTTTAAGGAGAAAAGAAAAAGAAAACCAAAGTGAAACACCAAGCCAGTTACTTAACCCAGTGCCAGCCTCTTCTAAGTATGGACTCTATGTAGCACCTGTGCGTTTGAGGTCACTTCACAATGCCTTCAGATGGTTGCTTTATGCATCTTTCCCCCCTCCTCTAGGATTTACACTGCTATTTACAAAATAATTCTTTTTGATAGCATCTAGTCCCCCATTCCTGGAAACTAGAACAGTTTCCAAACTAGCGCAGAGGTTTTTAACTACATCAAGAACAGTAGGAAACGTTTTCTTTCTTTCTTAAAAAATTAATCATTTTATTTATTAATATCCCAAATGTTGCCCCCTCACCTGGTCTTCACTTTCAGAGTTCTAACCATCCCTGCTTCACCTCTGAGGTGGTCCTGCCCCATATTCCCCCACTCTCGGGCATCAAGTCTCTACAGGATTAGGCATATCCTCTCCTACTGAGGCCAGACAAGGCAGCAATCTGCTACATATGTTTCAGGGGCCTCTTTGGTTGGTGGCTCAGTCTCACAGATCTCCCAGGAATACGGCTTAGTTGATACCATTGGTTGATCTTCCTATGGGGTTGCCATCCCCTTCAGCTCCTTCAGTCCTTCCCCTAACTCTTCCATATGCTCAGTGCAATGCTTGGCTTTTAGTATCTGCATCTGTCTCAGCTGCTGGTAGAGCCTCTCAGAGGACAGCCATGGTAGGCTCCTGTCTGCAAGCACAACATTGTGGTAAATGATTAATCCTATGCTCCTGACAGGTGCTCATGCCTCCTCTACACCCTCCCCAGTGTTTTAGATTCACAAATGAAAGACAGCCCCCCACACCCACACCCACCCCCCCCCACACACACACACCAGCTTATTTTTAATATGACTTAACTAGCTCAATGACTGGGCCACTCCTGAACCTCCACATGGCTAACACACTCCCCTCTGATATTCTTGAGTTGATACTTAGTAAATCTATGTTTTATCTATGCTGCCCTGGACCCTGCTACACAGCTCCAAGGGGCTGCTTTCCCCCGCACCTACATTTTGTCTACCCTACCCTCCTGCACCTTCCCAGTGTCCTCTGTTTTCTATGCCCCTGTCATGGTGGAATCCTCTTTTCCCTGTTTCCTGTTTCCTGTTTTTTTTTTTTGTCCAGGAATCCTAAAAGTCCCACCTCTGTCTCTCTAACCAGCCAGTAGCCACTGGCAATTTTAAATTTTATTTCCCAATCAGAGCCAACTGGGGGCAGGGACCCTCAGTGCAGACTGGGTTCCCATGTGATTTTGGGAGCTGAATTAACACAAACAACATGAGAACCAATCCACGACACAACATGATGTCAGTAATAGTGTTAGGGATTGGTGTCCACCCAGGGGATGAATCCCAAGTTAAGCCAGTCATTGCTGGTTTTTCCCCTGCACTTCTTGTAGACAAGACCAATTTTGTGATGAAAGTTTTATAGGTGGGTTGGTGTCCCCATCCCTCCACTGGGGCTCCTATCTGACTACTAGAGTTGATCTCTTCAGGTTACTAGGAAACATTGTCTTGTCTTGTCTTTCTCTTTTTTCTTTTTTCCAATTTTTTATTAGATATTTTCTTCATTTACATTGCAAATGCTATCCTGAAAGTCTCCTATACCCTCCCCCCACCATGCTTCCCTATCCACCCCTCCCCCTTCTTGGCCCTGGTGTTCCCCTGTACTGGGGCATATAAAGTTTGCAAGACCAAGGGGCCTCTCTTCCCCATGATGGCCGACTGGGCCATCTTCTGCTACATATGCAGCTAGAGAGACACGAGCTCTGGGGGTACTGGTTAGTTCATATTGTTGTTCCACCTATAGGGTTGCAGACCCCTTCAGTTCCTTGGGTACTTTCTCTAGCTCCTCCATTGGGGGCCCTGTGTTCCATCCAATAGATGACTGTGAGCATCCACTTCTGTATTTGCCAGGCAATGGCATAGCAATATCCTCTAATTGTCATAGCAATGCTAATTCTGGGCAACCCTCATTTAAAGTCTCAAATCCAGATCTTTGGATACCAATGTACACAGTAGCCGAGTTCAAGATCCTTTGACACATAATGCTTTGTCGAGGATTTTTTTTTTTTAAATAATTACAATCCCTTTGTGCATATGTAATGTTTTTCTGGTTTTGTGTTTTTTTAATGGATTTCTCTGTGTGTGAATGTGTGTGTGTTTCTGAGCCTATGTGTGTTTCTTGTGTCTTTTCTTTGGCTTCATTTGATTGTTTGTGTTTTATCTTATCTTACTGAATTTATTTTATTATCATTACTTTATTTTATTATCATTCTTTAGATGCTGGCTTTCTAATGAGAGAAAGACAAGGTGTGGATTTGCCCGGGAGAAGAGAGAGTTGGGGAACAGCTGTGAGGGGCTGGGCAAAGCAAAAACCACAAACAGAGCATATTATTTGGAAAAACATCTATTTTCAATAGAAAAAAGTAGAAAATAAAATGGTTTCCAAGCAAGGCTGACCAAATCCTTGATCGGAACCCAGTTCTCAGGAAGTGAGATGGATCATCCAGGGATCGGTTTCCCTGTTGACTGTAAGGCTGTAGGTGAGGACATACGCAGACATGAACAGGGCTAAGAGTCTTTCTTGAACTCAAATTGTGCCCCTTTCAACTATTTATGCTTCTCCCACTCTAAGCAGAATTTAGTAGCCTTCCCTTTTCTTGTCCAGTCTTTCTTTTTGAACGTGAATGATTAAGCAGTGCTCTTCGTCAGTTTGGTCAGGTCGGAATGCTATGGCTCACGGTTCCCATTTGGATTGTCTAATGTTCTCCCTTTCTTGTATTCTCTTCATCCAAACTTCCTGGACACTTCTCTAATCCTGATCCAGCTTCCTTTGCAGCTCTCCTGACATCCCTATGAATTTCAAAGTCACGATAAAAAACATTTCTGTTTGACTTCCCTGCACTCTGCCCAGCTGGTTCTCCTTCCAGAAGTTATATTTTGCCTTGGTTGTTTATAAAAAAGAACATCAATTATCGCTATACTCTTATGCAACTGAATATTGCATTTGATTTAATTAACAAAAACGTGTGAAAACCAATCCCGCATTCTCGTTGCCCTGCTAGTTCTGCATTCTTTCAACGTCCAGCCAAACTATTTGAAAGAGTGATACAGACAAAGTCTCCGGGACATCAGCCAGCTCTTCAGCCTTAACTTGTTCATTATATTTCCCAGTACCGGGAAGTCTATTTAGTTGAACCAGAACAAGAATGTGCTATGAGATGAGCCAAGCCAATAGAATGTTTTAATGAGGAGACACTTAATTTCATATTATGAAACATATTTTCACACTCATGAAATCTTGTTCTATTTTTGTAGTTAACACATCGATTCCCAATGTCACAGAAATAAAGGAAAACATGACATTTGGATCAACTTTAGTCACCAACCCGAAGGGAGGATTTCTGGTGAGAAAGAAAAGAGTAATATGTGTTATAAAAAATGAAAATGTAGTCATTTATGTCTTGAACCCTGTTGTATAATGTTCAGTTTTAAAAGCTTGCATTTTTTATTTTTCAAAGGCGTGCGGGCCCTTGTATGCCTATAGATGTGGACATTTGCATTATACGACTGGCATATGCTCTGATGTCAGCCCTACATTTCAAGTTGTGAACTCGTTTGCCCCTGTACAAGGTACACATTTTATACAATGTTCATGCATGTTTGAAACCATAAGCAATGAATGAGCTACATGTATACACAAGAGCACACCAAAAGGCTTCCCGGATTTCATCTACCATCATTACCCACTTAGGCAAACATTTGACTTGCCAGTATATAACCAAAATTTGCTCCTGCTTTTGGAATTGATATTAGTGTAAATAACCTTGAGGATTATGTTTAAATTTCACAGCTAATACTATCATGCTGGTTGTACTTAAACAGTGAATTTCTCTGAAGAGAATAACTTCCTTTGAGATGTACAAATAGTACGATGATGAGAAAATTCCCAAGTGTGAGTGTGTGTGTGTGTGTGTGTGTGTGTGTGTGTGAAATTAAAGTAGAAGGTCATGCAGGGGTGGTGCACACCTTTAATTCCAGCACTTGAGAGACAGAGGCAAGCCAATCACTGAATTCAAGGTCAGCCTGTTCCACAAAGTTCCAGGATAGTCAGGGCTTCTCAGAGGAGGATAGAGGGGGGAAGGGGAGGAAAAAGGGAAGGAGGAGGTGGTGTTCTATGGTACAAACTCCAAACTGCTTATAACCAAAACCAATATTTCTTCACTGAAGTTTTTCTAAAAATAATTTAAAAAAAAATGGGTACAGTGAGTGCATCTTTTAGGATGGGTTTCTTCCAGTCAGGAAAATACTTCACCTGCTCCTAAGAAGGTAGATGTCTAACTCACACACTGCTTTCTTCTGTTACAGAATGTAGCACACAGCTGGACATAGTCATCGTCCTAGATGGCTCCAACAGCATCTACCCCTGGGAAAGTGTCACTGCCTTTTTAAATGACCTTCTCAAGAGGATGGACATTGGCCCTAAACAGACACAGGTGTGTGACTCAGTGTTTTCCTATTTCCTAAGGAATATATAATGTGTAGTTTTTGACTGGGCAAGTGTTTGAGTAGCTCCCTTAAACTAGATGTGTGCTGTTTTTACTTATGACTTGATTGGAACAAAATGATTTTTAGCTGGGAGTGCTGACATATGCCTTGCTTTAGTCACAGCACTTGGGAGGTAGAGGCAGGTTTATCTCTGTGAGTTCAAGGCCAACTTGGTCTTCATTCCCAGTTCCAGGACAGCCAGAGCTACACAGTAGACTCAGTTAAAAAAAAATCAAAGTGATCTTATTTTTTAAAAAGACAAAATGCTCACATTTTAGATAAAACAAGCTGAAAACTCCATATTGCGGTCTACTAGAGAGGTGAGGTTGTAAATATTCCACTGGAATGGCTTTTATCTACCACAAAATGTACATTTTTCTAAATGCAACTTTTAGCATGTAATTGATCTTTTCAAGTCTTGCAACTGGAGAGGAGATATATATATATATATATATATATATATATATATATATATATATATGTATATGTATATATATATATATATATATATTTAAAACCAGTATATATATGTATATATATATATATATATTACCAGAACAAATTTTAATATTATTTTACTGTATTATTATATTACTAATTATTATATTATTAATATTATATATGTATCCTATATATTATGTATGTGTATATGCTATATAGTATATGTACTATATAGCATGTATAGTACATATATGCTATATTCTCTACTATATATATATATATATATAGTATTATAGATACAGTAATATAGTATATAACTATGTGGTACATGCTATAGTATATATATAAATACTATATATACTATGAATGTATTCTATATATTATATATAAGTTTATATATAAAATATATACTACAAGTAGTATATAATTAGATTTGGGAATAGATATCAATTATATGCTTACACATTCAATGCAAAGTGTTACAATTTTTTTATGGTTTTCCCTGTTAGAATTATATTAACTTGTCTTAGCATTCCCAGAGGATCTAGTCTGCTTGTACACCAGAGGAAATCCAGCTTGCCAGGGTGGCCTTCATGGAGCTGTGAGTCTTTCTTGGATGGAACAATGACCCTATTTAGCAGAATGGACCAGATACTATAAGTTAGTGGGAAATGAACTCTCTGTGCAGCCAAGAATGGAGTCACACCCACTTTGTTCCGTTCCACAGATATTTCCGTCTACAGCATTGTATCCAGTGTCACTTGTAGTATCTTCTAGCTTTACCCAAGCCACCCTTTTTCTTAAAGAGACAAACTGAGAAGGGTGTGGTAGTGTGTCCCTATAAGCCCAATACTCAAGAGACTGAGAGAAAACTCACTGTGACTTGAGGCGAACCTGGGCAACACACATCAAGTTCCAGTCTAACCTGTGCTACACAGAGAGACATTGTCTCAAAGAAGTAACGCAGCTTACAAAAATACGATAGAGAAATTGACTATATTTCTAAATGTGCACATCACAGTTCACTTGGACCATGCATGGTGCAGCTTAACCACATTCACTCGGGTATTTATTCAGAATCCTTGGTGAATGTGTGTTCTACGGCAGCTCAGGGTGAGGATTTGGATCATAGAGGGGAAATGAAATATGACTGCTGCTTGGGTGGACTTCCTTCCCTCATGCAGCATTCCTACACACACACACACACACACACACACACACACCCCTTGTGGAATTCCTGCTTCACAATGCCTGAGGTGTGTGGACTCTATACAAGACTTTCAGAGCCAAACTTTCTGAAGGTGTTATGGGAGCACTGAACCTGAATCTTATATGATTCTTAGGTATATTCAAGTTTGGGAACCCCAAATGCTCTGTGCTTATATTGATGTGCACATGTCCATAATTGACACATATTCTGGATTATAGTCAACACCAGAGCAAACAGTGGTTCATCTTACCATCACCAGTCCACAATTAGCTGAAAATAATGAACTTTAGTGAATGGTTATGAATAAATGTATACATCACAATCCTTGCTGTATTTTTCTCTGGTGGTGGGTATTCAATGGGATCCTTTGGCAAGCAGCAATTTTTAATGTTCTCCTAAGCATATTTAGTCTTGGTTGTCTATACTGTCTTCCAGTGCTGATTTAAGATATATCAGTGACTGGTTACATAAGTACCTTTCTAAAGTAAAGGGGTTTGGAAGGTCACATTCGGCCAATTGCATTTGCTAAACATTTGATAACACATTAAGTATGACATGTTTAAAATCTTAAAAATTTGACTTCCCTTCAATGGATTCAGAAAATAGTTCATGTAAGACTTGGAAAATATTTCCTCTTCAAAGATAGGAGCTGAAAAGCATGATAATATCTCGCATGGTCTCAAGCAAATCTTTTAGAACACAGAACTTTGTTTTGACAACCACTTATTTTCTGACTGATTACAAATGTAATTTAAAGAAATCTGATTTGTGGGTTGCTTTTGTTTTGATTAGAGCATACAATTCTTAGTGGCTTGCAGAATTAACTTTCTTTAATTTCTCCTTTGTTTCCTTATCCTTTATACCTCCATTCATGAGAAGAACAAAAATAAAATAGGTTATGTGATAGATTTTACAGAAGTTGGAAATATATGTAGCTAAGAGCAAACAACGAAGAATTCTTAGACGTCTTACACTTATCAAAGGTATAACTGCATTAGGAATGGAATGAAGGGACTGGGGAGATTTCCTCATGGGTAAAGTACTTGTTGCTCAGACCTGACTATTCAAATTCAGATCCACATCACCTGTATAAACACTGTGTATTGTGGCACATGTCTGTAATCTCAAGCATTGGGTTGGAGGGATGAAGAAAGGCACATTCCCTAGAGTTTATTCATTAGCCAACCTAGCCAATTTTGATGTGCTTTACATTGAATGAGAGAGCCTGTCTCAAAAGACAAGATGGAGAGCAATCCAGGAAGACACTTGATGTCAGTATCTGTCCTCCATACGTGAGTGGGGCACACTCCATCTCCTGTGCACACAACTGCATAAATATGTACATATGCCACATGCAATGCACATACATAAAATAATATGAAAAGAACTGAGTTTATGGAATCTGTGAAGATTTCTCTGTATAGATTAACCTGAGCCCTACAGTGATCTTAACACATGTTTCACAAAGTCCTATGGTGATTTTGATGTCCTTATAGAATTGGAACACATAATGAATTAAAAACCTAATGTATCTATAGAGACAATAATTGTGTTTGCTCTACTGCCAGTCAAGTCAAAGCAGAGGTGCCTGTACTGGGATCTGCCTTTCTTCTATGAATTCATTAGAGTGGAAACTGTGTGTGTTACCCATGGAAAAGTGTTGGTTACTCAACAAGATCCAGCCTGGGCTTATGTTAGGGACCTTCTAAGAAGCCTCTGGAAGTGAGTAAATGTATCTGCTGAGAAAAGCCCAAGGCATCTGTAATCACTAGAAATGGAGGTCATGGAATACAGTTACCTCAGTGTGAAGATGTAGCAAGACATCTGTATAAAGGGAATTCTCCAAGGGACCCACAAAAGCATATGAGAACCTAGCTCCTGTCCAAGAATAATAGCAATCAAGTAGGAATTTATCTTCTCAACCCTGTGTCTGTTTATCAGAAATGATATAAACAAGCTAAGAAGAGCAAGTGGGAAGTCCTTGTTTAAGGAAAAGCACTCCATACCCCTTACTTGACTTCAGGCTCCTTACTTCCATGAATAAAGGCAGAAGAAAGGGCGGCTTATGAGTTGACTTTGGTGTTTTGTCTTCATTGTATTTGACTGGGATAGAGCCAAGTAAAAAGGTGCTCCTACTCAATTTGTTTCCCCCTTGAACCTGCAAATACAGTGACTTCATGCAAAATCTAAATTAAAATACAGTACCTTTCAAAAAAATCAGACATTTTAAATGAAGAATTAGAAAAGTCCCGAGATATCTCTGTTCATCCAGGGACAACAGAAGTACTTCTCCCCAAGTAAGCTTTAAAGGGGTGGGAAGCTACAGAAAGGAAGGTTGCATAATGAGGTTTTTCTTGCTATCATGACTGCAATTGCATTTGGTTCAATAAAGAGATTAGTGATGCCTTTTTTCCCTGCAGTAATGGATTCAACATTTAGTAATTTCAGACAATGAAAGAGTCTCAAGACATGAAATAGTCCTCAAAATGAATATATTCCAATAAAGACAAAGGAAACTGGGGGAAAGAAAGGAGGGACAGAAGAAGGCAGACAAAAATGCTTGTGCGGAAAATGTAACAATTTGTATACATTAGGGGCATGCATCAAAATGATGGAAACATCACTTAAACTAGTTACAATTTCCTCCTTGCTTCTGTGTGGCCCCATTAAGATCCTGCAATCATAGTCAAGGGATTTTCGCCAACCAATCATTTACCTAAGGCAGAGTAAAGGCCATAAAATTGCCTTTTCGAAAAAACCACCCATAAAAACAAACCTGAAATACTTGGAGCTTGCCATAAAAGATATGACAGTATAAACGTTATGAAGGTCTTATTGATCCTCAATACCTAAGCATAGCATTGTTTTGAATAATAAATGGGAAGGTTGTAAATATGTCAAATACAAGTGCATTACCCTAAATAAAACCAGTAAATTGTGAGACTTGATATAAAAGTGAAATATACTAATGGAACAATGTCTAGATTGTTCCCATCAGGAGCACAGTGTGGCACTGAAGTAGGAAAAATGAAAGAGAGAGAGATTAATTAAATTTTAGGAATATTATTTATCTTTCTTTTTATTGAACATTTTTATGGCCATTTTCCTAGAAGCCTTAAATGTGGCACCTGATTCATCGGTTTTATGTCCCAAATGGAGCCCAAGTGAGTCCAATAGCCATTGCTTTGTCGATTGGTAGACTTTGTGCCTGTGGTATACAGCAAGAGAGGCATCTACCCTGGCTCGTCTCCTGGTTTCCATTCTTCCCCATCTCCTTCCAACACACACTCGAACCATCACTTCAAAGTAAAAATTCAGACAATTTCCTTACATAAAAGTCTACTCTTTTTTTCTCCTTTAAACAATATACAAGCTCTTCCCAGTACTTAAAGGCAACTGACGGCCTGGCCACAGTCATTCCCAATGCGTCTTGCCTCCCCAGCGATGCCCACCTCATTCGTTCTTCGGAGTCCACCTGTGCCAGACTCTTGACACTTGCTCTGTCTGGAACACACTTCCCCACCCTAACCCTGTATACTAGGTAGATTTCTTAGATGTCTTCAGATGTCTCTTCTGTGTGATTTCCTGGAATGGTCTCACCCACATATTCCCCCTTTCCCGATTCTATGGTGTCTGCAAACCCTCACCCCATTGTTCCCATTTATCTATAGCATTTCAACTTGTTTTATGGGTCTGTGTCTCCTGGCTGACTGAGAATTCTCCGATGACAGATTGCGGTTTTGTTCTTTTATCTCTAGGGAGCTGTTCAGGGCTTTATATATAAGCAAGTCATTTATGTTTTTGAAGAAATTAGAATCCTGGCAGTTTCTCCCATAGTAAAAACAAACAAACCAAAATCAAACCAAACCAAATATCAAAACATTACTATAGTAGCTTCTTTCTTTGACTCTGATTTATGAAGTCGGACTAGACACTGAGCTGGCAAACACTTGTGTGTGATACCCTGGTGGGCTTACAGTGTTTCAGTCTTGCCTAGCAGGTATTCATGTATCTGGCCCCATTTTGTCCCAGCTGTGATTTGTCCCATAGACTTTGCCCCTTGACCACAAATACAGTACTTGCTGTCATCACTCTGGTCTGCAGTTTCCCGCCTGCCTTGACTTCATTGCAGCCCCTTTCGTCAAGCAACAAGCGAGTTAAAGATGTCCCTTTGCGGAGATTCCCTTTATCAGTCACCTAGTGTTTCTAAGGACTTGTTTTCTTAGGAAATGAGCATATCTGTCTTTGAAAAGGTCTCATGTGTGTCCCTATGCATATTGAGAAACGCTTAAGCCTGGGTGAACAGTTCCAGCAAGGTTTGTGGTGACAACCAGCTCCAACTGCAGCCTGTATTATCATCCCATCTCTAGCCCAATGTAGTCATGTAAGAATTGTGTTGCAGGGCAGGGCAGAGCATTGGTGGTATCATTTGATTTAAAAAAAAAAAAGCATATATTGGTTAGACAACAAACTTTGAACTCTTGTAATATTAAACAGTTATGCAGCTCTCGGAAGCATGGGAAAGTTCATGGCTTTCCTCTATCATTCATTTCCTGAAGACACTACTGATTTTATGTTAATTGCTGAATGGCTGAATGGCAGCCTGCAAACATAGTTCATACTAAGCATTGAAATTTAGGCACTGGTATTACAAATGACTCAGCAACAGATGGGAATGATAGTCTTCTGAGTGAATGGATGGTTTCTTCAATTCCTTCGACTTCAGGCTAGAGAGATGACTCAGTAGGTGAGAGTCACTGTTCTGGGGACCCAGCTTTGACTCCCAGTATCCACAGTGGCTCACAACCACCTGCGGCTCCAACTCCAGGGTACCTGATGACAATGTCCTCCACAGGTACAACACTCACATGAACACACAGACACACATATACTTATGATTTTTTAAAAAAGAAAATCCTGTTAAATTTAATCGATCAGACATAATTAATAACCACTTTTAAGTATTTTCTTTTCCTCAATTCCCTAGTTAGTTTGGAAACAGACTCTCATATGAGCCTTTATTTCATGACAGAGCAATCAGAATGACTCTTCTTCCTATTGCTTTAAGTGGTGCCTTTTCCTCTAGCTCCAAAGGAATGAAACCATGTGGACCATCCATTTATTCTGAGTCAGTGGGTATTTGAGAAGTACTAGCTGGCCAAACATTACATTAGGTATCATAAGAACTAAAGAAAACACACAAAAATTGTGTTTCTGCTCTAAGACAAACAAGCAAAACCAACTAGCAACTTTGTAATACAAGGGGGAAACAGGTTTGTATAGCTACATACAAAGAGATGGAAAGTAAAAAAAAGCTAGTTACACAGCAGTGTAGTGTGTTCCAGACTATGTCTTATAGAGCGTGTTGGGTGTAGCCCTCACGAAATCATTTCAGGAAGTAAAATTAAAATCCATCCTGACGTGTTTCTTCCAATCTGTGACTAACCACACACATTTTCATATCAAAGACAAGGAGAATAGTTTCAAAATAACCTGCTTGTGAATCTGAAGTGCAACTGAAGACAGAATTAAGAGAAAACCCTCTCTCTGTCCCTCTCTCCTCTCTCCGCCCCTCTCTCCTCTCTCCGTCCCTCTCTCCTCTCTCTGTCCCTCTCTCCTCTCTCCATCCCTCTCCCCTCTCTCCATCCCTCTCCCCTCCCTCCGTCCC
Organism: Mus pahari; assembly: GCF_900095145.1. Classification (NCBI taxonomy): domain Eukaryota; kingdom Metazoa; phylum Chordata; class Mammalia; order Rodentia; family Muridae; genus Mus; species Mus pahari. The sequence goes on along the minus strand of NC_034600.1, from coordinate 45,200,188 downwards.
TCTCTCCCTTTAGCTCCCTCTCTCACTCTCTTAATTTCTTGTAGCCATGTCATGTGCCTGTTCAAATGAGCTTCCCCCTCCCCTTTTTTTTTTTTAAAGCTAGGTAAAGTTTTTCTTTTCTTTTCTTTTTTTTTTTTTTTTTTTTTTTTTTTTTTTTGGTTTTTCGAGACAGGGTTTCTCTGTGTAGCCCTGCCTGTCCTGGAACTCACTCTGTAGACCAGGCTGGCCTCGAACTCAGAAATTCAACGGCCTCTGCCTCCCAAGTGCTGGGATTAAAGGCATGCGCCACCACGCCCGGCGCTTTTCCCCCTTTTATTTTTTATTTTATTTTATTTTTTTTTGCAATCTAAGCATTTTGTATGCATAAAAGAGACGAGTAGAGATGGCGGGATACTGCTGTAAAGAGACAGATTTCACTTTTGACTTTGTGTTTTCCACAATTATTTTTAACCATAAAATTATTTTTTAATTTTATCCATTAACATAGACCAGGATGCTAGAAGTTCCTGGGGAGGAGGAATGTAAGATGATATTAATTTTGAGTGATCTACTTGATAAAGTGTTACACATCTTGTAGTTTAAAAGAAAACTACAGCAAGTATCACGTGGAAGAAACATCCATGGCTTTAGACTGTTTCATTGTTGTTCTGTTTTACAAGGTTTTTTTTTTTTTTTTTTTTGCTTGTTTTTGTGCACCCATTCAATTTGGGAGACAGGAGTTGATGTAGATGTAGGACAGTGTGGCCTTGAACTCGCTGCACAGAGGAGAGTGACCTTGAACTCGTAATCTTTGCTTCCCCCACCTCTTGAATGTTGAGATTACACTATTGTCAAGGTTGTCATCAGGTCTTTTGTTGTACTTAATCAAGAGCACATCTTGATTAAGAACATCTCCGAAGCTTTACCCATGACTCTTCCAATGATCTCTGAACACGTCTGTCCCCTGGGACTGTTTAGCAGCCTTTGGTAGTACTAGAGCGCTCATGCAGATGCCCTATGTTCTTGCCTTTCTCCTTTAAAGAATGTCACATCGATCTCTCGTGTTCCTTTCAGCTGTGAATCATCCTTATCTACTCCGCCTCCCAACTTAACAAAAATGCCTAGACTATTCCCACATGAACTATTTATTACAGTTCCGTATGTAAATTCTCCTCTTGAGCTTCTGTCTATCCTAATGCAGCTGGACAGTTTCAGGTTACATATAACCATTGGTTGATTTTCCTATCTTCAGTTGCCCACATGGCTTAGATTCCTTTCATCATCCCCCTGAGACTTATGCCCCCAGTATCTTGGCTAGTTTATTCCTTTCCATAGCATTTTCTGATCTGCTTTGTAGTTTTCACCTGGCTGGATGCCCCTCCAGGAAGTTTTCATCTTGAAGTGGTGAATATGAAGCTTCTTTGTCCCCTCGACCCCCAGGACCCGTCTTTGTTGCTTAGCTCATTTTATATCTTTAATTTTCATATTGACTTACTTTGTTTACATTCTCATACACACCATGCTAATATGGACTTGCTTCATCTGCCCTAAATTAAAAGCGAATTTTGATCTGAAGTCATCTGTATTAAATTGGGTCTCACCGGAACTCAACTCAATATTACATGTGTGTATTATTACTTGAGTCTTGTGATAAAAGTTAACAAATGTCCCTTTCCCAGCGAAGACCCACAGAGGGCTTTGTCCTGTCTAGTTTCTAAGGAAGTACGCATCTAGCATTGGCCATCAGTCAACACTGAAGGTCACCTCCCACACAGGATCTGAGTTTTTCCTAGTTTCGTTTTTCATTTCCCACACTCTGTGAATCCCTCTTGTTCTGCTTGCCCTCATTTCTCTGCTATCTCAGTTTTCCACATGCTTCTGCCCACGGTTAAGTCATCTGTTAGGAATGTATGGGGGACAACTGTGAGCAAAGCGAAGAGCAGGAAGGGATCAAGGACCTGGAGAAGCTATGACATCATCTGTGCGCTATACCCTGCCGGCCCCTGGGAACTTCAGTACGCTTGTAGAGATAAGAGATGCACACAGCACCATTGAGAAGAATGAAGTGTAGACAAGTTCACCTCTTGAGTTCTCACAAGGGGGAAGGTCAGTGGTCACATGACAGACTATGTTGATAGCTAGGTGAAACATGATTTGCAAGGAAAGTAGAGTTGAGTCTTATGGAGTGAATAAAGAAACAAAGAAGAGAGAGAGAGAGAGAGAGAGAGAGAGAGAATCACTTTAAGGATGACTGAAGATGGAATTCATAAAGAAAGACAGACCACTGATGTATGGGAGAGAAAAATTTTATTTTATTTTCACATTATTTATTTATTTATTTTTATGTTTTGTTTTTTTGAGACAGGGCTTCTCTTTGTAGCCCTGACTGTCCTGAAACTCCCTCTGCAGACAAGGCTGGACTGGAACCTATAGACTGAGAGGAAACTGATATTGATCCACCTGCCTCTGCTTCCTGAGTGCCAGGATTAAAGGCGTGCGCCACACATGGTCTTTTTTTTTTTTTTTTTAAAAAAAAGGAACCTGGCATTTCAATAAGTAACATTACATTTTATCTTGGTGGAAAATACTATGTTCAACCATTTTTCAGCATGGAGAGCCATTGGAAATTTTGAATGGGGAACTGAAATGGTGGCTGCCGTGTTTCAGTTATTGTCCCATTCTTCTCTGGAAGGACCTGAGGGTGGACATTCTGAGGACAACCACTGCTATGGCTGAGGTTCAAGACCCTGATGTCTGGCCTGGGCTTAGGTAGGAATGGAAAAGCAGAGCCAAGGCCTGAGGCCCAGTTCCCAAGAGCAGATGACGGGAGGGGGATTCCCAGGGTACTGATTATTAGGGAAGTACTTCCAGTAGAAAACGAGGAAGGATCTGGGGGAACAAAGCAGAGTAGTGAGGTCCAGGCCTCGGCCTCATCTGAAAGGGCTGTGGAGCTTAAGTTTAGGCACTGGTCTGCTGTCCTCTGCTCTTAGATGCCACCCAAAGGAGGGTGATGGGTTGGGAGAGAGAAAAGTTCCTGGAGGTTCCTGTTCTTTAATTTTGTTTTATTTTTTATTTTTTAACCATCTTATACAGTCCAGTCTTTAGGCCCCTCCCGGTCTGCCCTCTGACTGTTACACATCCCATACCCACCCCCAAGTCTCCAAGATGATGTACCTATCCACACACCCTCCCCACCAACCTCCCCACTCCCTGGAGCCTCAAATCTCTCAAGGGATAGGTGCATCTTCACTCACTGAGTCAAGACCCGGCAGTCCTCTGCTGTGTATATGTCAGGGGCCTCATAGCAGCTGGTGTATGCTGCCTGGTTGGTGGCTCAGTGTCTGGGAGATCTCTGGAGGGGGCGGGGGGGGGGGAGGTTAGTTGACATTGCTGGTCCTCCTATAGGGTTGCCTTCCACCTCAGCTTCTTCCAGTTTTTCCTAATTGAACCACCGGGTTCACCAGCTTCAGTCCATTGGTTGGCTGTAAATATCTGCACCTGACTCTTTCAGCTGTGTGTTGGGCCTTTCTGAGGACAGCCCTGCTAGGCTACTGTTTGTAAGCACACCATAATATTAGTAATATCGGCAGGCCTTCATGACCTTCCCTTGAGCTGGATCCCAATTTTAGGCCTGTCACTATACCTCTTTTCCCTCAGGTTCTTCTCCATTTTTGTCCCTGCGGTTCTTTCCGACAGGAACAATCCTGGGTCAGAGTTCTTGACTGTGGGTTGGTAACCCCCTCCCTCCACTTGGCACCCTATATTTCTACTGGAGTGGACTCTAAAAGTTCCCTCTCCCCACTGTAGGGCATTTCATTTAAAGTCCCTTCATTTGAATCCTGAGAGTCTTTCATCTCCCAGGTCTCTGGAACATTCTTGAGGGTCTACCCCACCTCCCCCACCTCTTACCTCCCGAGGTTGCCCATTTCCTTTCTTTCTGCTGACCCTCAGGGCTTCAGTCTTGTCCTCCCCTCCCCCAACCCAATGCCTGATCATGTTCCCCTCTTCCCCTTCCTGTTGCCTTTCACACCCAGGTTCCTCCCTCTGCCTGCCACCCCCAATGATTGCTGTCTTCTCCCTCCCACGTGGGATTGAAGTATCCTCACTTGGTCCCTTTGGCTTATTAACCTTCTTGAGTTCTGTGGATTATATCCTGGGTATTCTGTACTTTTTTGGTTAAAAAATTATTAGTGAGTAAATACCATGCATGCCCTTTTGGGTCTGAGTTACCTCATTCAGGATATTCTTTTAGTTCAACTCATTTGCCTGCAAAACTCACAATGTCCTCATTTTTAATAACCGAGTAGTACTCCATTGTGTAAATGAACCCTTTCCTGTGACTTCTTTTCTAAGCACAGTTGCAATAAATATTTTCCCCTGGGAGAGTTAATAGCTCTTGACAAACAATCTGATTGAAATCAATAGATGAGAACAAATTGCATCTATTAGAAGCAGGTTGTATGGCTGTTGGGTGGGGCTCGAATGTGAGGCCCCGTTTGAGAGTCATAAGACATAACTTTAGAGGGAGACCAATATACAAGCCTGGTGACATTTGTGTAGATACCTTTGACGCTGCAGAATCACACACAGAGAAAATCGTGGACTTTTGCAAGTAAACAATTACAGTCATTGTAGTATGGAATCTAACCTTAAAATACTAGGTTACTGAAGAAATAGGCAGTTGGGAGGTCTTGCTGTGGACAAGTCAATGATAACTTGGACGGAATAGACAGATGAGCAGATGTTGATGGCCAGAGGGGAAAACCCCTGGGGTTGAGACTGAGGAGCTATTGCTCTTGCAGATGTTAGAATCCCATATAGGCCCTTGAGGAAAGGTGTCACTCTCAATCACGAGCTGGAGGGGAAGATTCTCAAGGCTCAGGAGGTCAAAGGCAAGAGAGAGGAGAATATGCCGCACTGAACAATGGGAGCGGGAGTGGGAGTCTTCACACTTTAGACTCCTGATTAATTAACCAAAAATGTGACAATCAAAGTGAGGTGAGATGTCTTAAATTCACAAATGACGTTATGGAAGTGCTTGCGAGACATGGTGCTTAGGATTAGGTATGATGAATAACTTACTCACAAAGCATTTTATTTCGGTTCATATCACATATTTATAAAGGCAAGAAGTGAAAAAAGGTTCATGGGTCCCTCTTCCTGAGGTCAATATCCCTCAGGATTGCTAATCTAAATCTCTACTGTTATTAGAGAAACTAATGTTAAATCTAAAAAATAAATATAATAAAACTTCTCATATTTAAATATGTCAAGGAAATTACCTGAATCTGAGCCATGGTTTTGTTCTCATTCCTTTTTAATCTTTCGTGTAACTAGTTGGCTACATCCTATCCTTTATTCTCACAAGGGATAAAATCCCAGTGTAATAACCCATGATCTTTGGATATATAGCAGAGGAATTGGGGGGAATGTTCATGCATGGAGAAAGAAGGTTATCCTAGACTAGAATAAGCAGAGTTCATGTTCATTAAGATTATAATACAGGCCTCATCTCACAGTTACATAGATTCTTCAGTTCCTTGTTTTAACCTCACAACTGGCTGGACAACTATAAGGGAGAATTAATATTTTTTTTTTCAAAACATTGTCAGCCTCTTCACACTACTGGAGCTCAGCATCTCCTTGAAATGGCTAGAAGCTAGCAGCACATGGTAACAAGAATAGGGGGATTCGTGGAGGGGCATGGTTTTGACAATTCTGAGACTAGACCCGTTTCTACCTCTTTCCTGGAACATGAGGTTGATATTGTTTTGTTCTTTCATTTTGTTTCCTTCCCTGCTGAGATTGAACCCAAGGCCCCATGCACGCGTGAAACACATCCTTTACCATTGACCTATACCCNCCCCCCCCCCAGCTATTAAATTAGTTTTTAAGACTCTGTTTCCTCACTTATTAAATGTGCTAATTTGTTACTATACTACGAATTGGTCCTAGAAGAAAACAAAACAAAAGAATGTTAAAATATAGGGGAGTATGCTCTGTGAGCCTACTGGAATCATTGTGTAAAAAAATTATTATTTTTTGATTAGATAGATAATCAATAACAGCAGTTTTATTGGTTTTGTTTGGACTGTTCATATTTGCAGAGTGGCCACGGTTATTGCTATCAAGGTAGAAGGCTTTACATAGGGATCAGTTCTGACACTGAGCCTGAAAAGCTAAAAGCTATTATTCTACTGGCCTACATGTTTAAACTCAAGAGAAATGAGCAGGGGATCTCGCTAGACGCACAGCTCAACAGTGGCTTGCTGTTGCAGGTTGGAATTGTACAGTATGGAGCAAACGTGACGCATGAGTTCAACCTCAATAAATATTCATCCACAGAAGAGGTCCTGGTGGCAGCAAACAAAATAGTCCGAAGGGGTGGTCTCCAAACGATGACAGCCCTTGGAATAGACACAGCCAGGTATGCATTAAAAAAAATCCTATTGGTTAGACTTTACAGGTGGAGCTTCTGACGTTCCTAGAAGATAGACTCTCACAGCAAACCCCCTGAGCCTTTGGTTCTTGCAACCTTTCTGTCTCCTCTTCTGCAATGGTCCTGAACCTTAGGCACAGGAGCTGTTTTGTAGCTGTTTCCATTGGTCAACCCTGAAAACATACATGCAAGTAACATTATGCAAACTGTGCAGGGTTGTTTTGTGTGTGTGTGTGTATGTGTGTGTGTGTGTGTGTGTGTGTGTGTGTGTGTATGCTAGTGTTGGAAATAAGGTAATAACAAAGTCAAGAAAAAATGAAGCAGCTTTTAATACCATTCTGCAGAAAGGGATGCTGGCATACAGAGAAGGCAAACATGGCCAGCATGCTGATTTGGAACAGGTCATTCATTTTTAAAATCTTCCACAAATGCCCCCAATTCCTATCCTCTTCCCCTATAGATCGGGCCTGCACCCCTCTCAAACTGCACATTTTATTGGCCCGAGGCACAAATCCCTGTACATTAAACAACCTGGGGGTTGTGACTATCCCCACTGCACGCCCACCCCACTTTTCTGATCCTGAGCTCAGTCATTTAGTTATAACATCAGACTGCTTATTAACTACTAACTCTGAGATTTGTGAGACAAGCAGATGCCAGATGCCAATGGGGGGTGGGATGGGGACAGGCCTAGCACCTCCTGTAACTCCGATGATCATTAACAAATAGATCCTCACCTCTGTCTTGTGTGTGTGTGTGTGTGTGTGTGTGTGTGTGTGTGTGTGTGTGTGTGTGCATTTGAGGTGACTATGCTATGGCCCTGGTGCCCATATAAGATTTTATTTTGCTTTGTTTTATTTTTCGTGACATGGTGTCTCTACGTAGCCCTGGCTGTCCTTGAACTCACCCTCTATGTTCTCCAGTCTCATTTAGTTCTTATCTCTGGCTCTTCCTTCTGCCACTATTATCAAATCCAGGAAATGTTTCAGCAAGCCCTAAGTCACAAGAAGCTTCATAAGGGATTTGAGTCATAGAACAAATTCTTCTGTTAAGTAGCTTCAACCTGTGGACTCTCAGCTGATTTTGAAAAGCTAATTTATCATGTTTACAGTCCACCTGCCTGTGAATCAACTCCATTTGGAAGCTAACAACATTCATTAATGCTAGGAATGCACATGGTTCAAATTTTATAGGAAAACTTTCTCTCTGTCTCTCTCTGTCTCTGTCTCTGTCTCTGTCTCTCTCTCACACACACACACACACACACACAGCACAAACCGCTGGAGTAATTGTGCATTTCTCTGTTTATAGGATTGCAGATTTGCATGCACAGTGAGTGCCTGTGTGTAGGTATTCTGAACATGCTCTCAATAACTGACTGAATGTGAACAGACATTCGGAGTGAGTCAGAGCGTGCTTTGAAAGCACTGAGCCTATAAAGAGTTGTGCGTTTTCCAAAGGCAGCTGCCTAAGAATGAATATTTATCTCTGTAACTAATGGAAGAATCACCATAGCTGCTTCCACTCCTGTGTAAATGCCACTTGAAATACCATGGCCTTATATGGGGTTTGCGCCCGTTTCTCACAGGGCCTCCCGACTTTGGGGTTGTGTGAAGATTCTGTAATGATGCCACACTGTTTGTCTCTCTCCCACATTCATTTTTCACAAGTAAGCTCAGTTTTGATTGTGTTTTATTCCCTCTAGGAGGGGCCCACTACAGAAAAATATTTTGAATGTTTTGGAATCCGTTATCTCCATTTTCAGTGAATTCAGTCACCGCAGGTCGTTACAGCTTTGAATGTTCCCTTCCTTTTTCATTCCTGTAACTAGGCTTGCATTATTTAATTACTTATAAAATCTGGATTCTCCTGTCCCAAAGTAAGTGACCCTCCCAAGACTCTTAAAATGTTGAAGGCCTATGGAGAGGAGGATGCTTCATTCCAAGAAAGGACATTGGGTACTGGAGTTTTAGACAGGATAACTGCAGGGACATACTTGGGATGGAAAGGGTAGACACTGCAGTTCTGTGGCCGGCTGCTCTTCTATTCTAGAAAGTCAGCTCTGATTTCAGGGCAACCAGACTTTCTCTAAATAAGGCGTGCTAATTGTCTCCTTCAGCTGAGATTCATTAAGCCCAGCTATGACTTGGGTCTTTCCGAGAGAGAGAGTGAGTCTGGGTGATCTGCTAAGGAAGTAGAATTGTCGAAATCTCATACAATATTCCAGCCCAAACCTCATTTAAAAATTAGCCATTGCTGGGCAGCGCTGGTGCATGCATGTAATCCCAGCACTCTGGAGGCAGAGGCAGGTGGATCTCTAGGAGTTCCAGGACAGCTGGTCTACAGAGCAAGTTCTAGGACAGAAAAAAACCATCTTGAAAAAACAAAAACAAACATCCCCCCCCCACCACCAGAAAAACAAACTTAGCCTTTGATATATATGTCTCTACCCTTGTTTAAACATTTAAAGAAATCAGAAATAATTTATTGTATATCACTTTACATCCCAATCACATCCCCCTCACCTCTCAGCACTCCGGGAGCCCCTCCCTACATGCCCCTTTCCCTTTCTCCCTTGGGTAATAACTCACCCTGTCATATCAAGTTACTACAGGACCGGGCACATCCTGTCCCACTGAGGCCAGACAAGGCAGCCCAGCTAGGGAAATGGGATCTACAGACAACAGAGGTAACGATAGCTCCTGCTCCACTTGTTGGAGGACCCACAGGAAGACCAAGCTGCACATCTGCTACATATGTGTAGGAGGGGGGATTACAAGCAGCCCATGTATGCTCTTGGGTTGGTGGTTCACTCCCTGGGATCCCCAAGGATTCAGGTGAGTTGACTCTATTCTTCCTATGAAATGCTTATCCCCTAGAGGTCCCTCAGTCCTTCCCCCAACTCTTCCACAAGATTCCTAGTAGCTCAGCTTGCTAATACAAGGACAAATAGAGATTTAATGTAGGAAAGTGTGTGTGTGTGTGTGTGTGTGTGTGTGTGTAGCGGGGCAGGGGGGTCATTTAATAAAAACTTACTTAGAGAAATCCTATAAGTTGGGGGATTTATGCTAGACCAACTTGACCTGGTTCTTGCTGAAGGTAAGTGAAGTAGGAAAAGTTCTTCTTTCTCCGGTCTCAGTCCAAGCTTCACTTCTGATACTGGACACCAGTATTCTCCACCCGGACACCAGTCATAACATTCCTTAAGAGTTTCCAAAGAAGGAAATGCTAGAGTCATTTTTAAAGTATGGGCATACATGATAAGTGTTAAAATGGTGAGTTGCCATCATGTGCAAACCCTGTGGAACTATTGCAGACAAGATCACAGTGCCTCTCACCTCTGACAGCGAAGCCCATGGTCATCTCGAAGGGATGCAGCAGGCTGTGCAGAAGGGCTATATTCTTGGGTTTTTGTTGTTGTTGTTGTTGTTGTTCTCATTTTACCTAACTTTGGGCTGAGTTTGATCAGCCTCCCTTTGGTCTGTGTTCCCTTCAGGAAAGAGGCATTCACTGAAGCTCGGGGGGCCAGAAGGGGAGTGAAAAAAGTCATGGTTATTGTGACCGATGGAGAATCACATGACAACTATCGCCTGAAACAGGTCATCCAAGACTGTGAGGATGAAAACATTCAGCGATTTTCCATAGCCGTAAGTACCTTGTTCGCCAGGGTTTGGAAACTCCCGAGATCCCAAGCCAAGCCATAAGCATTACCTCTCAGTAACTGTCGCTGAGATTTGAGAAGCCAGGTTCAGAGGATGTCTTTTATAATCATCCACTAACAAGCCAATCGAGGTATTTCTGTAGCCCTTCTATCTGTCTGCTTATACTGTCCCAGGTCTTCACATTTCCCAGGTGTAAGGGTGTAGGAAGGGACAGAGGACACTGTGACAGGACCACACACACCTTTGTACAGCTTCTCTGCTGCATATTGTCTCTGGGACAGGTGAGCAAGTTCTTAATACCCCAGGCTTCAGTATCTGCCTCTGTCAGAGGACTGCGTTTTTTTCTGTCAGTCTGTCTGTCCCTCTCACCACATAGACACTAGTGGCCACAAAACACATTATCTCTGCCTCTCATCCTTTAGAGGCATTCACAACCATGAGCTCTTAAGAGCCTTGTGTTAAAGAGATAAAGGGGATCTGATTCTCCTCTTTGTTCAGAAACCTTCAGAGAATCCCCCATAGATCACACCTGTCCCTTCCTTTCAGTTGACAATTCGTAGCCCTGCACGCGCCTTCAGTCTAGGGGCAGGTTTCTCTTATCTCTGAAGTCAACTGTTCTTTCATTCACTAAAATTGATTTAATTAATTGATATATATATATATATATATATATATATATATATATATATATATGCAAGGAGGAAAGATTTGAAACCCCAAGAGCTCAACCTGTAATCATCAAACAGTAATTATATATTATCTGCATTAATTTTCAACATGCAATTAATAAATTTATCTTTTTCTTTTAAAAGCATGAATGATGTTAAGAAGTGGGAGGGGGCATTCATACAGAGAAAAAAGTTCCAGGACCCAATTCCCAGCTTTCTAGGGGCAAGGCATTCCATTTTATAAACAAGATAATCCATTGTATAAAAGTTCATTTGCCAATTATTATCAAATTCTTTATTACCTCTTCTGCTGCTACAGTGTAATTATTTTTGAATTCATGGTTGAGAATAATTTCAAATGCCCTTGCCTTTATTCAGGAAAATGTCCAAATAATGAGTCTATGGCTGGCCTCTTTCTTCAGTATATAAAGCCAGAGGTTGCTCACTGATTCCAGACGTCTGAATACCACAGATGATCTCATTTTTCTGCGCCCCCCCCCCCAGAGGAACTAGTTGGCATTCCAAGTACCATGGATGCAGGTCATAAACAGTGTTAGCCATCATCAAAATGAACAGTGTTGGTGCTGAGGATGTAGTTCAGCGTAAGTTGCCTGCCTCCCTCGTGGGAGCACTTGATACTTACGCACAAGCACACACAGCCAACGTTAGGGACGCTTCCCCAGAACGATGATGTCAGTGCACAAGTTTTTAAGTGAATCCGGCATTTTGCATCATGTCTGGTGACATGGTCAGTTTTTCCTTGCCTTAAATTGCTTTGCTTGTTTGGATTCTTATTTAATAGTCATACATTGCCTCTCATCTAATCAAAAGGAGATTTCAAAATCCCACTCATCTTCATGGAGAACCATATATTGATGTGTTTCCTGTTTAACCACTGAGTTATTATCAAACTGCTTTTGAGAGCTGTATAAACAAAAAAAGAAAAGAAAATTTCATTTAATGATAATGTTTTGTTCTTCTTCCTAATTTGTGTCTCTTCTCCCTAGTATATCATGTTTATATTAAAAAGATATTATTTGAGACCAAACTAGAGAACAAGACACGTGGGTTACTTTGTCTTTTTTGTGCAACAATACAGAAAGTTTTTGGGAATCTCGGAGTCTGCTGCATGTATCCACACAAATATAAACTCCACCTCATGTGGTGTATGCACTCTTCTTCCGTCTCAGTTGTCCGGATTAATCCTTCTGCTCTGTCTGTCTCCCAGTATTTGATCCTGAACAACACAGAAATATATTTTGACAGGAAATGGCTCCCTCAAAGAATTAAATATTGGTGTTATAAATTCCCTATTTAAAAGATTCAAATGTGTCCTGTGACATTCTCATATTGAGAAAGGTCATGAGTTGGCTCTGAGACGTCCATTTCTGTCGTGGAGAGTATTAGACTGGTCCACGGGGCATCACTAGATTTGCAGAGACGACTCTCAGGTGATAATGACTGAGAGGTGTAAGTTACTTACTGCACTCAAATGTAGATGAGGCATCGGTAAGGATCTTAGCATTCCATTTATGTTTTCAAATGAAAGACAAGATGCTGCCCATGAATGTACTGCATTCTTTTACTTTGACATCTCTGCCTCAAGGAGATGTCAGCTGTGAACACTTCTTTCAGGTAAATATTAGCGGAGTTAAAATGCTTAGGGTCCACAGAATTGAGGTATGAAGCAGTAAAAATATATTAGCTGTGTTATTTAAGTTTTTTATTTGTTTTCATAGAAAACATTTTTTTTTTACAAGCTACCAGACCCTTGGGTGAAAGATTCCAAAAGTTTTCTGCTGTTGTTCTTATCTGTGATATAAGATGGTTCAAGGTCATATGGGGGTCACAGTAACTCCTGCATCTGAGTATATTCTCCATCATTGTACTTGCCTGTTTTATTTTCATTCTTTAAATATACCATGTGGGTACTTTTCCTACTTAGATAAATCCACTTGCCTCCCTCCTGTTACACCTACCAAAAAATGTCTGATACAATTCACTCCACAATTAACAACTTCAACCACGTGCGCCCTAACACTCACCTATTGAATTTGTCTTACGTATATTTTGTATTTCATCAATTGTAGATGAAAGGGAGCTGATATATTGACCCAATAGTTAGCCTAGAACATCCTAAGTAAGAAGCAAACAGGAATAATGAAGGTTTGTTATCCTAGAATGTTAAAATGATCTATAGAACACGTAAGCCGGTAGAGAGCTCAGAGGAACCCACACAGTTCCAGACACAAGTACCATGCAAGATACCTCATTACCAGCTCCAGGTTTCTTAGGCATATGATTTCCCAATGCCCTGGGCAGTCCTTCCTAGATACCCATGTGTCATTCATTGCATACACATCAAACCTGTGAAAGAGCTAGTATGGACCAGGTCTCTTAAAAGTCAAGAGGAGGGAGTTGGCTTGAAGTCTTCTGGTGTTGAAATGTGACATTTTCTGTGCTGGTCACTGATGTTCCCCAGGGAAAGGGGCAAGCACATCACACCAAGCCTTCATGTATCTGTTGACTGGAGCAGATTCAACTCCTCATTCTCACATTAACACTCAGTGTGCATCAGAGTGATGCCACCATTGCTTTCAGCCACTGTTCATAGTGGGAAGCAAGTAAGTCTGTCGTGGGTCATAGGTCATAAGAAGAACTATGTAAATAGTAACTTGGATTTCCCCCCATTTTTGTAAGTATATATCTATATATCTTATCAAAATATCACTCTGTAATCTACCATCTCAAACCTCACTTTAAAACCACATGTATATGCCTGAATAGCCATCAGCCCAAATTGCACACTCTTAATCCCTTGGTCTTCTCAAAATTTTTTGTGGCATCGGTGTCCATATATCTGAAAAATGAAATTCAATAATGGTTTCGTGTTTTTAACTTTGTAGAATATAAAGGCTGCTATATCATATATAGCCATTAGAACTTCTAATATATTTACGTTGATGTTGTATGGGCATATAGTTCAGTTCTTTTTAGAAGTCAGGCTAACATTTGAAGGCAGCAAAAAGCATGTCAATGCGAAGGGTGACTTCAAAGTGCACATCATAAACATACCTGTTAACATCCGTTTCTCTCACTTCCAGAAAGTTCCCCGCACTTTCTTTTCTTCTAATACGAATCTCCTATTGCAACCACTTCCATAACTTACTTACATTACTGATTCTGGATCCCATGGAAACGGTCACACATTGTGGATTCTTTTGTATTTTGCTTGTCATGCAAGGTTACTCATGCTACTTTTTTATGCTGGTGCTCCTTATATTTATTATGCTGTCCATAGGAATCAACTATCACCTATGCACCCTGATTTACAGGCCTTTAAGCTGTTCTCAGTTTGTGACAGTATAATAAAGGAAGCATGAATATTTAAAAGTGAGAACTAAAAATCTTCAAGTGTCACTTGTAATGAAATGAAGACTAAACATGTTTTATTACAAGAGGAATATTTTCATTATGAAAGAGAAAAGTCTTTAAACATATGCAAGCAATAGAACTGCAGTGACTTGATGTACCAGGGTGGATTGGTGCCCAGAGGGGGCCTCCTCCTTCTCAAAGGAAAAGGGGAAGGGAGAGAAGGAGGGGCTATATGATTGAGCACTGGGAGTGGAGGGGCAGCGATCAGGATGTAAAGTAAGTAAATAAATAAATAAATGGAAAAATATATATGCAGGCAAATCAAGAATGGAAATATACCATCTTGTAAGCAGAAATAAAAAAATAATTGTGGTACTAATTTGTTTGATTCTCTTTCCTGATACTGTCACTGCTATGTAATTTTAAAATATAAAATTAGGTCATATCTTTGTATTGGGGATTTTTAGTTTAAAATTGACATAGTATTGTACACATGGGCATTTTCACACAGGCAAAATGGCACATACCTTAAAGATAAAACACGATTAGTGTGACTTCATGAAAGTTTAAAACTTCTCACAGAAAATGAAATGCACACAGAGGACTTCATGCCAGAGAGCACACAGAACTTTCAGGAGTCTTTAAGAAAAATGCACATGTACACATGTGTACAGGCACACGTGTATAACATATACATGTACACAGACAACTGCCAGCAACTCCAGCTTCAGGTGGACTTCTTCTCTCTGGCCTCCAAGGGAATCTGCACTTAAGAACACACACCCACCAGACACAAACATATCTAATGAAAAATAAGATAAATACTTGCAGGAGTCAATATTATGAAAACCGTGTCCTCAGAAAGCTTCCATAAACATTCCCGTAAGTACATAACAATTCCCTGCCCTAAGATAGCATGCATGCTCCTGTTTACTGAAAATATGCTTGAGATACATATTTAACCTACAGAAGCTAAAATACGCTCTCGCCATTTTTGCTGGACCGTAGATCCTTGGCCACTATAACAGGGGGAACTTAAGCACCGAAAAATTTGTGGAGGAGATAAAATCGATCGCAAGTGAGCCCACGGAAAAGCACTTCTTCAATGTCTCGGATGAGTTGGCCCTGGTCACTATTGTGAAAGCTCTGGGAGAAAGGATATTTGCTTTGGAAGGTATGATCGTCTCTCCTAAGCCTGTGAATCCTTTGTAAGATTCAAACTTAATGTAATGGGTTTGGGATATTATTCTCAGCACATAACTAACTCATTTTTTTTTTTTTTTTTTTTTACTGTGTGCAACAGCCATCAGGGAATAATTCTCTTTTGTATGAATGGAACTACTTTACAGAAACCCGTGTCGGCTAGAAGCTGACTTGGTTAGGCTGTGACAGTGCCCAGGAGGGCTGGGGAGCAGAGCAGAGCAGCCAGCATAGGCGTGTGCAAGAACCCAACGGCCCCAGCGCGCCTCCTTCCCTGTCTGTGACACAGATTTAGAATGTGAAGCCACTAGCTCCACTTTTATTTTCCCCACTGTGTCTTTGTCCCTTGGGGCTGCTTCAAGAGTGTTCTGATGCAATGGCTTCTTTGTTCATTTCCTCCTGTAATTTGCCCTTTGTGCATTTCTAAAGATCTTCTCGGAGTTTTGCCTCAAGTCCTTTGGCTGCAATACTCCATCTGCTACGGTTCTCTAACCATGCCACGCCTCTGAAGAGGTTTTTTTTTTTTTTTTCTTTTGATTTTTTTCTGTGGTAACTGGCTGAAGAGGCTACTGAGTGATGCTAGTCCCTTAGGTGGGAGTGTCAGTAACAAATGACTAATCCTCTCTGACTGGTAACATCTTTTTCACATTTTTGAAGGCTGGAGCCTCAGAAGTCACACCCCCAGATCCCCACTTGGAGAAACCATGTAAAGTTCTTTTGCCCTTCTAGGGTATCTTTGTTCCACTGACTGTCGACAAGAGGGCACTATCAAAGTGTCGCTTCTGTAGCTGGTAAAAGCTCTCTTTCAAATTACCCAGCAGAGCCTGTTAATAACAAATGAAAGGGAATATGGGGGTGAGACTTGACTTTTAAAAGGGTAGATTATGTTGAGTGAGTATCCGAGTTCTAGTATCCTGAGGGGGTGGGGGTGGGCATGGCGTGCTGATATATAACTACACTTTAATTTAAGGTAAAATGCATCTTAGTCATTTAAAGGGATATTTGTATGAGAGACTGAAATGATACATTCAGATTCCTGATTGGTTGCCACATTTAATCTCGCCCCATAAAAACTCAATTACAGATGCATTCTTTATACTCCCGTGTCAGTAAATAAATAGTAAGCCTATTTAATTTCACAAATCTAATGATTCTCATGCTTCAATTGACAGGCTGGCTTGGCCAAAACTTATGTTATTTTTTTTAAACTTATTTTTAAGACCAAGTAGAACTAGTTACTCCCTGGAAGCAAGTAGATCAACATTCCCTCAGTTCCCCCAGGAAGCTGTGGCTTCTGGTCTGTAAATATTTTGAGAGGACTGCAGCTCCAATCAATGTTCTTCCTTGTCTGTATTTCAGCCATGAGCTTCAAAACTGGGGGTGGAGGGGGGGTGTTAAAAATATGACGTTCCTTTAAAAAAATATAGATTCAGATGGGACTCAAACTGGAGCTTTGAGAGAAAGTCACCTACCGAGTTGAATGAGCCCCACATCCAGCATTAGAACCGACGTGCTGGAATCCTTAAGGCTATCACACCATGGTACCTTGAAAGGATGCAGGGCCCCAAGTGTTTGTAGGTGGGACTATTGAGTTGAGAATCTCTTTCAATATATGAGTGAAGGGTTCTTCAGTCTATAAGGTATCAAATTTAGCTCTGATGGGGTTCCCAGGCCAAGTAGACAAGACAGTTCATTTCTACTGTAGTAATTCTGTTTTCCAACCGACCATGGGATCAGAGGTAGCGACAGCTGAGAACTGATCGTTCAGGCTGACTTGCTAAAATTATACGCTATTTTAAACTTATTTTAAAGACCAAGTAAACTCCCTGCAAGCAAGTAGACCAACATTCCCTAAGCAAGGACAGGAGGCCCATGTGTCAGAATGAGAGAAAAGAGCCCCTTCACTCACTGGTCTTATACTCAGTTTTGCTTGAGAAGTGCATGATTGAGAATTCCCTAATGTGTCCCATAGTTTTGCTTGGCAAGTCTCTGGGTCCCAGCAGGTCAATGGCAGCCTAAAAGACCTGGCTTGTCACTTACTGTGGTATCTTTACTATATGTATAGCTACAGCTGACCAGTCAGCAGCTTCGTTTGAAATGGAGATGTCTCAGACCGGCTTCAGTGCTCATTATTCACAGGTATGTTGACCATGTGCTAGAAAGAAATGCCTTTTCTACACGTTTTCCTCCCCCAAGCAATGCCCAGGCTTCAAGTGCATAAGATAGCCTTGAAGTTTATGGTGGGAGGGTGGGGCAGCTCTGCAGGCTGTCTCATCCAAATGGGAAAATGGCATCCCACCACAAGCTGCTTATTAGGGGCGTTCTCCACACACGCCTACATCTTACCAACTGATAGATGTGAACAAGACACTCTGACCTCTGATGAATGTACCAGTGTATCTAATGAAATGAAACACTTAAGATATTTGTTTAAAACATAGAAGGTTAAGGTTGTGTTATGCTAAAAGTCCTTAAAGGGGCATGCCATATGTGGACATTTCAGTGTGGCAGTTATATAGTGTGCTTTGGCTTCCCTTTTCAATCAAATGGGGATTGTAATATTGGGTTCTTATAAATTTATTGTAAGGACTAAATGAATTAATTTATATAAAGCACTTTGGACTATATTCATATACATATGAACTATGATCGTATTCCTGGTGCTACATAAGTGTTTGCCCATACCATTTTATTACCCTCTGTACTCACGCATTAGGACTGGGTCATGCTTGGAGCTGTGGGAGCCTATGACTGGAATGGAACTGTGGTCATGCAGAAGGCTAACCAGATTGTCATCCCTCATAACACCACCTTTCAAACTGAGCCCACCAAGATGAACGAGCCTCTTGCTTCTTACTTAGGTAAGGCATGGGTGCAATCTTGATGCTTACGCTAGTCTTCATTTCACTGTACCAAAATACCTGATTCTGGGATAAAGGGTAAAGCAGCCACAAATACTGAGTGCCTACGTTGTGTCAAATACATTAAACAAATTCAAAATAGCAAAATGGGTGAGGCAGAACAATGGACATTGTTTTATATGAGAAACAATGAAGAAATAAACAATCTCTCTTGGAAGGCTATGGGCTAAGACAGAAATGACAGAAGTGGGGGGAGTTCACTCAGTTTTGAAAGCTCCTCATAACCTAAGACTCTGTGAGATCACTATATGTAAAGTACCTTGGGATCAAGAACCAGCTTTACTTAAACCTTCTTTCTGTCCTAGATAGAACAATTATAGAATATTTACTTTCATATGTAATAAATGTCATTGTATAATTTCTATGAAAGGTAGGTGATCATGTATTTAAAGAGCCACAGAAAGGATGACACTATGTTCAGAATTCACCTTGGGGGGGGGAGGGGGCGGGAACTGTCCATGCCCTAATCCCTGGACCTATTTATGTGTTACCTTATAAGGCAAAAAGGACTTTTGGAACTACATGAAGGATCTTGAGACAGATTATGCTTGGATATATTGCTATAGTCCAATGTAATCAAGTGATGTAATCAGGAAAATCTTCCCTAGATGGGTTTAGAGGGAGATAGAACTGCATAGAGATGGTCAGAGAGATACGGTGCTGCTGCCAATGAAGAAGGAGGAGGTGCGAACATAGATCTTCCCCATCACAAAGGACAAAGAAGTGCGATCTCTCCACAATCTCCAGACAGAAGCATAGCCCAGCCTACTTCTCACTGTGGTCTAGGGTGAGCTAAGGAGGCCTTCTAGCTTACAGAATTGCAAACCGAGGCATTTGGAATGGATATTATAGATACTATAAGCCATCAAATTTATAATAAGTTCTTATAGCATCACTAGAAAACCGATACAGGTAATAAATATTATTTCTATTGCTGACATTGATCCTATTGCTACGAGGTATTTAGACAATTAAAGACCGATTGAAGAATACACATGTGCTTGACACGGTCACTACTCTCTCCATATTCCCTTATTCAAATTATTATTTTAACAAGGCAGTATTTTTCGTGTTCTGGGTTAGGAGTCTATGATCAAATTCTTTAAACAAACCAAGTCCCAAATCTGTTACTCCTTAAAGTTTGAATTGATTGCTGATTAAAGCATACTTAAATAATTTAAAATTTAAAGACTGCACTTTACATGAGAAAATATTAACATAGCCTTACTTCTTTATATGACCCCTCTTACCATTTACAATTCAATGAAACTGGAAAAAAATTACTGGTTGACAATGTATATACACAAATATATGTAAATAGATGTGCATATTTATGGCTCCTCTATGCTCAGGAAAGGAAGAAATTTGCATATGCTCTCTATAGTATACTGATGTATTTTCTGTTCATTTCCTTGTCTCCGTCAAGAGTTAAAATGTAAGCTAGTTGCCAACAGACATCTAGTAGATGTAAGTTGTCTTTCATGGGCTTCCCCTAACCCACCCTCCAATATTATTTTCAAATATGTCATTGTGGTGATTATAAAATTACGAAGAGATTGAGCAGTTCTGAAATCTGGGTGGAAGGCAGCAAGTGAGTCCATGTTAAGTCTTCTGAGGGAACAAAGTGAGAGAGCAGCACTATGAAAATGCCTGTGCAAATCAATGAGAAGGAGGAAGTGTGAAATGAAGCAGGGGCACCTCAGGATAGAGTCACCCACCCACTTCCTTCTCACCCATAGCCTGCCAATATAGTGCTTAGCTAGCGGGTTTGGTGGTGAGAGTCCAGGGGAGTCTACACTCCCCGTCTCCTCATCCATGCTTTGCTGTGTTCTAATCATGCCTGACAAACTGAAAGAAACAAGAAGTGAGGCAGTGCCACACAACGAAGCTAAGTCACACATTTCTTACTCCATAGTCAAAGCGCAGGCTTCTTCCAAGATGTTCAGAGACTAGACAATACTCGTCCTTTATAAAGATGGAGGTCTGAAAACAGTTGGAAACATTCATAAAAGGATAACATGCCTCACAGATTTTCTTATATAAACGTGTTATCTGTTACCTATAAGCAAAATACTGCTTAAGTTAACGGTATGATCTCTTCCAGTTAGTTCTCTGTGATGTCCTGCACTACTATGGCTTCTACTGCAGTAACAAGCTGCTCCTAGCAATTAGAGCATTGCTTCCTTCTGCAGTGTCCAAGCCTGCGCGTTGTGGGCATTACCTGCTGATTTATCTCCATTTGCTTCAGATGCAAAATACAGAATTTTTCCCTTAAAAAATAATAATAAGGGCTGGAGAGATGGCTCAGAGGTTAAGAGTATTGACTGCTCTTCCAGAGGACCTGGGTTCAATTCCTGGCACCCACATGTTGGCTCGCCACCATCTGTAATGGGATCTGATGCCCCCCTCTGGTATGTCTGAGGAGAGCATCAATGTACTTACATACATAAAATAAATAAATAAATATTTACAAAAATAATGATAATATTCTGACTTAAATCAAGATACAAGCTCTTTCCTTAACATGTAGAACTGACGTTGGGAGATGGTTGGCTGTGCATTTGAGCTAGAACTTCCCACAAAATCGTGAATATCAAGATACTCAAAACATTTAATAACATCGGAGAAACTTCTCAAGCCCTCGAGGCTGGGAGGATCTGAAAACCCTCCATAAATCTGAACGGTGACTTCTATCTAGAATAGATCCTTCTGTCTCAGCAGTGATGTACTTGTGGGTGTGCCCAAGGCCTTGGAAACTGGGTAGATTCCCAACAAGGATGCAGAAATATAGCTGCACATGTGTAAAAATATATAAGGTAATGCCAGACTTGGGAGTTGTCTACACATTCCCTGGTTAGTGAGATAGATCAACAGAGGCACAAATGCATGCTCATCCACTGAAGGCCTGAAAGCACAGGGCTCATGATCAGACCCACCCATGCATGAGCTCCTGTCACAACCACGTGATTCTGACTGACAGAGAACATAGTGTGCTCTTAACCTTAAGTGGAGGTGGTGTGGAAGAAAAAGGAAAATAGAAAAAACAAAAAACAAAAAACAAAAAAAAACTCACCGCTCATGTGAAAAGCCAACGTAAAATATATGTAAATGAAAGTAAAGTAGGCAAAAAACAAACAAACAAACAAAAAAAAAAAAACAAGATTTCACAGAGCCTAAAACAAGGGATGATAGAGGTGAGAAAAAAAAAATCTCAACTTGAATTAAAAAAAAAAAAAAAGACAAAATCTCAGCAAACCACTGCTGTTAGATAACTTAATAACCATCAAAACATACAGAGATATAAATCATAGTTCTCACATACAATGCTTGCGAAGGTTTAATGGGACCAAATCTCTCTCAAACAGCTGTTCATAGAATAACCTTAGTATGAATATTCTGGCAGCAACTTACCTGACTATGTAACAAGGAGGACAAAATTGATCCAGTAATCTTTTGCCTGATGTTCATTGTCAAAACTATTCAAAGGAAGGAGAAAAACAGTCTTCAAAATGGCTTTAATCATCTCAAACAGTGTGCCAAAAACTGTGGAAAAACAAACAAGACAATAACGGACCCCACCTAAGTTCCATTGTTCCATCAATAAATAACCAGGAAGTTATGAGACACTCAGACCAACAACCTCCAACCATATAAAACTGCAGCTTAAAGTCTTGGGTAGCAGCACAGGAGGGGATTAAGTTTTCTGTCACCCAGACATAACTATTAGTGTTAGCCAGGCATGGTGGAGCACATCTTTTACCCCAGCACTAAGGAGGCAGACGCAGGTGGGCCTCTGTGAGTTTGAGGCCAGCCTCGCCTGCAGAGCGAGTTGCAGGACAGCCGAGCTACCCACAGAGAAACCCAGTCTTGAAAACAAAAACAAACAAACAAACAAACAAACAAAAACCTATTAGTGTTGATAGTACAGACACTTGTATTTAAATAAAATAGAATTAGTCTGCTGCACAATGGTGACTGGAGGGCTGTCTGGTGGCCCTGAGTGTACATGACTGTACGTAAGTCCATGTAGGTTTCTTCTTTCCCACTTTCCTGTCATCTCTGTTCTACCATTTGCATCTCTAAGCAATGAACAGTTGTGGTTGGGGGAATTAGCATTTCAGAATTGTTCAGTCACAGTGGAAACAGGGTGCACAGTAAAGGCGTTTCACCAACACAATAAAAATAAATACAAAAATGATTAGCCCAACCACTTAAAGTAATTCTCATCTATTACATAGGCCATTATGATTCCAGGTCCATATCTTAGATGTCTCTTTGGTTAGGTTACACAGTGAACTCCGCCACCATCTTTGGAGATGTGCTCTATATCGCTGGGCAGCCTCGGTACAATCACACGGGCCAGGTCGTCATCTACAAGATGGAGGACGGGAACGTCAATATTCTGCAGGCACTCAGTGGAGAGCAGGTAAACGTGGCATACGTCATTCTGTCATCTCTGCGTACTCTGGGTAACTTTCGACTAAAGTCTTTTTTTAAACCCAAATATTCAAAATCCGTTGTGAAGAAGGCTTTCTATTTGGCCCTTTGGAGGAGTGTGAAGCAGCAGCATCTTTGATGTTAGAAACATTTCTTCTGGCAGGAGGCAGAGGTAGGTAAATACAGCTAACGGGAGCTTCATGCAGTTATGTTCAGTATGTATAAGAAATATTAAGATCTAAAACGTCAAGAAGCGTAAACGTGCCAATCGTGTTGGTAGTGCATTCAGAAGATAGGAAGGATTGGTTCAGGAAGGTCATATGAGATGAACATTGCTGACTTGAAAAGGAGAAGAAAGATGTAGACAAGAACTTCTTTAGTCTTTGAAAGACTAAACTGGGTCAAATTTTAAATACCCGTCTCAAAACACCAAATCATGCTTCAAGGAATGAGAAATTGTATGCAACATGTAAAATTGGAAAATTCTTTAAAATAACCTTAAATATTTAAAATTAGTTAGGAAACTATGCACACAATAGGCAAATGTCAATACATATAGTGTTTTAGACTGAAAAATATGTCTAACTATGCTATTCAGTGGTTAGTTTTGAATAGTAATTTGAGTGATTTTTGTCTATTTTTTTCATAGTTTCATGGGTTTTCCAAGCATGCCACAGTGAGAATTCATTAACTTCATCCCACCATTTACAAGGATGTGGTAGGCAGGATTTGCTCAGGTTTTGGTAGGCAGCACTGAGAGAGATCTTCCTCCTCTGTGGGAATCCTGGCTGCAGCCATCCTACCCTTAGCCTAGGTATTGGGAGAGTCAGACTGAGGAGGTCTACAGGCAGCCCTGGTGCTACAGGCCTGGGTCCCAGAGGACCAATGTCCTTTATGTAGTGCAGCCATAACTCAGGGTCTTTACAAAGAGCCACCACAGTCTGATAGGCCCCACTAAGTACACGGAGTTCTTTTCCAACTCCACCGAGCCTGAGTGTCACATTCTAATTGAAGTTATTTTCACTCACATCAGCATCTCTCAGCATCATAGACTCTTCTCAGAAGACTCCAGGGGAATCTCAGAGTGGTCAGAGGTAGCCTCTCATATTCAGGCTAAAGCACTTATTAATTTAGCCATATGTGCTAACTTATATTTACTAAACTCATTATATCTCATAAACTCATCAACAATAAAATAGACCACTGTTATAGCTCAAAGGCGACATACAAAGAACCTAAAATGGTTCATTGATATTATGAAATTGAAAGAGAAGAGGTAAAAGAGATGGAAGCCAATGAGTGAAGAGAAGCAGAACAGGAAAAATGATATCCTGTTGTTGACAACTCAAGTCTGTTAGCATTCTGAAGATGTCTGCGAGTATAGGGGAATGTGAAATAAACATTCTTATGCAAGTAAAAGAGCATGTCAGATCGTTTTTTAAAAGCAATAACTTCTGCTTTGAGACTATGAGATTCTGAAGAGGAAAACAAAAAGACAAAAAATAAAAATAAAAAATAAAAAAAGGTTGCTCCAGGTTTAGAAGTTCAATCATTCATGAAGTTGTGGTGATTTAAGAACGTCATTATTCTTCGACATGTTCCCTGTGACAACACAAATTCTAATGACAGAAGCTGCTGGGGCTGAGGTTGAAGCAGAGGGAAACTGGCCCCAGGCATCTCCTGAGCTCACCCTCAGCTCCAGAAGAACACTAACACTGGGGATGGATGTCCAGTGGAGTGAGGACATGCAGAGTCATTTATTATTGTTATTATTATTATCGTTATTAATTAGTTTAGATTTTTTGAAAAATTGTAAGCCTTTCAAATATCTGTGAAATGGTATCTTAGAGAATCACTGAAAACATTAAAAAAAAAAATCCCTCCTCACATTCATGTCCAGCTGGAGCCTGGAGCCCAGAGACAATCCATAAGTGTGCAGTAGCAAAGTCGTGAAAGCATTGCAGAAGCATCTTCATCAAGCCAGGGAGAACCCAAAGAAAGCACACGTCTGCCCTTTGGGACAGGACATTGGTTAGGGGGTGAGAGGAGAGAAAGGAGCTCTCAGGGATAGAAAACTAGTGCTGTCTATGGTGAGCATGGTAGCTTACACCTATAATCCTCGTGGTCTGAGGTTGAGACAGGAGATTTGCCACAAGTCCAAGAACAGCCTGGGCTACAGAGAATGACCTCGTCTCAACCCCTCACATTACACCAAAACAAGTTATATGTGGCACAGATGCAGAATTATAAGCGCAGAGACAAAAGTACACCTCCACAGGAATATCTGCAAGAGAAACATGAAGAATGTGAAGTATTCGATGCAGGCCAATATGTGAAAAGAGCTTTAAGCATTTAGATAGTGTAATGCCAGTTCTTTGCTAAAAGAGGTCTTTTTCTTAAAAATGCCGTTCAAGAGGAGAGCCCATGAAATCTTTTCCTATTTTTCTATCCCTTGTAGCTATTGGACCACAAGTTAGCCATTGCAGAGTAAGCACTCTTTAGAGACCAAGATGCAGCATACTCTGCACTATTGCAGGAGGACTTAGCTACTTCCACGCATTTATTGCACCTTCCTACATTATCATATTTACACATTGATGAAACCAGAGTACCTCTGACAACCTCTCTTCGTTTTCATTGTAGTACTGGTCTGATATGTGGAAAAGCAAAGACATTAGCAATAGACATAAAGGTAGTCATGTCTCTAACTCCTAGACTAAAATCTTTCGCCCCTTGTCTTTCTCAGAGTCAGGACCACTTACACCTTCAGCCTAGAGAAGACTTGGTTTGCACAATTTTATTTTTATTTCTTTGCCTTTGACACCAGCTCTCACAATCTCTTCTAGACCGGGATGATCACTAGACCCGCAGACTTCCACTGCGGGGTGAGCTGCCGAGATCTCATCCGGCTTGTTGTTTTGTGTTCTAGATCGGATCCTACTTTGGTAGCGTCTTAACCACAATTGACGTTGACAAAGATTCTTACACTGATCTGCTTCTCGTCGGGGCTCCCATGTATATGGGGACAGAGAAAGAGGAACAGGGCAAGGTGTACGTGTACGCTGTGAATCAGGTAATGACATCTGAGGTCGGTGAATTGGGAAAATGCCTTCCTTCCCCCAGTTCCACTAATGCAGCTCGAATACATTGCGGGTAGAAAAAAAAGTTTTGCTAGGTCCATTGGATTTCACAGTTTCAAAAGAAACATTTAGAATCCAAGTTAACTACTTTCAGACCTTAATTCTGTTCTGCTTGAACATATGAAATATGTTTTTATCTTTCTGTTGTTACCATAGAGTTTTGTTTTGTTCTTTTTTTATTTTACCAAAATATGAAAAATAAGTAACGCAAATGGAAATAACGCTCATGTGGTAAATATCCTACTCATAACTTATTCACGAGCTCCAGCCTGCATAGGTTGAAGGGCATCCACAGTTACCATAGCAATAGCCAGCCCCAACTTAATAGCAGTGATACCAAGTCCTTCCTGGGAGACACAGTGGGTTTCAAAACTCTAGCCAGGTGGAGAGAGATATGTATTTCAGTCCTAATTTTAGACATCATTTGCTGGGTGAAGCCATTTTTACCTTACTAATTAAAAGGATATTTGCAATTTACACACAGGTCAGCGGCCAGGTTCGTGTTGTGTTTCTATTTGCTTGTTTGCAGTTCTGGTTTAATTTTTTCTTGTATACTAATTATTTTAAACCATAGACTGCATACCTTTCATCCTATCTTTTCCTTGGCTTTCTCCTATGTGATTGTTTGGGGCAAGATACTGTGTTGTTTCTCTCTCTCTCTCTCTCTCTCTCTCTCTCTCTCTCTCTCTCTCTC
>NC_034600.1:45151297-45173642 GCF_900095145.1 Mus pahari | reverse complement strand
TCTCTCTCTCTCTCTCTCTCCAAGAAAATATGTTCTCTCTTAGCAGTGTCTGTTTTCCTCCACTCCAGGCAGCCTTTGCTGTTTGAACAGAGTAAATTTTGTCCTTCTCTTAGGTGGAGAATGAACAAAGAGTCTTAGCCAAGAAGCACACTGTGGTGAAACAGGGCTGGGGCACACAGTGGAGGACTTAATTTTTGCTTCTTTAGTAAGTCGAAAACATGCAACTAATTATATCCTTAGCTTCATCAAGAAGAGCCTGTAGGAATTCTCAGCATGTCTACTTCCCGAGGTTCCTTTGGCATTCCCACTTTTTTTCATATATTTTACAGGTCTGCCGTTGGTATGCAAATGGTTACTTCATAAGGTTGGCGCGGCGTGCACTTACAAAACAAACCTACGCCGCCATGGTAGCAGTGTGAGAAACTTTTAAGTATTCTGTTTATCTTCTCTCTAGACGAGGTTTGAATATCAAATGAGCCTGGAACCAATTAAGCAGACCTGCTGTTCATCCCTGAAGGATAATTCTTGCACAAAAGAAAACAAGAATGAGCCCTGTGGGGCCCGTTTTGGAACAGCAGTTGCTGCTGTAAAAGACCTCAACGTGGATGGCTTTAATGACATCGTGATTGGAGCGCCCCTGGAAGATGACCATGCAGGAGCGGTGTACATTTATCATGGCAGTGGCAAGACCATAAGGAAAGAGTATGCACAAGTAAGTCACCGAGGTTTCTCGAGGGCCTCCGCCTTCTGTGCCAAGTGTCTTACTCTCTATAGCGTATAATTTAATTTTTAATCTATTCTGATTCCTTTGGGAAACTACTTATGATTTTTCTCCTGTGTCCTTTCTTAGAAGAGTTAGTTAGCAGTTTAGACACTTCTCTAGCTTCTTTTCTGTGGCCATTTATCTGCCTTCTTGGACCTTATCACTTGAAGGGGTAAAATAATAGTAAACAAATGATGCCTGGAAATAGGGTGAGTTGACATCTACAGTGCTTTTAATCCTAAAGAGTAAGAGGGTGATAACAGTGCAAATTAGACTATAAAGGAGATTGTGGGTTTTTGTAGTCAGTGCCCATATTGTTATTAAGCAAAATTACATTAAATTTATAATTATGAATTAATATTATATATTTTCATCAAACGAATATGGGTTTCTGAGGTTTATGGTTTTCTTTCTCAAGTAATACTTCTTGGAAAAATGTGAATGGTTAATTTGACCTGCCCAAGATTTCTTTTGTTCTTGTTTTAAATGTATTGTCATTTAGCAGTTCCACATTCATTGACCTAATCTGTAAATTTAATTTCTTAGAACATGAAAAAATATTCATCCACAAAAATATGTAATACACCCTAAACACAAGAGAGTTTAGGGAAGTCATAGTGGGGAGTTTTTAGATAATCATAAGCAATGAGCTATTATGGATAAATATCTTAGATTTCAACACTTGCTGCAACACTCCCTAGCATCTAAACCATGAAGAGAATACAGACATTAGCTTTTCCTTTTGAGATTTCAGCAGTCTCTTTTATTTCTGTAGTCAACAGAACTTTTAAAGCCTGTTCATGTAAAATTTTGTAATGACATTAATAGGGAGCAAAATAGAAGACTTCTATAAGTCACAACACTCCTGTCTGTTTGACAGACGATCTGTTTCTGTTAAAAGTCTTTGTAGGATTATAAACTTAACTAATAGCAGGCAGAATTAGCCATTGGAGCATTACTGAACCAGAAAAGACACACAGAGAGGCTCCTTATATTTTGTTGCTTTGTTCTTCCAGTAAAAATCCTGCACATTTAATAAATAGCATTTGAAGCAAAGAAAGATTTTTTTTCACTTGTTTAGTGGAATAAATTGTCCTAAGTGATGCATTTTTAAAAGTATGGTAAGTCAAGATGCAGTTCTAAATAAAAAGAACAAGACAGTGGTGGAATTAGGTTGTTTTCTTAGTGGAGTATGCTTTGCCAGAGTCAGAGGAAGATGCAATTATCCGTTTCCAGAAATGCAGCATGACCCAGCGAGGAGCAGCATCAGCTCCATCAGGGCTACTAGGCTCATATCTCCCGATTTGTCCCCTGAAATAGTATGGGGATATTAGCCAATATAATGTCAGTATAATATATTGACAAATATGTAATGTCTAACACTCAAGAGAAATCTGAATAACAGGCTCTATTTCTGTTCCCTTTTTAGTTCTAATAAGCAGATATACATAAAGTACTGGAAACTTGGAAAACATCCCATAGATGCAAGAAGAACAGAGGATTGTGTAGGACAGTTCAAGTCATTGTGATCTTTCTGTGCTTCGTAGCTTACTGTTTGTCTGAGCAGATAACAGCTTATAGAACCTGCTGGCAGGAGACAGCACGAACAGACCCTTCCTAAGCTCTGGGTAGCCTCTGCCTCCTTGATGCCTTTTAAGTGACACAGAAGAAAAAGTCAAATAAGGGAAAAGCGACATGGAAGTATTATGTGTCCCCTTGATATGCCAGTGTGTGTGTATATTGTATATATATATATATATATATATATATATATATATATATATATATACACTCTTGCTTCCGCTGACGGCCCTCTCAGTTCCCAGAAGATCTTCACGTTTCGCTTTATTCACTAACCCAAATTCTCAGATTTATTCAGAACTATTTTGAGTGAATTCTTCTGACATTCAACCTGTCTGTTGGGATTTTCACAGCGCATTCCGTCAGGTGGGGATGGCAAGACACTGAAATTTTTTGGCCAGTCTATCCATGGAGAGATGGATTTAAATGGCGATGGTCTGACTGACGTGACCATTGGAGGCCTTGGAGGAGCTGCCCTCTTCTGGTATGTATGTTAGAACATCTGGTTAAACTAACACTATTTTCCATATAATTTCCAGACCACACAATATGATTAGAATCCTTGACATATTAAATATCTATTTCCTCTCATACACTCCTGGCAAGATGCAAGTAACTCAATAGATTGAGGCATCAGTGAATCTTAAGAGCAAAGAAGCCGAATAGGAATGGATAGAATGAAGGCTTCATTTGGGTCTCAATTATGTACATGCAACCAAAACAGGTGTTCTCTTTTGCATGGGTGGTGTCTTTAGAAGATACGTAGAAATAAGAAAATATTCCTCTGAGTTGTGTTTAAGTTTTTAGAGGTAATTTACCTCATTAGTTTATGTGAGTCACAGAAATGAATATATGCCCTTTCATGGTCCAGGTCATAAGGACCAAGGCTTTGGCACTGCTGGAGGAGCAGTTGCAACAGGATACAGAAGGCGGGTGGATGAGCAGATGCAATCAATGAGCAGATAGTAAGAGCCCAGTGATGTGGACCAGACACCCATACATCCATAAAGATACAGTTGGGAAAGACCGAGTGGGCAGGGTAGGCGTTAGTCAAACCACTGTCCTACCCAGAGAATCCATATTGCCCCAAAGGAAACTAGGCATGCCCATCAACTGCTGGTGAGGGGTAAAGTATCTAAAGGTCTCCAAGTGTGTGCCAAAAAGCATTTCAAAACCATGCGATAGCCTTGCTTATTAAAGCATTTGGCTTTCGAAAAACAATTTAAAGGTGTAATGCAGAAATAAATATACCTTTAAAAGTATGATCTTTAGAGCCGCCAGAGCACTGTGTGCAATAACCATTTTCAAATATAATGAGAGACGCTGGGGGGATGGCTAAGGCGGTAAGGCTTGCCCCATAGCACGAGGGCCTGGGTGTGGATTCCTTCCACTGTCAATGAAAGAAAGAAACAGCTCTCACTTCAGAGGAGTTAAAGACTTATTTTGGTTTATTTTGAAGCAAATGTGAGTCTTATGAATTCAAGTCATTTAACTCTCCCCTAACAGAATGGGTTCCCACGTGGAAGCAGTTTTGTGGAATTTTACAGTAACAGAAGAAAGTCCTAAATCCAGGTATCTCTGGCTGGCAGTTACAGCAAAGTGGAGAATCTCCCCTGTAGGCCTCGGATATTATCTGGTGACATTCTTAGCTTTCAGGTCCGCTTGAAGCTACCAGACTTCTTAGTTAATAGATTCTGAAAGGGTTTTGTCTTTTAGTCACAGAACGTGAGCTATGAAGCAGAGCTGAGCAAGGAATTCAGGGGGCTAAAACTAGGTCAAGTTAAGGTAATCGGGCTGCGGACTTACAGGATGGCAGCTTTTCCACGCCAGAGCAGCTCCCGTCAGTCAGACAGCCTCTGCAGATACAGCTTCTATCCAGGGATTCTCATTCACACCGCCCACGTTAAAGAAGGCGTGACAACATGCACCTGGTACTCCGGGCAGGCGAGGGAGGCAAACAAGAAGCCCTCGGTTCGCAGGCCTAGCAGCCTAGCTGTATCAGTGACCTCTACATCCAAAGAAAGACTGTTTTCTGACACAGAGCAACTGAGATTGATGAAGAAAGATCCTAATATCAACCGCTGCTCCCCGTGTGCACAGGGAGCGGGGGTGGGGGTGGAGAAGGAAACCAAAAAGAAATGTAGTGAAAAGCAAATAAATACAACATGGTGTGTGCGTTTGCGATATAGTAGACCCCCTTAAACTGTAAAGCTGGACGCTTTGAACAGCGAATGGTTCACACCCTAGGCAGACAACGGGAACATTAAAGGTTTGATCATGCTACTTGAGACAGTACATAATTGAAAACATGATTGTTTTCTTCCTGGAGTTCTAAAGTAACTTGGAAGTTACATGAAACTGTACACTCGTACACTCTCAGTGATTCAAACATCATTCTTTTTTTATTTTTTATTTTATTTTTTATTTTATTTTATTTTATTTTATTTTATTTTATTTATTTATTTATTTGGTTTTTCCAGATAGGGCTTCTCTGTATAGCCCTGGCTGTCCTGGAACTCACTTTGTAGACCAGGCCGGCCTCGAACTCAGAAATCCGCCTGCCTCTGCCTCCCAAGTGCTGGGATGAAAGGCGTGCGCCACCACACCCAGCTCAAACATCATTCTTCTCCCAAGAAACAGAAGCAGGGCTGCGTCACCAAGAACAGAGACGTGTTATAGTTTTAGGAAAAGCCGGGGGTGGGGGGAGCTGGAGGGACAACTAGTTTTCTAGATGCCTTTGAACCATTTCCTCATTGGAAACGAACTCACAGATCCCGCAAATACCATTTTGATTCCGAGCTCGCACCTGGCAACTTGGTACAAGTCTTCTGTCTTTGAACCAAACATGTGAGATGGTTCTAAACAACAGGAGTCTCCTAGGGCATGAGATTAAAATCTCTTCTCTATCAAGCAATCATTACAGAACAATAGTCATGAAAGCGCATATGATATACAAAGGAGAGTGTCCTCTGATGCACTCGCATGACCCTAGCAAGTTAAATGCAACAATGTGCAAGCAATCCCATTGTTTATGTGTTTGCAGGGCCAGAGATGTGGCTGTAGTTAAAGTGACCATGAATTTTGAACCCAATAAAGTGAATATTCAAAAGAAAAACTGCCGTGTGGAGGGCAAAGAAACAGTATGCATAAATGCTACAATGTGTTTTCATGTGAAATTGAAGTCTAAAGAAGACTCAGTTTACGAGGCTGGTAAGCATTATGGTTGTAGAGTGTACTTTCGGGCAGCGGAGACTGCGTTGGCTTCAGGATGATGGCCTCTCCCAAGCATAATAAACTGCTCATGACATTTGCCCAGTGAGTGTGTCCACCCTTGAAACCACTCCTTACTCTGGGAGGAACAATGATGGAGCCTAGTCAACTCCGCAGCAGAAAATAGATATTTGAACACAATGACCTCAAAATTCCATGTTTTCCTGTGCTTCCCTGTATGATTATAAACACTCTCACAGATAGCATTTAAAAATATTCTATAAACAAGATTAAAAAAAAAAAAAAAAAAAAGAATCGTCTCCCTTATACTGCCCCCTCCTGGGAAATGCTGGTATTGCAGATAACCTGATGATTGCAAATGACAAACACCCTTGCCCCACCACCTCCCCAGCCCCATCCCTGATCCCAGTGTTCTTTTCCCACTGAGATCAGACTTCTATTTTTAGCCAGATATGTTCTGGGGGGGCGGGGGAGGGGGTTGGATATATTGTGTCAACCTGTGTGTCCCCTCTGCCTGGTGTTCTGAGATTTCTAAGACCGTCTTCATTGATGTTGAAATACGTTGGGGTCAAACTTTGAAGGCCATTGGCTCTAGAAGAGTGATTTCCTCTGCAAACAAAATACAAGGGCAATAAGGAAACTCGATAATCTTTAAGATTAAATTGTCTTAAGTTTCTCTGGTTGTGCCTCTTTGATAGTCTTTTGACTCAAAGGCAAAAGAAATGCAGAGATAGCCATAAAGACAGGCTTTTGTATGCAACACTATTTCATTTTCTTTTAAATAAAGCACTTAAAGGAATTTTGTTGTCCTCTTATAAAGAAAAAGGACTCACTCACATTCTTCACTGTGGCTTGCTTATTTTATGAGATTTCCTACTGTTTTGGGCATAATCTAAGTTGACATGTTTCTACAAGATGTTTAAAAGGGTCATTGTTTATTTTCATTTCTATGAAATTAATTTGAAGTCAATCAGTATTCAGGCAGTTTGCCAGTATCTCTAAACTATAAAAATTATTTAAAACAAAAATTGAGTAAATGAAGACTTAGTTAATAAATCAGAGCTCACGTGTATGTCTATATGAGTGTGTGTGTCTGTGTATAAATATGTTACACATAATTATAACTTAAATGTTCAGTGCATGGTCAAGTCGGCCATTCTATAGACTCCCTTGAGGCTATGCCCACGAGGGCTTCTATTTCTGTATCACAGAAATATAGGTTTTCTTCATGTAGGATCTCCTACTGATTCATCTGCTCAAGCTTTTTTCTCGCTAATTGGACACAGTAGATCAGGTGAGGGTCTATCAGTTTTCCTTTCCTCTTTGTAGATCTGCAGTACCGTGTCACCCTTGATTCGCTGAGGCAGATATCACGGAGCTTTTTTTCTGGAACTCAGGAAAGGAAGATTCAAAGAAACATCACCGTTCGAGAATCCGAATGCATCCGGCACTCCTTCTACATGTTGGCAAGTAAATCCTGTGTTACAGCTGCCTTCCTCCAACGTGCGAGTGTAGCGTGCGCGCATGGGAAGCCATCCCTCCTCTTTGGTTATTCAGAACCGAGAACCGATGAGTTAGGGCTTGTATAAAATTTGATGAGCATCAGACAGATCTGGCTGCAGGCTGCTGACAGTGACTGCAGCCATGTATACAAGGTCAGCGTGTCAGCTCTGTCCAAGGACCAATGACAAAAGTAATCGCCTAGTTTCAAATGTTACAAGATCTCTTTGCCTTATATTGGCTATTTTTAACATTTTTGTCTGGAGCTGAATGGGATACAGTTTGTATCCCTGCATCCCCGAGTTCTGAACTACTTGGGGGGAGGGGCGGGCTGCGGAATTCATTTAGTCTTAAGAGAATCAGAATAAAATAAAAATTGTCATAGTGTTACTGAGACATTTCACAGCAGTATGTATAAAGATCATTGTTTTTGACATGAGAGATAATGGCTCTTACAGAAATGGAAAATATTAATCACATTCCCATCGTTTCCATATTATTATGCACTGGAAAATTCCATAGGTTTAGCTATACATGAGTGAAGTACTCACCTGAAGAGTTTGCCCTTCTTAAAGTGAGCCACTTTCCCAGAAGTATTGGAAACTGGCACCAGATCTCAAGAGAATCAACGTTTTTGCCACATAGCTCAGGTGGTATATCCAGGCAGGAGAGATATCAGGTCCCTCTTTGGATCTCGAGGGAGTTCCCTATCATAGTCTAGAGCCTCCACTTTCCTTATAACCCTTGTCAAACAGGAAAGCCATGGTATGCCACTTCAGTGAAGCAAGGGCCGGCTGAAGGGTGATGTCAAGTTAGGTTCACAACGAGAATGTTCCAGTAGGCCACAGCGCCAGAAGGATGCCACGACTGAGTCATAGCATCCAGTGAATATGACAGCAGTGACAAGTGTTGTTTCACCTTGCAGGACAAGCATGACTTTCAGGATTCTGTGAGAGTGACTTTGGATTTTAATCTCACTGATCCAGAAAACGGGCCCGTGCTTGATGACGCTCTGCCAAACTCAGTCCATGGACACGTAAGATTAATTTACAATGTCTCTTTGCAAATGTATTAGGGAAACTAAAAGGACAGAGACATAATTTAAACCAATTGTGTGAGAGAGAGAAAGAGGAGAGAGACAGAAAGACAGACAGAAAATCGGACCACTCTAGATTTCTTCTGGCCTCTCTAACTTCCTCTTACTTGGGTTTAGAACCCAAGGAAACTATGAGTCATAGTTTAGGGATAATGGATGCGCTTAGACTGGACCACATACCTGGATATAGCTAACCACTAGTCAGCAGTTCCTGTGCTATAAAGGAGGCCTGTGGTATAAAGCTTGTGTCTCAGTTACTGTCCTATTGCTGTGAAGAGACATCATGACCAAGATGACTCTTATTAAAGAAAGCATTTAATTGAGGGCTCTCTTACAGTGTTTGAGGGTTAGTCCACAATCATGGTGGGAAACAGACAGGCTTGGCACTAGAGTGCTCCATCGGTGTGCAGGGAGCAGTTAGAGAGAGGGAAGGAAGGGAAGAAGAGGGAGAAGGAAGAGGAGGAAGGGAAGGTGTGGAGAGAGAGAGGGAGAGAGAGAGAGAGAGAGAGAGAGAGAGAGAGAGAGAGAGAGAGAGAGAGAGAGAGAGAGAGAGAGAGACAGTCACTGGCTTGGCTTGGACTTTTGGAACCTCAAAGCCAACCCCGAATGACAATAACCTCCTCCAGCAAGGCCACAGCTACTTCGACAAGGCCACACCCCCTGATCTGCCACAAACAGTTCCTCTAAGTGAGGAGCAGAGCAGCACGCGTGCCTCCTGTGGGCACAACGTTATCCCAAGAACAAAAGACATAGGAAGCACTAAGCTGGGCTGCTCCGTTCCCAAACTCATGTCACTGACACATATCTGAGAGTGAGAGTGAGTGAGGGGACAGAGAGGGAAGGAACATCACAACAACGACAGCCACAATGGAGAACTATAGGGGCGCAGAGCCCACTGTTCTCATTCGTCCATCTGCCAACATCCCCGAGCAACCTTCCCAATACACCCATCATCTTACGTGAGCCAAACGTGGAGCGCAGTCTCACCTAGGAATTGGGCCTTCAGCAGTAACGAAATGCTGTGTGTGCCGTGAAGAATTCCAGATGTTGCAATACGTCCTATCTAGTCTGGGGAGTCAGAGAAAGCCGCAGGTGGTTGTGACTCTTGAGTGGAGCCCTGCAAGACCAGATGACTTTGCACCATTCAGAGTGTGGGTGGGGGATGGTGCCTGTCAAGATGCTAAGCCGTCGAAGAATCACACAAAACTCAGCACTGCAGTTGAAAGCGCCGTGCAGAGGTGAAGCGGATCCGTTATGGCTAGACTGGTGCCACTATCCAGACTATAGATATTTTAAAGGGCAATGCGGTGCTGCTGACATCACTTAGCTCAGTGGGCACCAGGCAGATACTGTTTTAAAGAGTACCTCTGCCACAAGAGGATAAATAACTGGAAGAAACACAGGGGCTGGACGCCAGTGCAAGGAGCTTCTTTAACGTATAGAGGGATGGAGAGGTGACAGGGGACTTGGAAGATAGGGGGTAGGCAAGGAAGGGTATGTGTGACGAGAGACTGAATAAGGGGAGGGTGGAATTTAAAAAGAACCAAGTCAAGCTTCCAGATACATGGCTGGATCATTTCCCTGCCGCTTGGCAGGCTTCCTCAATGCCTCATTCCTTTTACTAGGAATTCATAGAAATGTTATGGTGTAGACTTAGAGCTTAAGTTCTTGACTTGGTCTTTCGAAGCCAGCAGTAAATGTAACATCCCTTAAGACCTCAGCAATACGATCCTCATGGAGCTGTCTCTCTTACTCGGGTGCCATACCATTTCTCTTACACAAATTAGTCGGTAGCTATCAATGATGTTTACCTAAGCTATGAATACCATGGTCCCGTGTACTATTCCAGATTCCTTTTGCCAAAGACTGTGGGAACAAGGAAAGATGCATTTCCGACCTCACCCTGGATGTGTCCACCACGGAAAAGAACCTGCTGGTTGTCAGGTCCCAGAATGACAAGTTCAATGTCAGCCTCACCGTCAAGAACAAGGGAGACAGTGCATATAACACCAGGACAGTGGTTCAATATTCTCCAAATCTGATTTTTTCAGGAATTGAGGTAAACATACCATTTCTCGTTCATTCTCTTAATGACTATTTATTGGACCTGTTTTTTGTGCTTCTGAGCTGATTAATTTCATAACATTGATTTGAGTAGAGAGCTGTTTTGTTAATATTAGAATACACTAGTGATCATAGTTTCAAGTTTTTAAGATATTTAAAAACTTTTGTTATTTTATTTTCTGCATAGCAGTATTATACCTAAAGGTCAAAACAGGACATTGGATCCATGACCATTGTGAGCAGCCACACAGGTGTTTGTAAATGAACTCGATTTCTCTCCAGTCCGCACCCCCACCAAGCTTTGGATTTTTTTTTTTTAAGCTTTTTTTTTTTTTCTTTAGAGAGGCAGGTTTCTTCTCAGACTTTGTATTTTAAGAAAGATAGCTGATAGTACAAAATTCGGTGTTTTACAGAGTCATCAAGCTGCTAAAATTAAGATTCAGCCAGGAAAAAAAATAATAAAGCTAAAACCCATTAACAGAGACACAGAGAGGAGTTTATGTGTTGAAAGTTTCCACTGAGAAAATCAAGATACTGTTCCTTTTCTTCCTATGAAAAAATCCTGTTTCTGTTAGGAAATATGTATTATTTATTTATAATGAAAGGGTTCTATCTGGCAATAATATCTGTATATCAGACATTTTATTAATTTGACAATAATTCCCTGCATAGGATGCTGGATCATTTGTCAATATTTCCAAATTTGAACTTAGCTTTTGATTCTGATTCCCAAATGCATTCCCCAAGTTAAAATTCTGTATATATTTATATGAATAAATTTGAAGTATTTTGATTCACACTAGAATCAATAATGTTTGTATGAATATTTTTATTTATACTAAAAACTAATACCATTGGGTGTAAGAATATAGTTAGATTATAGAAAACTGCTTAGTATGTATAAGACACTGGGTTAAATAACACACACACACACACACACACACACATTAATACATAGTATTAAAACATTGTTGTCTAGATTCCATAAATTTAAATTGTTACTGTTAATTCACTCTACTTATTCAGATATCATTTGGACACATGTTAATGAGGATAGACTCATATAAGGATCATTTGTTACTATAACATATTTTGTTTTCAGAATATTATGAGTATGAAATAATTGTAGAGATGCAAGATGTTAGAGTAATGCGGAGAAACATTAATTATCACCAAATTGTCTCTGGAAAGGAAACTATGCTAAAAGGCACTACCTGTATTCTCTCCTGCTGGCTTTCTGGCCGTGGCAAAGGGGCAGGAATACCCATAGTTCACGGCTGATAATTCAAGGAGGTCCTTGTCTTTGTGTTGAGGTCTCTCTTGTATTATGTGCTGGGTGGAATCAGGAGGTGAGTCCTAGTGGTTGCAGGTTACAGCCTCGTTCTTGTCGAGGACTCCAGGCTCTGGTTCTGTGTGATGCTCTGCTGGTGTGGATGTGGAGGTTCGCACCCACCATGGCAGCTTCCTGAGCATCACCAGGTCAGTGCTCCTCTTTCCCCTGTCTATTACTGCAGGACAAGTGTGTTTTGTCCCAAGAGCGCCCTCTCGTGTTGATTTCAGATGTCCAAGAATTATGGAGTAGGCAGTCCCCGGGTTCTGTGACTCTCAAGAGAGTCTTAGCAAAGTAGCTCCTCATGGCATAGCTGGGGAAATTCTAAAAAGAACAATTTAAATATTTCGCCTGCATTTCGCCTTCTGAATCTGTTTCTTTCTTTCTTTCTTTCTTTTTTCATTTTAGGAGATCCAAAAAGATAGCTGTGAATCCAATCAAAATATCACTTGTAGAGTTGGCTATCCTTTCCTGAGGACAGGAGACGTGGTGAGGAGCCTGGGTAAAAACATAAGCAGTCATTGCCAATGAGAAGTGAGATGCTCAAAGCAAACCCTCATGCAGTGGTTCTCAACCTCCCCAATACTGTGATGCTTTAATACAGTTCTTTATGTTGGGGTGACCCCCCCAGTCACAAAAGTCTTTGATTGCTACTTCAAAACTGTAATTCTGCTACTGTTATGAATTTAATGTAGATATCTGATATGCGATCCCTATGAAAGGGTCATTGGACCCCCTAAAGGGGTCTCGACCCAAGGGTTGAGAACTGCTGCTGTAAGGGGTAATTTGGGATGATAAGCACTGAATACAAAGTGCTTGCAGTCTATATTTGCTATCTTTGCCTCTCTCTAAAAAATCTGTAGATTGGAATTTAATCCCCAATATGATAGCATTAGGAAGTGGTGCCTTTGGGACTTACAGTTTCATAAAAGACGCTCCAGAGGGTTTCTTTAATCCCATCAATCACACGATGCACACTGTCTCCAGAGAGCAGGACCACACTCTGATCTTCTGGTGCAATGATGTTTTGAGTAACTTTTCACACATGCACATATGCACACATGCACACGTGTAAAACCGCAGTCTTTGGAGAAATATATGCTACAATCATTATTATTAATTATTATTATTACTAAGACAGGGTCTCACTTTGAGCCCAGGCTAGCCCTAAACTTAGGATATAGCCCATGATGTCAAGAACTCCCAGCAATTCCCCTGCCTCTGCCTCCTAAGTGCTAGGATTCCAGGTGTGAGCTAGGAATTCCAGGATTCCCCATCCCATTCTTTCCCTGTATTTAAGTTAGGCTGTCATTTGTACTATTATGTTGTAGGAGTTCTTCAAATAGCCTGTAAGACTTTTAGTTTCTTTCCAAGAGTTTTGTGACTTT
The DNA here is from genome assembly GCF_900095145.1 of Mus pahari. Taxonomy (NCBI): domain Eukaryota; kingdom Metazoa; phylum Chordata; class Mammalia; order Rodentia; family Muridae; genus Mus; species Mus pahari. The sequence continues at coordinate 45,160,689 of NC_034600.1, read as the reverse complement.
TGCTCTTACACCTAGGTCTCTGGTCAGTGTGGAAATCTTCTAGCTTATGTGTACTGAGCAGAGCCCAACTTCCACTTGCATCTGAATACGCAGTTGTTCTGCACCATTTGAGGAAGGCACTGGAATGAAATATTTCCTCGTCTCCCAGTAGTTCCTTTTGCTTGGGGTAAAAGTTTAAAACAAAACATCTCTTAGGTCATACAAAGGGTGAATGGGAAGAATTTGTAGGCAATTTCAACTTGGGTTTCACATTTAGAATATTCTTGGGTTCCAGATCTAGAGTCTCAGTTTAAGTATTTCAGGATCCTTTGAATAGACAGTAAGCAGCTGCCTCGGGCGTTCTTCTCTGGCAGCATCTTCCTGTAGACACAGAGACCTGGAGAATACCAAGACTCAAGTGTCTAGGCTAGATGTGGAGGTTAAGGAGAGATAGGAAACTCTATCCAATAATGGGCCGCAACCCCTTTGGGGAGGAGTTGAATAACCCTTTAATATGGAACACATATCAGATATCCTGCCTATCAGATACCTACCGTACAGTTCAAAACAGTCGCAAAATTACAGTTATGAAGTAACAATAAAAATAAATTTGGCTGGGGTCACCACAATATGAGGAACGATATTAAAGGGTCACAGCATTGGGAAGGTTGTGAATCACTGCTGTACTAGACTAGAAATCAGTACTCCAATGCAAGGGGAAAAATCCATCTTTCTTAAAAGAACTTTATGTTGTTTTTCAATCTAAATTAAGATTATGTATGGGAGAGAAGGAAATAAACTATGTTTTCCACATGTGCTGTGGTTCAGCCATGCTAATCTCGTGACCCTTGAGGTCCCTGCCACCCCATCTGTAAACAGCACCAATTGTTCACAAGCTGTAAATGTCACAACTTTTCTATTTGACATTTAACATAAAGATATTATTTTAGGTGGTTTCCCTTAGGTATTTCCGGAAAGTTTTCCTGGCCCGAATTTTAAATATTTCGATTAGCAGAGTAAAATTAGTTTTGAGACTGAGAAATGTAATTTCATAAGCATTATGATGAGATCATTGGACAAGAACATGCAGATTATCTCTGATTTTTTTTTTAAATTACACTTTAGAATAATTGTTGGCATCCATATCCAGCTCGCATGTAGTCAGAGCTTCTCAAAAGAGAGCGGTCTGTGTGTGACACTTGTACAGCAGCACTTCCTGTTGTTTCTTAAATATTGCTTTATATATGCAGACTCTTACAAACAAAACTCAATGTTTTTTTCAAAATACTTTTTCAAAAGAGCTGAGACATTTTGTATTATCTTCTTACATTATCCTGTAGTGATCCAAAAAAAAAATTATACTACCAAAATTAACAAATCATTTTCCTTGTTTTATTATGGTAGACTTTCTGAATTAAAGAGACTCTAATTATTAGCATGCCACAGTTATGTTCATTACTCTTACCTGGAAAGTTGTGGAAGTAAAATAAGTAGAATGGTTCTTCTTGACTTGTGGTTTGCATACATGCTTTTTGTTACTATGACTTAAATAAGGCATTTAAATTCAATACGGTGTGTGTCTTGGTACATTCAGACTGCTATAAGAAGAGTCAGAATGGAACAGCACATGGATGAGAAATTTATTGCTCACAGATATGGAAGCTGAAAAATCCAAGATCAAGACAATGTCAGCCCCAGTGTCTGAAAAGGACACACTTTTTGGTTCAAAGATGTCTTTTTCCTGCATCCTCTGGGAACAGGAAAGGCAGCTTTCTGGTACTTCTTGCACAAGGGCAATAATCCCACTGATGTGGATGCTCAAGACTGTAATCTAACGAAAGGACTGACCATCTCATATTGTAACATTAGTAACTAAACATGGGCATATAACCTTTGAATGAATAAAACATTCATACCACAATAATATGCAAAGCATATTACATATTTACCTTTACAAGGGCATATGTATATCATATTTTATTGTATGTATTTATGATGAGGCTGTACTCTGTAAGCCAATGTTTCTTAAGTCATTTAATAATTTCTGTTTAAGTAGAGATTTATATAAACTGTATTTTACTCGAAGTTGATATAGTCCTCATCTGTTACTTAAAATATGTATTTTCATTTCATAGGTTAACTTCAAAATAATATTCCAGTTTAATACATCACATCTCTCAGAAAATGCAGTCATTCATTTAAGTGCAACAAGGTTGGTATATGTGTGTGAACATTTATGTGTTTATGCATATTACATGCCTTTCATGTAAACTTTGATTGTTTTACTTTGTAGAGTCACTGCAGCTTCTTGAAGCTTGTATAAGATCAGCAGAAATTAACAGTCCACAAAAAGTACCATGGGGATAATTAGCAAAAGTAGAAGAATTATTATTCAAAATAAATAAAATCATTGATAATATTAGCTGTAGACTCTCTTGTAATTACAACACTCATATCTGCCAAACTGTATTTATAGTTAACAGAATCTTCTAATTTTAAACATTTCCTAGCCATCTGTCAAGGTCAACTGAATAATCACATGGTCTTCAAATTTCATGGTACCCTTTTATACTTCAATAAATTTTACCTGAGTCATTCACAGCTTTTCAACAGCATCCCAGAACACATGCAAGAGAACAGGCCCTAAATCAACATGAGCAAAGTTCACATGGGGAGAGAGTGAGGGAGCATGCACAGGGTCTGCATGGGTCTGCACCAGGTCCTCGGTGGATTTACCTCGGCTTCTAGCTCAGTGTTTTTGTGGGACTAAAAGTGTGGGAATGAGTGGGTCTCTGGTTCTTGTGTCTTCTCTTGGGTTTTTGCTTCTGTTTGTTTGTCTTGTCAAAACTCTGATGTGTTCATTTTTATTTTATTATATTTTCTTATTATCCTTTAGAAAACTCTTTTTTTCTAGTGAGAGACAGAAATAGAGTAGATCCAGACAGGATGGGGATGGGGAGGAAGTGAGAGAAGCAGAGGGAGGAGAAACTACAATCACAATCGTGACATATTATGCGAGAAAAAAATATTTCTTAAACTTATGCTTCTCTCACACAGTGCATCTATTTTCAATAAAGGGAAAATGAGATTTAAAAATGAAGATTAGGTGTTGTCTTGAACAAAAGTATTTATTTGTTTATTAGCTAAGTTCAATTCATCCTGGTTAAATAAAGACTATTACATATATTTTTTAAAGTAGCAAAAGGTTAATTCAGAACTGGAAGGGGATTTTAGCTTTCTGCTCCAGATAGAACATATAGTGTGAGGTCAAACGGCTTGCCTGTAGTACCCAGCATGCTTCCTGCATATAATCACTCTTACAGAGATGGAAAATAAGTTAACAAGTAATAAGATGAATTAATGGATAAATTAATTGAATCAAATCAGTTTAGTTCGGCATTTATTTCTTTGACATCTACCCAGAAGATCTTCCAACTGGTAATAAGGACACATGCTCCACTATGTTCAGAGCAGCCTTATTTATAATAGCCAGAAGCTGGAAAGAACCCAGATGTCCCTCAATAGAGGAATGGATATAGAAACTGTGGTACATTTACACAATGGAGTACTACTCAGCTATTAAAAACAATGAATTTATGAAATTCTTGGGCAAATGGATGTATCTGGAGGATATCATCCTTAGTGAGGTAACCCAATCACAAAAGAAGTCACTAGATATGCACTCACTGATAAGTGGATATTAGCCCAGAAACTTAGAATACCCAAGATACATCTTGCAAAACACAGGAAAACCAAGAAGGATGACCATCATGTGGATACTCCATTCCTCCTTCGAATAAGGAACAAAATACCCATGAAAGGATATAGGTACAGAGACAAAATTTAGAGCTAAGATGAAAGGATGGACTATCCAGAGACTACCCCATCTGGGAATCCATCCCATCATCAGCTACCAAACCCAGATACTAATGCACATGCCAGCAAGATTCTGCTGAAGGGACCCTGATACAGTGGCCTCTTGTGAGGCTATGCCAGTGCCTGGCAAACACAGAAGTGGATGCTCACAGTCAGCTATTGGATGGAACACAGGGCCCCCAATGGAGAAGCTAGAGAAAGTACCCAAGGTGTTGTAGGGGGCTGCAACCTTGTAGGTGCAACAACAATATGAACTAACCAGTACCCCCTGAGCTCGAGTCTCTAGCTGCATATGTAGCAGAAGATGGCCTCTGCTTGTGGACGTTGTACATCGTGGTGCGCACTAGGCTCCGCACCACGATGTACAACGTCCACAAGCAGCACTCAACAAGAATCTTTTTTTTTTTTTTTTAATGTACTGCACTCAAACTCAAAAAATTTTTTTTGGAAGAACCACAACTCTAGAAGGTTTATTCTATAAAATGTCTATGCTAATGTGCCTATGGCAGTTACTTTAAGAACCAGGCACAAAGGAGGCAACCAATCATCCTGGGATACATCAGGGCTGCTCTGTGGTCAGGGCCTAGCAGCACAAGATTTTTCAATGTGCTGATTTTATTCCTTTCCTTCCTTTCATATTGAAGCAGAAAGACTTGTCTGTAGCATGATGTAGCAAATGGAATCGATCCTTTTCTTATTTTGTTTTTATTATTCATGTGAAATAAAGTCATCTAGGACAAAAAAAAGAAAATTTAATAATAAAATATCCATTTTGTAGATGGGAAAAACCAAGGCAGAGAGAGCTTAAATAACTCAATGTAAAATTCAAGAACAACTGCAATCCCCATTATCTGGCCATATAAATTTTTCCTCCATTCTTTGTTCATTAATATATGGGGCATATTTGTGTTTAATGTATATGTGTGTATAGATATAAATAAATTTCAAATATTATGTCAATTACACCCAAATCAAGGAATACTTAAAAACATAAACAACATGCACACTGAGTAGTCAATTGGGAAAGACTATTAAAGGCAACATGGGAAGATGTGAGATTCACAATTAGCAGCACGAGCCTAGTTGAGTCTCTGTTCAAGGGCTTCATACATGATAAACTAAGGTAATTTGTGTTCAAATCTTTATGCCACAGAATTCCAGAAGTCTTAGCATTTTAATGATTAAGCCTGCGGATTCTTATTCTTTCAGACAATTTAGATAAGCGTAGTCTAAATGAGTGTGGTTTTCCATTCCAGCTTGGGAAGTTTAGCAATGCCCAGCTCCAGTCACCCCTCTCCTCATGGTAAAAACAAACCAAGAATTCTAAGATTTTGTATCCTATTAAGTTACCAAGATCATCTTTTTCAAGTGCATAGAGATGGTGTGTGAATGAGCAAATTTAACCATTAGTGTAACTGTGCTGTTTTTCAGTGACAGTGAAGAGCCCCTGGAATCTCTTTACGATAATGAAGTAAATATTTCCATCCCAGTAAAATATGAAGTCGGACTGCAGTTTTACAGGTAGGCTGAATCCACCTTTACTCTTTGCCAGCTTTCTGATCACCAAATGGTTCCGCTAGCGCTAGCGTAGTCCCGGGATGAGAGCGTCACCTCTCGGATGCTTAAAGGGGCAGGCACTCCAGTGCCCCTTCAGACCTGCCAAGCATGGAATTCTGGCGTGGTGCCCAGCATTCATATCAAATGTCTCCCGTATAATCCACATGCACCCCAACATTTGAGTACCTGTGTGCACTAAATATTGAAATACAATGTGTGAATGACAGGGCTTAGCTCCTCTTTAGTAGGAGCTTAGCAAGCCAAAATCCTTGACAAACTGCAGTGTTTTCTGACAGGTGAGCAGCATGTTTCTGGTCACTGTTCTTCCTCATCCTAGGGGATGGGGTCCACCTGTCCATTCTGTCATATGCAGCTAAAGCTTTTCTCATTGGTCAGCCGTTAGTTTCTCCTACTATCCAAAAACCATTCTTTCCGTTCAGACCTTATTTTCCATTCAAATACCAGTCCTGTTTGTAAACTTCCACTTCACAGAGTCCCTTGCTTATGAATTCCCTTCCTGAAGCAGAATCGCAAGCTTCTCTATGTAAATCTGTGCAATGCATATAAACATATGAGGTCAACCTAGTCTAATGTTGTCTTGTCCTGTTTCTTACGGCACTTTTTCTTGGGCAATGACAGATCGGAAAGCAAGGGTCATCGACTAGGTACTCAGACTCACTCATTTTGTCCTTGCCTTTGAAGCCTGTTGTCTGACTTGCTGCCTCCGCTTCTGTCAGCACAAAGATTTTTCCCAACAGTTCTCCACTTAATTTAAACCAATTTTTGGCACACATGTATAAATATCTTTTATTTGTCTTCTCTTGGCGGAAGTGCTGCTTTGAGAGACGGTCTTAATTCTACCAGGGTCATCCAAGGACTTTGACCTTTGTCAGAAGAGTGGATTTGCCATCTAGCAGTCACAGTGCCTTAAAATTGTATACATGTAAATGTTCTTTTAAAAACTGGTTTCGTTTCAGTTCAGCAATACTAAATATATCAAATTTTGGTCTGATTTTTCCTCTAAATTTAAATGCTGGAGGATTCATAGAAATTGTTCACTTGCTAACAATGAAATTATATTTTGAAAGTTACATATAGTTTAACATAAAGTTACATATAGTAAGCAACAGTGACTATTGAATTGAGTGAGTCTTAGCATCCTCAAATATTTAACTGAGGGGTTTTTTTTGGGGGGGGGTAAAAGAATCACTCTCCGTTTTGAACTCTACAAATGTTTTTTATGGAATCCTATGATGTAGGGAAAGAAAAGAATGAAGTCAAATAAAATTAACTTTACTGTGTTTTATTTTTATTTTTCCAATTCATTCTTCTAAGTTCTGCGAGTGAACACCACATTTCAGTTGCTGCCAACGAGACTATTCCAGAGCTTATTAATTCCACTAAGGACATTGGGAATGAAATTAATGTCTTCTATACGGTAAGAAACCGCCTCTAAGTCAATGTTATAAATAAGTTGTGGGTATTAAGAAAACAAGAAAGCGTTTCAACATTTCCTGCCCGTATCCTAGCATACTTTTCTTTGTAACTTAACTGTTAGAATGTTTTGTCAAATTGATAATCACTTCTTGACTTTTAGGCTAAGATTAAGTGCAAACTGGTAATTATACCTTGAGTCAACTTTAAAAGCCAAAGTCTCTAATTTCCTTATAGTAAGGCATACTAACTTAGAATAACTTCCTAGAAAAAAAAAACACTCAGGTATCAAATAGATATTACAAACACAAGGTATATATAGTTTATATTAGTTTTAGTATAGCCAAGAAAATCATGTTTCACAGAATCTTGACAATTTCAGAAATAAATTATTTCTAAACTCTTCGGGGCCTCTTCCTTTATTCAGTGAATCACTGTTTCTTATCTGTCTATTGCTCTCATATGAATTATGTGGTAAATTACCAACATTAGCACAACAACCTCTGGAAGTGATATTTTCTACTACGTTGTTGTTGTTGTTGTTGTTGTTGTTGTTGTTCATTTTAAGCTCTCTATTGCAAATGTTACCTAAGCTTTAGGACAGGCTGTCACGGAGCTCCAGTCTGGGTAACCCTTATAGACTCAGTATTATTCAAGAAAAAAGGAGCATCCAACTGCAATGGATGATTTATGTATATAAGTCATCAAGTGATACAACACCATTATAGATGAAGGCAGTTTTAACATTTGGGAGAGTTGTCAGCATCGAAGAATTAAGTTCTCTTACCAAATGGGAATTAATGCACACTCTTGAGACAGAATCTGTGTTCTCTGCTAGAATTTCTGTGATCAGCTAGCTCCATTCTGGAAATCGGCATGAACACAATCTCCCTGCTCAGTGCTGGAATATGATTTTATAATTCAGACTTTTTGTACCATAACAAACAAAAAGAGTGAAAAGGGGAAAATTCAATGTTGTAGGTCTTCAGGTATTGTAACTTACTAGGCTCCGGCTTTGAGATAGGAGCTCCCTCTTACACATAATGTCCACATGAATAATAACACAGTGTATCTCCGGTAGTTTTGCTGTATTAAATTAACTGGAGACAAGCCATCAATGTTTGGGCAAGCTAGACCCCCCACTGTTGAAATTAACTGAATCAATTAACTGGCTAAAAATAAAAACAACATACTTAGGTGAGTCCTAGTGACTTAGTATCAGTAATTTTTCCCTAAGAAATTACTAATGATTAAAAAATTTAGCAACACTCTTATAAAGCTCTCAAACTTTTAACTCAACACTATGAAATTACAAAAATAAAATGTCGATCATTTGTTGAAGACAATGCTATATATTCAGTGGGAAGACAATATATTATAATATCTTGGCTACATTTGCTAGTTATCAGTTTTCCAAGCTTATTCATTTTTCTATTGTTTTCTCTTTGCTGCTCACAAATAAAACAGAGATGAGAATCTAACTCCTAGAGTTAAAAGCTAAGGCAAAACTGTAAACCCAGATGATTAACACAGCAAGTTTCACACGGGTGACAAGTGCTGAAAGATATTTGTTATTTAGCTGTTAGAGGTCATATTCTCAACTAACCAATAGGTCTCTGGGAAATATCATAATAGATTTAATGAACATATGCAGTTTTGTTTTTGTGTATATAATATATAAATGTTATGACATAATATGTGTAAAGAATAAAGATAATTAGTTTATGCAGTAAAATGCTACTAAGGTTGGTGGGTTGTAGGAGACTTCGGTTTTCTGCTTGATTTCAGCATTTTCCCAGTGTTTTTAGAAAGATTTCTTCTTAGTAAGAAAAACATAATGAATGAGAATAGATGATCCTGACTAAATGTCAGAAGAGAGCATACAACTGAACGGCTGGGCCAGGCAAGCCCTGGGTATATCGCAACTCCCATGGTTGTGGACCATGTTCATATGTGAGAGGCCAGGCATAGTCAGGAATCTGAACAGTTCCAAGGCTGAAGAACGATGTAACCTTCAGTAATCGTGGAGGATCGTTGCAGATCTAAGCAGCTCTCCACAGAGGGGACTTGATTAGTTAGGCAGGCCTGGAATCTGTTGGTGATGACTGAAGAGTTCCCATACAGCTAAACAAACATCTCTAAGGAGCCATTAATGTGTAGGACCTGGAGATCATACTTTTATGGTATCCAGGGGGTACACTGCATCTGGTGGTCCCGATTCAGGGACATCAATTGGCGATTCTGAGTTAGTGGGTAAAAAACGCCTAGAAACTAAGGTGGAAGTCAATCTGCTCATCAGACCGGGTCATCAATAATCAGTGAGACAGTATCTCTAGCTTGTGATACAGCGATGAAAGGAAGACAGTGGATATCTATCTTACCCAAACAGTGATGGCAGGTCCCGTGCAGCTGAAGCTAGGGATGACCTAGGGCTTCAGGGCGTTGCAGTTAACTAGGTTAAAGCAACCAAAAATGTGCTAAGTTTTTCTTGTGTGGATCAAGTAAATGATCTCCGCCTCCAGAAACTCTGGATAGAGGCTTAGGAG